>NC_088121.1:9951540-10294040 GCF_036370855.1 Dromaius novaehollandiae | reverse complement strand
GCCCTTCCGCCCATTCCACCCTTTCCGCCCTTTCTGCCCTTCCGCCCTTCCGCCCTTTCTACCCTTTCTGCCCTTTCCGCCCTTTCCGCCCTTCCGCCCTTTCTGCCCTTCCGCCCTTCCGCCCTTCCGCCCTTCTGCCCTTTCTACCCTTTCCGCCCTTCCGCCCTTCCGCCCTTCCGCCCTTTCCGCCCTTTCCGCCCTTCCGCCCTTTCCGCCCTTCCACCCTTCCGACCTTTCCGCCCTTCCGCTCTTCCCGCCCTCCCCGCCCTTTCCACCCTTTCCGCCCTTTCTACACTTTCCGCCCTTCCGCCCTTCCACCCATTCTGCCCTTCCGCCCTTCCCGCCCTTCACGCCCTTTCCGCCCTTCCCGCCCTTCCTCCCTTTCCGCCCGTCCGGCCCTTCGCCCTTTCCGCCCTTTCCGCCTTTCCGCCCTTTCTACCCTTTCCGCCCTTTCCGCCCTTCCGCCCTTTCCGCCCTTTCCGCTCTTTCTGCCCTTTCCGCCTTTCCGCCCTTTCTATCCTTTCCGCCCTTTCCTCCCTTCCGCCCTTTCCGCCCTTTCTACCCTTTCGCCCTTCCGCCCTTCCGCCCGTCCGCCCTTTCCGCCCGTCCGCCCTTTCCACCCTTCCGCCCTTCCGCCCTTTCCGCCCTTTCCGCCCTTTCGCCCATCCGCCCTTCCCGCCCTTCCGCCCTTCCGACTTTTCCGCCCTTTCCGCCCTTCAGCCCTTTCCGCTCTTCCGCCCGTCCGCCCTTTCCGCCCTGTCGCCCATCCGTCCTTTCCGCCCTTCCGCCCTTCCGCCCTTCCGCCCTTTCCGCCCTTCCGCCCTTCCGCCCTTTCCGCCCTGTCGCCCATTCCGCCCTTTCGCCCATTCGCCCATCCGCCCTTCCACCCTTTCCGCCCTTTCCGCCCTTCCGCCCATTCCGCCCTTCCCCCCGTCCGCCCTTTCCGCCCTATCCGCCCTTTTCGCCGTTCCGCCCTTTCGCCCTTCCGCCTTTTCCGCCCTTCCGCCCTTTCCGCCCTTCCGCCCTTTCCACCCTTTCCGCCCTTTCGCCCTTTCCGCCCATCCGCCCTTCCGCCCTTCCGCCCTTCCGCCTTTTCAGCCCTTTCCGCCCCTCCGCCCTTTCCGCCCTTCCGCCATTTCCGCCCTTTCCGCCCTTTCGCACTTCCGCCCTTTCCGCCCTTTTGGCCTTCCGCCCTTCCGCCCTTCCGCCCTTTCCGCACTTTCCGCCCTTTCTGCCCCTTCCGCCCTTCCGCCCTTCCGCCCTTCTGCCCTTTCCACCCTTCCGCCCTTCCGCCCTTCCGCCCTTTCCGCCCTTTCGCCCACCCGCCCTCCCACCCTTCTGCCCTTTCCGCCCTTCCGCACTTCCGCCTTCCGCCCTTTCCGCCCTTTCCGCCCTTCCGCCCTTTCCGCCCTTCCGCCCTTTCCGCACTTTCCACCCTTTCGCCCCCTCCGCCCTTCCGCCTTTTCCACCCTTCCGCCCTTCCCGCCCTTTCCGCCCTTCCGCCATTTCCGCCCTTTCCGCCCTGTCGCACTTCCGCCCTTTCCGCCCTTTTGGCCTTCCGCCCTTCCGCCCTTTCCGCCCTTTCCGCTCTTTCCGCCCTATCTGCCCTTTCCGCCCTTCCGCCCTTCCGCCCTTCTGCCCTTTCCACCCTTCCGCCCTTCCGCCCTTCCGCCCTTTCCGCCCTTTCGCCCATCCGCCCTCCCGCCCTTCCGCCCTTCCGCCCTTCCGCCTTCCGCCCTTTCCGCCCTTCCGCCCTTTCCGCCCTTCCGCCCTTCCGCCCTTCCGCCCTTTCCGCCCTTTCCGCCCTTCCGCCCTTTCCGCCCTTCCGCCTTTTCCACCCTTCCGCCCTTCCGCCCTTTCCGCCCTTCCGCCCATTTTCCCCTTCCGCCTTTTCCGCCCTTTCCGCCCTTCTGCCCTTCCGCCCTTTCCGCCCTTCCGCCCTTTCTACCCTTTCCGCCCTTTCTACCCTTTCCGCCCTTCTGCCCTTCCGCCCTTCCGCCCTTTCCGCCCTTCCGCCCTTCCGCCCTTTCCGCCCTTTCCGCCCTTTCCGCCCCTTCCGCCCTTCCGCCCTTTCCACCCTTTCCGCCCCTTCCGCCCCTTCCGCCCTTTCCGCCCTTTCCGCCCTTCCGCCCTTTCCGCTCCTTCCGCCCCTTCCGCCCCTTCCGCCCTTCCGCCCTTTCCGCCTTTTCCGTCCTTCCGCCCTTTCTACCCTTTCTGCCCTTCCGCCCTTCCGCCCGTCCGCCCTTTCCGCCCTTCCGCCCTTCCGACCTTTCCGCCCTTCCGCTCTTCCCGCCCTCCCCGCCCTTTCTGCCCTTCCGCCCTTTCGCCCTTTCCGCCCATCCGCCCTCCGCCCTTTCCGCCCTTTCTACCCTTCCGCCCTTTCGCACTTCCGCCCTTTCTGCCCATTCCTCCCTTTCCGCTCTTTCCGCCCTTCCGCCCTTTCCGCCCTTTCCGCCCTTTCAACCCTTTCGCCCTTTCCACCCTTTCCGCCCTTTCTACACTTTCCGCCCTTCTGCCCTTCCGCCCTTTCTGCCCTTCCGCCCTGTCCGCCCTTCCGCCCTTTCTGCCCTTTCCGCCCTTTCTACACTTTCCGCCCTTCTGCCCTTCCGCCCTTTCTGCCCTTCCGCCCTGTCCGCCCTTCCGCCCTTTCCGCCCTTCTGCCCTTTCTACCCTTTCCGCACTTTCGCCCTTCTGCCCTTTCCGCCCTTTCGGCCCCTTCCGCCCTTTCCGCGCGTCCGCCCTTCTGCCCTTTCCGCCCTTTCCGCCCTTCTGCCCTTCCGCCCTTTCCGCCCTTTCCGCCCTTTCGCCCTTCCGCCCTTGCCGGCCTTCCGCCCTTCCGCCCCTTCCGCCCTGTCGCCCTTTCCGCCCTTTCCGCGCTTTCCGCCCTTCCGCCCTTTCCGCCCTTTACCGCCCTTCCGCCCTTCAGCCCTTTCCGCCCTTTCTGCCCTTACACCCTTCCTCCCTTTCCGCCCTTCCGCCCTTTCCGCCCTTTCCGCCATTTCTGCCCTTACGCCCTTCCTCCCTTTCCACCCTTCGGCCCTTCCGCCCTTTCCGCCCTTCCGCCCTTCCGCCCTTTCCGCCCTTTCCGGCCTTCCCACCTTTCCACCCTTACGCCCTTCCGCCCTTTCCGCCCTTTCCGCCCTTCCTCCCTTTCCACCCTTCCTCCCTTTCCGCCCTTTCCGCAATTTCGCCCTTCCGCCCTTCTGCCCTTCCGCCCTTCCACCCTTCTGCCCTTTCCGCCCTTTCCGCCCTTCTGCCCTTTCCGCCCTTCCGCCCTCTCCGCCCTTCCGCCCTTTCTACCCTTTCTGCCCTTTCGCCCTTCCGCCCTTCCGCCCTTTCTGCCCTTTCCGCCCTTCCGCCCTTTCCGCCCTTTCCGCCCTTCCTCCCTTTCCACCCTTCCTCCCTTTCCGCCCTTTCCGCAATTTCGCCCTTCCGCCCTTCTGCCCTTCCGCCCTTCCACCCTTCTGCCCTTTCCGCCCTTCCACCCTTCTGCCCTTTCCGCCCTTTCCGCCCTTCTGCCCTTTCCGCCCTTCCGCCCTCTCCGCCCTTCCGCCCTTTCTACCCTTTCTGCCCTTTCGCCCTTCCGCCCTTCCGCCCTTTCTGCCCTTTCCGCCCTTCCGCCCTTCCGCCCTTCCCGCCCTTCTGCCCTTCCGCCCTTTCCGCCCTTCCGCCCTTTCTACCCTTTCTGCCCTTTCGCCCTTCTGCCCTTTCCACCATTTCCGCCCATTCCGCCCTTCCGCCCTTTCGCCCTTTTCACCCTTTCCGCCCCTTCCGCCCTTTCTACCCTTTCCGCCCTTCCGCCCTTCCGCCCATTCTGCCCTTCCGCCCTTCCCGCCCTTCACGCCCTTTCCGCCCTTCCCGCCCTTCCTCCCTTTCCGCCCGTCCGGCCCTTCGCCCTTTCCGCCCTTTCGCCCTTTCGCCCTTTCGCCCTTTCCTCCCTTTCCGCCCTTCCGCCCTTCCTGCCCTTTCCGCCCTTCCGCCCTTTCCGCCCTTCCGCCCTTTCGCCCTTCCGCCCTTTCCCTCCTTCCGCCCATTCCGCCTTTTCCGCCCTTTCGCCCTTTCGCCCTTTCCACCCTTTCCGCCCATCCGCCCTTCCGCCCTTTCCGCCCTTTCCGCCCTTCCGCCCTTTCTACCCTTCCGCCCTTTCCGCCCTTCCGCCCTTCCGCCCTTCCTGCCCTTTCCCCCCTTTCTACCCTTTCCGCCCTTTCCGCCCTTTCGCCCTTCCGCCCTTCCGCCCTTTCCGCCCTTTCCGCCCTTCCGACCCTTTCCGCCCTTCCGCCCTTCTGCCCTTCCGCCCTTCTGCCCCTCCGCCCTTCCGCCCTTTCTACCCTTCCACCCTTTCCGCCCTCCCGCCCTTCCGCCCTTTTCGCCCTTTCCGCCCTTCCGCCCTTCCGCCCTTCCGCCCTTTCCTGTCTTCCGCCCTTTCTACCCTTTCCGCCCTTCCGCCCTTCCGCCCTTCCGCCCTTTCCGCCCTTTCCGCACTTCCGCCCTTTCCGCCCTTCCGTCCTTCCGCCCTTTCCGCCCGTTCCGCCCTTCCACCCTTTCCGGCCTTCCGCCCTTTCCGCCCTTTCCCCCCTTTCCGCCCTTTCTACCCTTCCGCCCTTCCGCCCTTTCCGCCCTTTCGCCCTTCCGCCCTTCCCCCCTTCCTCCCTTTCCACCCTTCCGCCCATTCCTCCCTTTCCGCCCTTTCCACCCTTTCGCCCTTTCCACCCTTTCCGCCCTTTCCGCCCTTTCTACACTTTCCGCCCTTCCGCCCTTTCCGCCCTTTTGCCCTTCCGCCCTTTCTACCCTTTCCGCACTTTCGCGCTTCCGCCCTTTCGGCCCCTTCCGCCCTTCCCGCCCTTCCGCCCTTTCCGCCTTTCTGCCCTTCCGCCCTTTCCGCCCTTTCCGCCCTTTCCGCCCTTCCGCCCTTTCTGCCCTTCCGCCCTTTCCGCCCTTCCGCCCTTTCCGCCCTTCCTCCCTTTCCGCCCTTTCCGCCCTTTCCGCCCTCCGCCCTTTCCGCCCTTCCGCCCTTTCCGCCCTGTCGCCCTTTCCGCCCTTCCTTTCCACCCTTCCGCCCTTTCCGCCCTTTCGTCCTTCCGCCCTTCTGCCCTTCCGCCCTTCCACCCTTTCCGCCCTTTCCGCCCTTCCGCCCTTCCGCCCTTTCCGCCCTTCCGCCCTTTCCGCCCTTTCCACCCTTCTGCCCTTCCGCCCTTTCCGCCCTTCCTCCCTTCGCCATTTCCGCCCTTTCCGCCCTTCCGCCCTTCCGCCCTTTCCGCCCTTTCCACCCTTCCGCCCTTTCCGCCCTTTCGCCCGTTCCACCCTTTCCTCCCTTCCGCCCTTTCCGCGCTTTCCTCCCTTTCCGCCCTTCCGCCCTTCCGTCCTTTCCACCCTTTCCGCCCTTCCGCCCTTTCTGCCCTTCCGCCCTTCCGCCCTTTCTACCCTTTCTGCCCTTTCGCCCTTTCCGCCCTTCCGCCCTTTCTGCCCTTCCGCCCTTCCGCCCATTCCACCCTTTCCGCCCTTTCCGCCCTTCCGCCCTTCCGCCCTTCCGCCCTTTCTACCCTTTCTGCCCTTTCGCCCTTCCGCCCTTTCCACCCTTTCCGCCCTTCCGCCCTTTCTGCCCTTCCGCCCTTCCGCCCATTCCACCATTTCCGCCCTTTCCGCCCTTCCGCCCTTCCGCCCTTCCGCCCTTTCTACCCTTTCTGCCCTTTCGCCCTTCCGCCCTTTCCACCCTTTCCGCCCTTCCGCCCTTTCCGCCCTTGCCACCCTTCCGCCCTTCCCGCCCTCTCCGCCCTTTTGCCCTTTCCAACCTTTCTGCCCTTTCGCACTTCCGCCCTTCCACCCTTCCGCCCTTTCCGCCCTTTTGCCCTTCCGCCCTTTTCGCCCTTCCGCCCTCTCCGCCCTTCCGCCCTTTCTACCCTTCCGCCCTTTCGCCCTTCCGCCCTTCCGCCCTTCCGCCCTTTCTGCCCTTTACGCCTTTTCGCCCTTTCCACCCTTCCGCCCTTCCGCCCTTCCGCCCTTTCCGCCCTTCCGCCCTTCTGCCCTTCCGCCCCCTCCGCCTTTCCGCCCTTTCTACCCTTTCTGCCCTTTCTGCCCTTCCGCCCTTTCGCCCTTTCGCCCTTTCCACCATTTCCGCCCATTCCGCCCTTCCGCCCTTCCGCCCTTTCGCCCTTTTCACCCTTTCCGCCCCTTCCGCCCTTTCTACCCTTTCCGCCCTTCCGCCCTTCCGCCCATTCTGCCCTTCCGCCCTTCCCGCCCTTCACGCCCTTTCCGCCCTTCCCGCCCTTCCTCCCTTTCCGCCCGTCCGGCCCTTCGCCCTTTCCGCCCTTTCCGCCTTTCCGCCCTTTCTACCCTTTCCGCCCTTCCACCCTTCCGCCCTTTCGCCCTTTCCGCCCTTTCTACCCTTTCCGCCCTTCCGCCCTTCCGCCCATTCTACCTTTCCGCCCTTCCCAACCTTCCGCCCTTTCTGCCCTTTCCGCCCTTTCGCCCTTCCGCCCTTCCGCCCTTACGCCCTTACGCCTTTTCCGCCCTTCCGCCCTTTCCGCCCTTCCGCCCTTCCGCCCTTTCCGCCCTTCCTCCCTTTCCACCCTTCCGCCATTTCGGCCCTGCAGCACTTTCCGTCCTTATGCCCTTCCGCCCTTTCCGCCCTTCCGCCCTTTCCGCCCTTTCCGCCCTTTCTTCCCTTCCGCCCTTTCCGCCCTTTCCGCCCTTCCGCCCTTTCCGCCCTTTCCGCCCTTTCCACCCTTCCGCCCTTCCGCCCTTCCACCGTTCCGCCCTTCCGCTCTTCCGCCCTTCCGCCCTTCCGCTGTTCCGCCCTTTCCGCCCTTTCTGCCCTTCCGCCCTTCCACCCTTCCGCCCTTTCCGCTCTTTCCGCCCTTTCCACCCTTCCACCCGTCCGCCCTTTCCGCCCTTCCACCCTTTCCGCCCTTTCCGCCCTTCAGCCCTTTCCGCCCTTCCGCCCTTCCGCCCTTTCCGCCCTTTCCGCACTTTCCACCCTTCCGCCCTTCCGCCCTTCCGCCCTTTCCGCCGTTGCGTCCTTTCCGCCCTTCCGCCCCTTCCATCCTTTCGCCCTTCCGCCCTTCCGCCCTTCCGCCCTTTCCACCCTTCCGCCCTTTCCGCCCTTTCTACCCTTCCGCCCTTCCGCCCTTTCCGCCCTTTCCGCCCTTCTGCCCTTTCCGCCCTTCCGCCCTCTCCGCCCTTCCGCCCTTTCTGCCCTTCTGCCCTTTCGCCCTTCCGCCCTTCCGCCCTTCCGCCCTTTCTGCCCTTTCCGCCTTTTCGCCCTTTCCACCCTTCCGCCCTCCCGCCCTTTCCGCCCTTTCGCCCTTCCGCCCTTTCCCTCCTTCCGCCCATTCCGCCTTTTCCGCCCTTTCGCCCTTTCGCCCTTTCCACCCTTTCCGCCCATCCGCCCTTCCGCCCTTTCCGCCCTTTCCGCCCTTCCGCCCTTTCTACCCTTCCGCCCTTTCCGCCCTTCCGCCCTTCCGCCCTTCCTGCCCTTTCCGCCCTTTCTACCCTTTCCGCCCTTTCCGCCCTTTCGCCCTTCCGCCCTTCCGCCCTTTCCGCCCTTTCCGCCCTTCCGACCCTTTCCGCCCTTCCGCCCTTCCGCCCTTCTGCCCTTCCGCCCTTCTGCCCCTCCGCCCTTCCGCCCTTTCTACCCTTCCACCCTTTCCGCCCTCCCGCCCTTCCGCCCTTTTCGCCCTTTCCGCCCTTCCGCCCTTCCGCCCTTCCGCCCTTCCGCCCTTCCGCCCTTTCCTGTCTTCCGCCCTTTCCGCCCTTTCCGCACTTCCGCCCTTTCCGCCCTTCCGTCCTTCCGCCCTTTCCGCCCGTTCCGCCCTTCCACCCTTTCCGGCCTTCCGCCCTTTCCGCCCTTTCCCCCCTTTCCGCCCTTTCTACCCTTCCGCCCTTCCGCCCTTTCCGCCCTTTCGCCCTTTCTACCTTCCGCCCTTCCTCCCTTTCCACCCTTCCGCCCATTCCTCCCTTTCCGCCCTTTCCACCCTTTCGCCCTTTCCACCCTTTCCGCCCTTTCCGCCCTTTCTACACTTTCCGCCCTTCCGCCCTTTCCGCCCTTTTGCCCTTCCGCCCTTTCTACCCTTTCCGCACTTTCGCGCTTCCGCCCTTTCGGCCCCTTCCGCCCTTCCCGCCCTTCCGCCCTTTCCGCCCTTTCCGCCTTTCTGCCCTTCTGCCCTTTCCGCCCTTTCCGCCCTTTCCGCCCTTCCGCCCTTTCTGCCCTTCCGCCCTTTCCGCCCTTCCGCCCTTTCCGCCCTTCCTCCCTTTCCGCCCTTTCCGCCCTTTCCGCCCTCCGCCCTTTCCGCCCTTCCGCCCTTTCCGCCCTGTCGCCCTTTCCGCCCTTCCTTTCCACCCTTCCGCCCTTTCCGCCCTTTCGTCCTTCCGCCCTTCTGCCCTTCCGCCCTTCCACCCTTTCCGCCCTTTCCGCCCTTCCGCCCTTCCGCCCTTTCCGCCCTTCCGCCCTTTCCGCCCTTTCCACCCTTCTGCCCTTCCGCCCTTTCCGCCCTTCCTCCCTTCGCCATTTCCGCCCTTTCCGCCCTTCCGCCCTTCCGCCCTTTCCGCCCTTTCCACCCTTCCGCCCTTTCCGCCCTTTCGCCCGTTCCACCCTTTCCTCCCTTCCGCCCTTTCCGCGCTTTCCTCCCTTTCCGCCCTTCCGCCCTTCCGTCCTTTCCACCCTTTCCGCCCTTCCGCCCTTTCTGCCCTTCCGCCCTTCCGCCCTTTCTACCCTTTCTGCCCTTTCGCCCTTTCCGCCCTTCCGCCCTTTCTGCCCTTCCGCCCTTCCGCCCATTCCACCCTTTCCGCCCTTTCCGCCCTTCCGCCCTTCCGCCCTTCCGCCCTTTCTACCCTTTCTGCCCTTTCGCCCTTCCGCCCTTTCCACCCTTTCCGCCCGTCCGCCCTTCCGCCCATTCCACCCTTTCCGCCCTTTCCGCCCTTCCGCCCTTCCGCCCTTCCGCCCTTTCTACCCTTTCTGCCCTTTCGCCCTTCCGCCCTTTCCACCCTTTCCGCCCTTCCGCCCTTTCCGCCCTTGCCACCCTTCCGCCCTTCCCGCCCTCTCCGCCCTTTTGCCCTTTCCAACCTTTCTGCCCTTTCGCACTTCCGCCCTTCCACCCTTCCGCCCTTTCCGCCCTTTTGCCCTTCCGCCCTTTTCGCCCTTCCGCCCTCTCCGCCCTTCCGCCCTTTCTACCCTTCCGCCCTTTCGCCCTTCCGCCCTTCCGCCCTTCCGCCCTTTCTGCCCTTTACGCCTTTTCGCCCTTTCCACCCTTCCGCCCTTCCGCCCTTCCGCCCCTTCCGCCCTTCCGCCCTTCTGCCCTTCCGCCCCCTCCGCCCTTCCGCCCTTTCTACCCTTTCTGCCCTTTCTGCCCTTCCGCCCTTTCGCCCTTTCGCCCTTTCCACCATTTCCGCCCATTCCGCCCTTCCGCCCTTCCGCCCTTTCGCCCTTTTCACCCTTTCCGCCCCTTCCGCCCTTTCTACCCTTTCCGCCCTTCCGCCCTTCCGCCCATTCTGCCCTTCCGCCCTTCCCGCCCTTCACGCCCTTTCCGCCCTTCCCGCCCTTCCTCCCTTTCCGCCCGTCCGGCCCTTCGCCCTTTCCGCCCTTTCCGCCTTTCCGCCCTTTCTACCCTTTCCGCCCTTCCACCCTTCCGCCCTTTCGCCCTTTCCGCCCTTTCTACCCTTTCCGCCCTTCCGCCCTTCCGCCCATTCTACCTTTCCGCCCTTCCCAACCTTCCGCCCTTTCTGCCCTTTCCGCCCTTTCGCCCTTCCGCCCTTCCGCCCTTACGCCCTTACGCCTTTTCCGCCCTTCCGCCCTTTCCGCCCTTTCGCCCTTCCGCCCTTCCGCCCTTCCGCCCTTCCGCCCTTTCCGCCCTTCCTCCCTTTCCACCCTTCCGCCATTTCGGCCCTGCAGCCCTTTCCGTCCTTATGCCCTTCCGCCCTTTCCGCCCTTCCGCCCTTTCCGCCCTTTCCGCCCTTTCTTCCCTTCCGCCCTTTCCGCCCTTTCCGCCCTTCCGCCCTTTCCGCCCTTTCCGCCCTTTCCACCCTTCCGCCCTTCCGCCCTTCCACCGTTCCGCCCTTCCGCTCTTCCGCCCTTCCGCCCTTCCGCTGTTCCGCCCTTTCCGCCCTTTCTGCCCTTCCGCCCTTCCACCCTTCCGCCCTTTCCGCTCTTTCCGCCCTTTCCACCCTTCCACCCGTCCGCCCTTTCTGCCCTTCCGCCCTTCCACCCTTCCGCCCTTTCCGCTCTTTCCGCCCTTTCCACCCTTCCACCCGTCCGCCCTTTCCGCCCTTTCCGCACTTTCCACCCTTCCGCCCTTCCGCCCTTCCGCCCTTTCCGCCGTTGCGTCCTTTCCGCCCTTCCGCCCCTTCCATCCTTTCGCCCTTCCGCCCTTCCGCCCTTCCGCCCTTTCCACCCTTCCGCCCTTTCCGCCCTTTCTACCCTTCCGCCCTTCCGCCCTTTCCGCCCTTTCCGCCCTTCTGCCCTTTCCGCCCTTCCGCCCTCTCCGCCCTTCCGCCCTTTCTGCCCTTCTGCCCTTTCGCCCTTCCGCCCTTCCGCCCTTCCTCCCTTTCTGCCCTTTCCGCCTTTTCGCCCTTTCCACCCTTCCGCCCTCCCGCCCTTTCCGCCCTTTCCGCCCTTCTGCCCTTCCGCCCTTTCCGCCCTTCCGCCCTTTCTACCCTTTCTGCCCTTTTGCCCTTCCGCCCTTTCGCCCTTTCGCCCATTCCACCATTTCCGCCCATTCCGCCCTTCCGCCCTTCCGCCCTTTTCACCCTTTCCGCCCCTTCCGCCCTTTCTACCCTTTCCGCCCTTCCGCCCTGTCCGCCATTTCCACCCTTCCGCCCTTCCTGCCCTTTCCGCCCTTTCCGCCCTTCCGCCCTTCTGCCCTTTCCGCCCTTCCGCACTTCCGCCCTTCCGACCTTCCGGCCTTTCCGCCCTTTCTACCCTTTCCGCCCTTTCCGCCCTTCCGCCCTTTCGCCCTTTCCGCCCTTTCTACGCTTTCCGCCCTTCCGCCCTTCCGCCCATTCTGCCTTTCCGCCCTTCCCAACCTTCCGCCCTTTCCGCCCTTTCCGCCCTTTCGCCCTTCCGCCCTTACGCCCTTACGCCCTTACGCCTTTTCCGCCCTTCCGCCCTTTCCGCCCTTTCGCCCTTCCGCCCTTCCGCCCTTCCGCCCTTCCGCCATTCCGCCCTTTCCGCCCTTCCTCCCTTCCCAACCTTCCGCCCTTTCCGCCCTTTCGCCCTTCCGCCCTTACGCCCTTACGCCCTTCCGCCCTTTCCGCCCTTCCGCCCTTTCCGCCCTTTCCGCCCTTTCTGCCCTTTCGCCATTTCCGCCCTTTCCGCCCTTTTCACCCTTTCCGCCCCTTCCGCCCTTTCTACCCTTTCCGCCCTTCCGCCATTCCGCCCATTCTGCCCTTCCGCCCTTCCCGCCCTTCCCGCCCTTTCCGCCCTTCCCGCCCTTCCTCCCTTTCCTCCCGTCCGGCCCTTCGCCCTTTCCGCCCTTTCCGCCTTTCCGCCCTTTCTACCCTTTCCGCCCTTTCCGCCCTTTCTACCCTTTCCGCCCTTCCGCCCTTCCGCCCATTCTGCCTTTCCGCCCTTCCCAACCTTCCGCCCTTTCCGCCCTTTCCGCCCTTTCGCCCTTCCGCCCTTACGCCCTTCCACCCTTCCGCCCTTTCGCCCTTCCGCCCTTCCGCCCTTCCGCCCTTTCCGCCCTTCCGCCCTTTCCGCCCTTTCCGCCCTTTCTGCCCTTTCGCCATTTCCGCCCTTTCCGCCCTTCCGCCCTTTCCGCCCTTTCCGCCCTTTCCACCCTTCCGCCCTTCTGCCCTTCCACCGTTCCGCCCTTCCGCTCTTCCGCCCTTCCGCCCTTCCGCTGTTCCGCCCTTTCTGCCCTTTCTGCCCTTTCCGCCCTTCCACCCTTCCACCCTTTTCGCCCTTTCCGCCCTTCCACCCTTTCCGCCCTTTCGCCCTTTCCGCCCTTTCGCCCTTTCCGCCCTTTCCACCCTTTCCGCCCTTCCGCCCTTTCCGCCCTTCCGCCCTTCCACCCTTTCCACCCTTTCGCCCTTTCCGCCCTTCCACCCTTTCCGCCCTTCCGCCCTTTCCGCCCTTCCACCCATTCCGCCCTTTCCGTCCTTTCCGCCCTTTCGCCCTTTCCACCCCTTCCACCCTTTCCACCCTACCGCCCTTTCCGCCCTTCCGCCCTTCAGCCCTTTCCGCCCTTCCGCCCTTCGCCCCCTTCGCCCTTTCCGCCCTTCCGCCCTTCTGCCCTTCCGCCCTTCCGCCCTTCCGCACTTTCGCCCTTTCCGCCCTTCCGCCCTTCCGCCCTTCCGCCCTTCCGCCCTTTCCGCCCTTCCGCCCTTCCGCCCTGCCGCCGTTCCGCCCTTTCCGCCCTTCTGCCCTGTCCCGATCCAATATCGGGAGAGTTTCGTTACGATCCCAAGGACGAGATTAAGACGCTAAAACCGGTCATATATCGTACAACCTTTTAACTTTATTTTCCACGGAGTGGGGAGAAAAGGTGGGGAAAGGCAAAGGGGAGGAGAGAGAGAAAGAGAGAGAGAGAAAAGGGGGAGAGAGAAAGAGATATCACCACCCGTGGATCCAGCGGCGTCCCGTTGGTCCTCTTCACCCTGGGTGTAAATTTTAGCGATGCGCGTGCAGTAATTACAACTCGAGCAGGGTCCGACCCTAGGTTCCCGCAGAAAAGTTCGGAGCCAAATCAAGGCAAATTAAATAAATAAATTGTAATGACACGCGTGCAGTAGTTACAGCTCGAGTTGGGTGCCTCCGAAGAGGGACCCTGAACAAAGAAATCCCTGGGCAATTATAGCTTTTTCAAATTAAGTTTCCCGCCCCTCACGCGGTAGTTCAGACCAATAGTAATTTTTGGGTCTGGGGTCTCCTGCTCCCTATTGGGTCTCATCATTGTTCCCAGGTAGGCTGCTTTTCTCCCTTATCTTTACTGTTGCGGTTTCTGCTGACAAATGTGTTGATTCCTCGGGTTCTGCCCTTCTTTCTCAGGGCCCTGACAAACAGGTGTTGTTCCAGCAATTAGCACTGCCCCAGCAGTGACAATAGGTGTTATCTTCCAAGGTCCTGACGAGGAGGATATAATCCAGACCCCCCCCCAAATTAACACTGTTTCAGCAGTGAGAGGAGGCTTTGTTTCCCAGGGTCCTGGCGCCCAAGCAGGCCTTATTTCAAAGCCTTGACATCCTCCCTCCTGGAGTGTGACGCATAGGAATGCAAACTGCTGGTAACTCCCTTATCTTTCCAGTCTGCACCAGCTCTGGGGCCCTTTCTCACTGAACTAGGGAGTGCGGCTAAGCAAGTTTTATAAAAGTTGTGTTAAGCGGCAGTAACTTGCAGTCCAGGTTCCAAAGTCTCTGTCCGATCGTGATCCGGTTCAGCGCAGGCTCGGTGTGTCCCGAATGGTCGCAGGGAGACCATTTCGGGGGTCGCAGCAGCTCAGTCCTGTTTCCACTGAGAACAGATGGCTTGTTTGGGGTTTTGGTTTGCTTGCACCTTATGTACCAAGAAATGTTTAAGGCAAAAGTTCACTCATCTGTCCGCCACACGCCCTTCCGCCCTCTCCGCCCTGTCCGTACTTTCCACCCTTCCGCCCTTCCGCCCTTTCCGCCCTTTCCGCCGTTCCGCCCTTCCGCCCTTTCCGCCCTTTCCGCCCTTTCACCCTTCCGCCCTTCCGCCCTTTCTGCCCTTTACACCCATCCGCCCTTCCGCCCTTCCGCCCTCTCCGACCATTCCGCCCTTTCCGCCCTTTTGCCCTTTCGCCCTTCCTCCCTTTCCACCCTTCCGCCCTTCCGCCCTTTCGCCCTTCCGCTCTTCTGCCATTCCGCCCTTTCCGCCCTTTCCGCCCTTTCCGCCCTTCCGCCCTTCCGCCATTCCGCCCTTTCTACCCTTTCCGCCCTTTCGCCCTTCCGCCCTTCCGCTCTTTCCGCCCTTCCGGCCTTTCCGCCCTTCCTCCCTTTCCGCCCTTCCGCCCTTTCCGCCCTTCCGCCCTTCCGCCCTTCCGCCCTTCCGCCCTTCCGCCCTTCCGCCCTTTCCGCCCTTCCGCCCTTTCCGCCCTTTCCACCCCTCCGCCCTATCCGCCCTTTCACCCTTCCTACCCTTTCTGCCCTTCCGCCCTTCTGTCCTTCCGCCCTTCCGCCCTTCCCGCCCTTTCCGCCCTTTCCGCCCTTCAGCCCTTTCGCCCTTTCCGCCCTTTCCACCCTTTCCGCCCTTTCTACCCTTTCCGCCCTTTCGCCCTTCCTCCCTTTCCACCCTTCCGCCCTTTCCGCCCTTTCCGCCCTTTCGCCCTTCCGCCCTTTCCGCCCTTCCGCCCTTCCGCCCTTCCGCCCTTCCGCCCTTCCGCCCTTTCTACCCTTCCGCCCTTTCCGCCCTTCCGCCCTTCCTCCCTTTCCGCCCTTCCGCCCTTCCGCCCTTTCTGCCCTTCCGCCCTTTCCGCCCTTTCCGCCATTTCCACCCTTCCGCCCTTCCCGCCCTTTCCGCCCTTTCCGCCCTTCCGCCCTTCCGCCCTTTCCGCCCTTTCCGCCCTTCCGCCCTTCCGCCCATCCCCCCTTCCGCCCTTTCCGCCCTTTCCTCCCTTTCCGCCCTTCCGCCCTTCCGCCCTTTCTACCCTTCCGCCCTTTCCGCCCCTTCCGCCCTTCCTCCCTTTCCGCCCTTTCCGCCCTTCCGCCCTTCCGCCCTTTCCGCCCTTCTGCCCTTCCGCCCTTTCCTCCCTTCCGACCTTTCTACCCTTTCCGCCCTTCCGCCCTATCCGCCCTTTCCGCCCTTCCGCCCTTCCGCCCTTTCCGCACTTCCGGCCTTCCGCCCTTTCCTCCCTTCCGGCCTTTCTACCCTTTCCGCCCTTCCGCCCTATCCGCCCTTTCTGCCCTTCCGCCCTTCCGCCCTTCCGCCCTTTCCGCCCTTTTCGCCCTTTCGCCCTTTCCGCCCTTTCCGCCCCTTCCGACCTTTCTACCCTTTCCGCCCTTCCGCCCTATCCGCCCTTTCCGCCCTTCCGCCCTTCCGCCCTTTCCGCCCTTCCGCCCTTCCGCCCTTTCCGCCCTTTCCGCCCTTCCGCCCTTCCGCCCATCCCCCCTTCCGCCCTTTCCGCCCTTTCCTCCCTTTCCGCCCTTCCGCCCTTCCGCCCTTTCTACCCTTCCGCCCTTTCCGCCCGCCCGCCCTTCCTCCCTTTCCGCCCTTTCCGCCCTTCCGCCCTTCCGCCCTTTCCGCCCTTCTGCCCTTCCGCCCTTTCCTCCCTTCCGACCTTTCTACCCTTTCCGCCCTTCCGCCCTATCCGCCCTTTCCGCCCTTCCGCCCTTCCGCCCTTTCCGCACTTCCGGCCTTCCGCCCTTTCCTCCCTTCCGACCTTTCTACCCTTTCCGCCCTTCCGCCCTATCCGCCCTTTCTGCCCTTCCGCCCTTCCGCCCTTCCGCCCTTTCCGCCCTTTTCGCCCTTTCGCCCTTTCCGCCCTTTCCGCCCCTTCCGACCTTTCTACCCTTTCCGCCCTTTCCGCCCCTTCCGCCCTTTCCGCCCTTCCGCCCTTCCGCCCTTTCCGCACTTCCGGCCTTCCGCCCTTTCCTCCCTTCCGACCTTTCTACCCTTTCCGCCCTTCCGCCCTATCCGCCCTTTCTGCCCTTCCGCCCTTCCGCCCTTCCGCCCTTTCCGCCCTTTTCGCCCTTTCTGCCCTTTCCGCCCTTTCTCCCTTTCCGCCCATTCGGCCCTTTCCGCCCCTCCGCCCTTCCGCCCTTTCCGCCCTTTCGCCCTTCCGCCCTTTCGTCCCTCCGCTCTTCCGCCCTGCCGCCCTTTCCGCCCTTTCCGCCCTTTCCGCCCTGTCCGCCCTCTCCGCCCTTTCCGCCATTTCCACCCTTCCGCCCTTCCCGCCCTTTCCGCCCTTTCCGCCCTTCCGCCCTGTCCGCCATTTCCACCCTTCCGCCCTTCCTGCCCTTTCCGCCCTTTCCGCCCTTCCGCCCTTCTGCCCTTTCCGCCCTTCCGCACTTCCGCCCTTCCGACCTTCCGGCCCTTCCGCCCTTTCGCCCTTTACACCCTTTCCGCCCTTTCCGCCCTTTCCACCCCTTCCGTCCTTTCCGCCCCTTCCGCCCTTCCGCCCTTTCCGCTCCTTCCGCCCCTTCCGCCCCTTCCGCCCTTCCACCCTTTGGGCCCTTCCGCCCTTCCTCCCTTTCCGCCCTGTCCGCCCTTTCCGCCCCTTCCGCCCGTCCGCCCTTTCCGCTCCTTCCGCCCCTTCCGCCCTTTCCGCCCTTCCGCCTCTTCCGCCCCTTCCGCCCCTTCCGCCCTTTCCGCCCTTTCCGCCCTTTCCGCCCTTCCGCCCCTTCCGCCCTTTCCGCCCTTCCGCCCTTTCCGCCCTTTCCGCCCTTTCCGCCCCTTCCACCCTTTCCGCCCCTTCCGCCCTTTCCGCCCTTCCGCCTTTCTGCCCTTTCCGCCCTTCCGCCCCTTCCGCCCTTTACGTTCTTTCCGCCCCTTCCGCCCTCTCCGCCCCTTCCGCCCTTTCCGCCCTTTCCGCCCTTCCGCCCCTTCTGCCCTTTCCGCCCCTTCCGCCCTTTCCGCCCTTCCGCCTTTCTGCCCTTTCCGCCCTTCCGCCCTTTCCGCCCTTTCCGCCCTTTCCGCTCTTTCTGCCCTTCCGCCCTTCCACCCTTCCACCCCTTCCGCCCTTCCGCCGTTCCGCCCTTCCACCCTTTCCGCCATTCCGCCCTTTCCGCCCTTCCGCCCTTTCCGCCCTATCCGCCCTTCTGCCCTTTCCGCCCCTTCCGCCCCTTCCGCCCCTTCCGCCCTTCCGCCCTGTCCGCCCTTTCCGCTCCTTCCGCCCCTTCCGCCCTTCCGCCCTTCCGCCCTTTCCACCCTTTCCGCCTCGTACGCCCGTCCGCCCTTTCCGCCCTTCCCCCCTTTCGCCCTTCCGCCCTTTCCGCCCTTTCCGCCCTTCCGCCCTTCCGCCCTTCCGCCCCTTCCGCCCTTCCGCCCTGTCCACACTTTCCGCCCCTTCCGCCCTTCCGCCCTTCCGCCCTTCCGCCCTTTCCACCCCTTCCGCCCCTTCCGCCCTTTCTGCCCTTTCCGCCTTTCCTCCCTTTCCGCCCGTTCTGCCCTTCCGCCCTTCCGCCCTTTCCGCCCTTCCACCCCTTCCGCCAATTCCGCCCTTCGGCCCTTTCCGCCCCTTCCGCCCTTCCGCCCTTTCCGCCCTTTCCACCCTTCCGCCCATTCCGCCCTTCCGCCCTTCCGCCCTTCCGCCCTTTCCGCCTTTCCACCCTTTCCGCCCGTTCTGCCCTTCCGCCCTTCCGCCGTTTCCGCCCTTCCACCCCTTCCGCCAATTCCGCCCTTCCGCCCTTTCCGCCCTTTCCGCCCCTTCCGCCCTTTCCGCCCTTTCCACCCTTCCGCCCATTCCGCCCTTGCACCCTTCCGCCCTTCCGCCCTTTCCGCCTTTCCACCCTTTCCGCCCTTCCGCCCTTTTCCGCCCTTCCGCCCTTTCCGCCCTTTCCGCCCTTTCCGCCCCTTCCACCCCGTCCGCCCCTTCCGCCCCTTCCGCCCTTCCGCCCTTTCCGCCCTTCCGCCCTTTCCGCCCTTCCGCCCTTCCGCCCCTTCCGCCCTTCCGCCCTGTCCGCCCTTTCCGCCCCTTCCGCCCTTCCGCCCTTTCCGCCCTTCCGCCCTATGCGCCCTTTCCACCCCTTCCGCCCCTTCCGCCCTTTCTGCCCTTTCCGCCTTTCCACCCTTTCCGCCCGTTGCGCCCTTCCGCCCTTCCGCCCTTCCACCCCTTCCGCCCTTCCGCCCTTCCGCCCTTTCCGCCCTTTCCGCCTCTTCCGCCCTTCCACCCCTTCCGCCAATTCCGCCCTTCCGCCCTTCCTGCCCTTTCCGCCCCTTCCGCCCTTCCGCCCCTTCTGCCCTTCCGCCCTTTCCGCCCTTTCCGCCCTTCCACCCCTTCCGCCCTTTCCGCCCTTTCCGCCCTTCCGCCCTTTCCGCCCTTCCGCCCTTCCGCCCTTTCCGCCCTTCAGCCCTTTCGCCCTTTCCGCCCTTTCCACCCCGTCCGCCCTTTCTACCCTTTCCGCCCGTTCGCCCTTCCTCCCTTTCCACCCTTCCGCCCTTTCCGCCCTTTCCGCCCTTTCGCCCTTCCGCCCTTTCCGCCCTTCCGCCCTTCCGCCCTTCCGCCCTTCCGCCCTTCCGCCCTTTCTACCCTTCCGCCCTTTCCGCCCTTCCGCCCTTCCTCCCTTTCCGCCCTTCCGCCCTTCCGCCCTTTCTGCCCTTCCGCCCTTTCCGCCCTTTCCGCCATTTCCACCCTTCCGCCCTTCCCGCCCTTTCCGCCCTTTCCGCCCTTCCGCCCTTCCGCCCTTTCCGCCCTTTCCGCCCTTCCGCCCTTCCGCCCATCCCCCCTTCCGCCCTTTCCGCCCTTTCCTCCCTTTCCGCCCTTCCGCCCTTCCGCCCTTTCTACCCTTCCGCCCTTTCCGCCCCTTCCGCCCTTCCTCCCTTTCCGCCCTTTCCGCCCTTCCGCCCTTCCGCCCTTTCCGCCCTTCTGCCCTTCCGCCCTTTCCTCCCTTCCGACCTTTCTACCCTTTCCGCCCTTCCGCCCTATCCGCCCTTTCCGCCCTTCCGCCCTTCCGCCCTTTCCGCACTTCCGGCCTTCCGCCCTTTCCTCCCTTCCGGCCTTTCTACCCTTTCCGCCCTTCCGCCCTATCCGCCCTTTCTGCCCTTCCGCCCTTCCGCCCTTCCGCCCTTTCCGCCCTTTTCGCCCTTTCGCCCTTTCCGCCCTTTCCGCCCCTTCCGACCTTTCTACCCTTTCCGCCCTTCCGCCCTATCCGCCCTTTCCGCCCTTTCCGCCCTTCCGCCCTTTCCGCCCTTCCGCCCTTCCGCCCTTTCCGCCCTTTCCGCCCTTCCGCCCTTCCGCCCATCCCCCCTTCCGCCCTTTCCGCCCTTTCCTCCCTTTCCGCCCTTCCGCCCTTCCGCCCTTTCTACCCTTCCGCCCTTTCCGCCCGCCCGCCCTTCCTCCCTTTCCGCCCTTTCCGCCCTTCCGCCCTTCCGCCCTTTCCGCCCTTCTGCCCTTCCGCCCTTTCCTCCCTTCCGACCTTTCTACCCTTTCCGCCCTTCCGCCCTATCCGCCCTTTCCGCCCTTCCGCCCTTCCGCCCTTTCCGCACTTCCGGCCTTCCGCCCTTTCCTCCCTTCCGACCTTTCTACCCTTTCCGCCCTTCCGCCCTATCCGCCCTTTCTGCCCTTCCGCCCTTCCGCCCTTCCGCCCTTTCCGCCCTTTTCGCCCTTTCGCCCTTTCCGCCCTTTCCGCCCCTTCCGACCTTTCTACCCTTTCCGCCCTTTCCGCCCCTTCCGCCCTTTCCGCCCTTCCGCCCTTCCGCCCTTTCCGCACTTCCGGCCTTCCGCCCTTTCCTCCCTTCCGACCTTTCTACCCTTTCCGCCCTTCCGCCCTATCCGCCCTTTCTGCCCTTCCGCCCTTCCGCCCTTCCGCCCTTTCCGCCCTTTTCGCCCTTTCTGCCCTTTCCGCCCTTTCTCCCTTTCCGCCCATTCGGCCCTTTCCGCCCCTCCGCCCTTCCGCCCTTTCCGCCCTTTCGCCCTTCCGCCCTTTCGTCCCTCCGCTCTTCCGCCCTGCCGCCCTTTCCGCCCTTTCCGCCCTTTCCGCCCTGTCCGCCCTCTCCGCCCTTTCCGCCATTTCCACCCTTCCGCCCTTCCCGCCCTTTCCGCCCTTTCCGCCCTTCCGCCCTGTCCGCCATTTCCACCCTTCCGCCCTTCCTGCCCTTTCCGCCCTTTCCGCCCTTCCGCCCTTCTGCCCTTTCCGCCCTTCCGCACTTCCGCCCTTCCGACCTTCCGGCCCTTCCGCCCTTTCGCCCTTTACACCCTTTCCGCCCTTTCCGCCCTTTCCACCCCTTCCGTCCTTTCCGCCCCTTCCGCCCTTCCGCCCTTTCCGCTCCTTCCGCCCCTTCCGCCCCTTCCGCCCTTCCACCCTTTGGGCCCTTCCGCCCTTCCTCCCTTTCCGCCCTGTCCGCCCTTTCCGCCCCTTCCGCCCGTCCGCCCTTTCCGCTCCTTCCGCCCCTTCCGCCCTTTCCGCCCTTCCGCCTCTTCCGCCCCTTCCGCCCCTTCCGCCCTTTCCGCCCTTTCCGCCCTTTCCGCCCTTCCGCCCCTTCCGCCCTTTCCGCCCTTCCGCCCTTCCGCCCTTTCCGCCCTTTCCGCCCCTTCCGCCCTTCCCGCCCTTCCGCATTTCTGCCCTTTCCGCCCTTCCGCCCTTTCCGCCCTTTCCGCCCTTTCCGCCCCTTCCACCCTTTCCGCCCCTTCCGCCCTTTCCGCCCTTCCGCCTTTCTGCCCTTTCCGCCCTTCCGCCCCTTCCGCCCTTTACGTTCTTTCCGCCCCTTCCGCCCTCTCCGCCCCTTCCGCCCTTTCCGCCCTTTCCGCCCTTCCGCCCCTTCTGCCCTTTCCGCCCCTTCCGCCCTTTCCGCCCTTCCGCCTTTCTGCCCTTTCCGCCCTTCCGCCCTTTCCGCCCTTTCCGCCCTTTCCGCTCTTTCTGCCCTTCCGCCCTTCCACCCTTCCACCCCTTCCGCCCTTCCGCCGTTCCGCCCTTCCACCCTTTCCGCCATTCCGCCCTTTCCGCCCTTCCGCCCTTTCCGCCCTATCCGCCCTTCTGCCCTTTCCGCCCCTTCCGCCCCTTCCGCCCCTTCCGCCCTTCCGCCCTGTCCGCCCTTTCCGCTCCTTCCGCCCCTTCCGCCCCTTCCGCCCTTCCGCCCTTCCGCCCTTTCCACCCTTTCCGCCTCGTACGCCCGTCCGCCCTTTCCGCCCTTCCCCCCTTTCGCCCTTCCGCCCTTTCCGCCCTTTCCGCCCTTCCGCCCTTCCACCCTTCCGCCCCTTCCGCCCTTCCGCCCTGTCCACCCTTTCCGCCCCTTCCGCCCTTCCGCCCTTCCGCCCTTCCGCCCTTTCCACCCCTTCCGCCCCTTCCGCCCTTTCTGCCCTTTCCGCCTTTCCTCCCTTTCCGCCCGTTCTGCCCTTCCGCCCTTCCGCCCTTTCCGCCCTTCCACCCCTTCCGCCAATTCCGCCCTTCGGCCCTTTCCGCCCCTTCCGCCCTTCCGCCCTTTCCGCCCTTTCCACCCTTCCGCCCATTCCGCCCTTCCGCCCTTCCGCCCTTCCGCCCTTTCCGCCTTTCCACCCTTTCCGCCCGTTCTGCCCTTCCGCCCTTCCGCCCTTTCCGCCCTTCCACCCCTTCCGCCAATTCCGCCCTTCCGCCCTTTCCGCCCTTTCCGCCCCTTCCGCCCTTTCCGCCCTTTCCACCCTTCCGCCCATTCCGCCCTTGCACCCTTCCGCCCTTCCGCCCTTTCCGCCTTTCCACCCTTTCCGCCCTTCCGCCCTTTTCCGCCCTTCCGCCCTTTCCGCCCCTTCCACCCCGTCCGCCCCTTCCGCCCCTTCCGCCCTTCCGCCCTTTCCGCCCTTCCGCCCTTTCCGCCCTTCCGCCCTTCCGCCCCTTCCGCCCTTCCGCCCTGTCCGCCCTTTCCGCCCCTTCCGCCCTTCCGCCCTTTCCGCCCGTTGCGCCCTTCCGCCCTTCCGCCCTTCCACCCCTTCCGCCCTTCCGCCCTTCCGCCCTTTCCGCCCTTTCCGCCTCTTCCGCCCTTCCACCCCCTCCGCCAATTCCGCCCTTCCGCCCTTCCTGCCCTTTCCGCCCCTTCCGCCCTTCCGCCCCTTCTGCCCTTCCGCCCTTTCCGCCCTTTCCGCCCTTCCACCCCTTCCGCCCTTTCCGCCCTTTCCGCCCTTCCGCCCTTTCCGCCCTTCCGCCCTTCCGCCCTTTCCGCCCTTCTGCCCTTTCGGCCCTTCCGCCCCTTCAGCCCTTCCGCCCTTTCCGCCCTTTCCGCCCTTTCCGCCCTTCCGCCCCTTCCGCCCTTCCGCCCTGTCTGCCCTTCCGCCCTTTCCGCCCCTTCCGCCCTTTCTGCCCTTTCCGCCCTTTCTGCCCCTTCCACCCCTTCTGCCCTTTCCGCCCTTCCCCCCTTTCCGCCCTTTCCTCCCCTTCCGCCCCTTCCGCCCTTTCCGCCCTTTCCGCCCTTTTCCGCCCCTTCCGCCCTTCCGCCCTTTCTGCCCTTCCGCCTCTTCCGCCCTTTCCACCCTTCCGCCCTTCCGCCCTTTCCCCCCCTCCGCCCCTTCCGCCCGTTCTGCCCTTCCGCCCTTTCCGCCCCTTCCTGCCTTCCGCCCTTTCTGCCTTTCCGCCCTTTCCGCCGTTTCCGCCCTTCTGCCCCTTCCCCCACTTCCGCCTCTCCCGCCCATCCGCCCGTTCCGCCCTTTCGGCCCGTTCCGCCCCTTCCGCCCTTTCCGCCCTTCCGCCCCTTCCGCCCCTTCCGCCCTTTCCGCCTTTCCGCCCCTTCCGCCCCTTCCGCCCTTCCGCCCTGTCCACCCTTTCCGCCCATTCCGCCCTTTCCGCCCCTTCCTCCCTTCCGCCCTTTCTGCCCTTCTGCCCTTTCCGCCCTTCCGTCCTTTCCGCCGCTTCCTCCCTCCGGCCCTTACGCCTTTCCGCCCTTTCCGCCCCTTCCGCCCTTCTGCCCTTTCCGCCCCTTCAGCCCTTTCCGCCCTGTCCGCCCCTTCCGCCCCTTCCGCCCTTCCGCCCTTCCTTCCTTCCGCCCTTTCCGCCCTTCCGCCCTTCCTCCCTTCTGCCCTTTCAGCCCTTTCCGCCCCTTCCGCCCTTTCCGCCCTATCCGCCCCTTCCGCCCTTTCCACCTTTCCGCCCTTTCCGCCCTTTCCGCCCTTTCCGCCCCTTCCGCCCTTCCGCCCTTTCTGCCCTTCCGCCCCTTCCGCCCTTCAGCCCTTTCCGCCTTTCCGCCCTTTCCGCCCCTTCCGCCCTTCCGCCCTTTCCGCCCTTCCGCCCTTTCTGCCCCGTCCGCCCCTTCCGCCCTTTCCGCCCTTTCCGCCTTTTCCGCCCCTTCCGCCCTTTCGGCCCTTCCGCCCTGTCCGCCCTTTCCGCCCTTCCACCCCTTCCGCCAATTCCGCCCTTCCGCCCTTTCCGCCCTTTCCGCCCCTTCCGCCCTTTCCGCCCTTTCCACCCTTCCGCCCATTCCGCTCTTCCGCCCTTCCGCCCTTCCGCCCTTTCCGCCTTTCCACCCTTTCCGCCTTTCCGCCCTTTCCGCCCCTTCCGCCCTTCTGCCCTTCTGCCCTATCCGCCCCTTCCTCCCCTTCCGCCCCTTCCACCCTTTCCGCCCTTTCCGCCCTTTCCGCCCTTTTCGCCCCTTCCGCCCTTCCGCCCTTTCCGCCCTTCCGCCCTTTCCGCCCTTTCTGCCCTTCTGCCCTTCCGCCCCCTCCGCCCTTTCCGGCCTTTCCGCCCTTCCCCCCTTTCCGCCCTTTCCTCCCCTTCCGCCCCTTCCGCCCTTTCCGCCCTTTCCGCCCTTTCCGCCCCTTCCGCCCTTCCGCCCTTTCTGCCCTTCCGCCTCTTCCGCCCTTTCCACCCTTCCGCCCTTCCGCCCTTTCCCCCCCTCCGCCCCTTCCGCCCCTTCTGCCCTTCCGCCCTTTCCGCCCCTTCCTGCCTTCCGCCCTTTCTGCCTTTCCGCCCTTTCCGCCGTTTCCGCCCTTCCACCCCTTCCGCCAATTCCGCCCTTCGGCCCTTTCCGCCCCTTCCGCCCTTCCGCCCTTTCCGCCCTTTCCACCCTTCCGCCCATTCCGCCCTTCCGCCCTTCCGCCCTTCCGCCCTTTCCGCCTTTCCACCCTTTCCGCCCGTTCTGCCCTTCCGCCCTTCCGCCCTTTCCACCCTTTCCGCCCTTCCACCCCTTCCGCCAATTCCGCCCTTCCGCCCTTTCCGCCCTTTCCGCCCCTTCCGCCCTTTCCGCCCTTTCCACCCTTCCGCCCATTCCGCCCTTCCGCCCTTCCGCCCTTCCGCCCTGTCCGCCTTTCCACCCTTTCCGCCCTTCCGCCCTTTCCGCCTTTCCACCCTTTCCGCCCTTCCGCCCTTTCCGCCCTTCCGCCCTTTCCGCCCTTTCCACCCTTCTGCCCCTTCCGCCCCTTCCGCCCCTTTCCGCCCCTTCCGCCCTTCCGCCCTTTCCGCCCTTTCCGCCCTTTCCGCCCTTCCGCCCTTCCGCCCTTCCGCCCCTTCCGCCCTTCCGCCCTGTCCGCCCTTTCCGCCCCCTCCGCCCTTCCGCCCTTCCGCCCTTCCGCCCTATCCGCCCTTTCCACCCCTTCCGCCCCTTCCGCCCCTTTCCGCCCCTTCCGCCCTTCCACCCCTTCCGCCCTTCCGCCCCTTCCGCCTCTTCCGCCCTTCCACCCCTTCCGCCAATTCCGCCCTTCCGCCCTTCCTGCCCTTTCCGCCCCTTCCGCCCTTCCGCCCCTTCTGCCCTTCCGCCCTTTCCGCCCTTTCCGCCCTTCCACCCCTTCCGCCCTTTCCGCCCTTTCCGCCCTTCCGCCCTTTCCGCCCTTCCGCCCTTCCGCCCTTTCCGCCCTTCTGCCCTTTCGGCCCTTCCGCCCCTTCAGCCCTTCCGCCCTTTCCGCCCTTTCCGCCCTTCCGCCCCTTCCGCCCTTCCGCCTTGTCTGCCCTTTCCGCCCTTTCCGCCCCTTCCGCCCTTTCTGCCCTTTCCGCCCTTTCTGCCCCTTCCGCCCTTGTGCCCTTTCCGCCCTTCCCCCCTTTCCGCCCTTTCCTCCCCTTCCGCCCCTTCCGCCCTTTCCGCCCTTTCCGCCCTTTCCTCCCCTTCCGCCCCTTCCGCCCTTTCCGCCCTTTCTGCCCTTCCGCCTCTTCCGCCCTTTCCACCCTTCCGCCCTTCCGCCCTTTCCCCCCCTCCGCCCCTTCCGCCCCTTCTGCCCTTCCGCCCTTTCCGCCCCTTCCTGCCTTCCGCCCTTTCTGCCTTTCCGCCCTTTCCGCCGTTTCCGCCCTTCCGCCCCTTCCCCCACTTCCGCCTCTCCCGCCCATCCGCCCGTTCCGCCCTTTGGGCCCTTCCGCCCCTTCCGCCCTTTCCGCCCTTCCGCCCCTTCCGCCCCTTCCGCCCTTTCCGCCTTTCCGCCCCTTCCGCCCCTTCCGCCCTTCCGCCCTGTCCACCCTTTCCGCCCATTCCGCCCTTTCCGCCCCTTCCGCCCGTCCGCCCTTTCCGCTCCTTCCGCCCCTTCCGCCCTTCCGCCCTTCCGCCCTTTCCGCCCTTCTGCCCTTTCGGCCCTTCCGCCCCTTCAGCCCTTCCGCCCTTTCCGCCCTTTCCGCCCTTCCGCCCCTTCCGCCCTTCCGCCCTGTCTGCCCTTTCCGCCCTTTCCGCCCCTTCCGCCCTTTCTGCCCTTTCCGCCCTTTCTGCCCCTTCCGCCCTTGTGCCCTTTCCGCCCTTCCCCCCTTTCCGCCCTTTCCTCCCCTTCCGCCCCTTCCGCCCTTTCCGCCCTTTCCGCCCTTTCCTCCCCTTCCGCCCCTTCCGCCCTTTCCGCCCTTTCTGCCCTTCCGCCTCTTCCGCCCTTTCCACCCTTCCGCCCTTCCGCCCTTTCCCCCCCTCCGCCCCTTCCGCCCTGTCTGCCCTTCCGCCCTTTCCGCCCCTTCCTGCCTTCCGCCCTTTCTGCCTTTCCGCCCTTTCCGCCGTTTCCGCCCTTCCGCCCCTTCCCCCACTTCCGCCTCTCCCGCCCATCCGCCCGTTCCGCCCTTTGGGCCCTTCCGCCCCTTCCGCCCTTTCCGCCCTTCCGCCCCTTCCGCCCCTTCCGCCCTTTCCGCCTTTCCGCCCCTTCCGCCCCTTCCGCCCTTCCGCCCTGTCCACCGTTCCGCCCATTCCGCCCTTTCCGCCCCTTCCGCCCGTCCGCCCTTTCCGCTCCTTCCGCCCCTTCCGCCCTTTCCGCCCTTCCGCCTCTTCCGCCCCTTCCGCCCCTTCCGCCCTTTCCGCCCTTTCCGCCCTTCCGCCCCTTCCGCCCTTTCCGCCCCTTCCGCCCTTCCGCCCTTTCCGCCCTTTCCGCCCCTTCCGCCCTTCCCGCCCTTCCGCATTTCTGCCCTTTCCGCCCTTCCGCCCTTTCCGCCCTTTCCGCCCTTTCCGCCCCTTCCGCCCTTTCCGCCCCTTCCGCCCTTTCCGCCCTTCCGCCTTTCTGCCCTTTCCGCCCTTCCGCCCCTTCCGCCCTTTACGTTCTTTCCGCCCCTTCCGCCCTCTCCGCCCCTTCCGCCCTTTCCGCCCTTTCCGCCCTTCCGCCCCTTCTGCCCTTTCCGCCCCTTCCGCCCTTTCCGCCCTTCCGCCTTTCTGCCCTTTCCGCCCTTCCACCCCTTCCGCCCTTCCGCCGTTCCGCCCTTCCACCCTTTCCGCCATTCCGCCCTTTCCGCCCTTCCGCCCTTTCCGCCCTATCCGCCCTTCTGCCCTTTCCGCCCCTTCCGCCCCTTCCGCCCCTTCCGCCCTTCCGCCCTGTCCGCCCTTTCCGCTCCTTCCGCCCCTTCCGCCCCTTCCGCCCTTCCGCCCTTCCGCCCTTTCCACCCTTTCCGCCTCGTACGCCCGTCCGCCCTTTCCGCCCTTCCCCCCTTTCGCCCTTCCGCCCTTTCCGCCCTTTCCGCCCTTCCGCCCTTCCGCCCTTCCGCCCCTTCCGCCCTTCCGCCCTGTCCACCCTTTCCGCCCCTTCCGCCCTTCCGCCCTTCCGCCCTTCCGCCCTTTCCACCCCTTCCGCCCCTTCCGCCCTTTCTGCCCTTTCCGCCTTTCCTCCCTTTCCGCCCGTTCTGCCCTTCCGCCCTTCCGCCCTTTCCGCCCTTCCACCCCTTCCGCCAATTCCGCCCTTCGGCCCTTTCCGCCCCTTCCGCCCTTCCGCCCTTTCCGCCCTTTCCACCCTTCCGCCCATTCCGCCCTTCCGCCCTTCCGCCCTTCCGCCCTTTCCGCCTTTCCACCCTTTCCGCCCGTTCTGCCCTTCCGCCCTTCCGCCCTTTCCGCCCTTCCACCCCTTCCGCCAATTCCGCCCTTCCGCCCTTTCCGCCCTTTCCGCCCCTTCCGCCCTTTCCGCCCTTTCCACCCTTCCGCCCATTCCGCCCTTCCACCCTTCCGCCCTTCCGCCCTTTCCGCCTTTCCACCCTTTCCGCCCTTCCGCCCTTTCCGCCCTTCCGCCCTTTCCGCCCTTTCCGCCCTTTCCGCCCCTTCCACCCCGTCCGCCCCTTCCGCCCCTTCCGCCCTTCCGCCCTTTCCGCCCTTTCCGCCCTTTCCGCCCTTCCGCCCTTCCGCCCCTTCCGCCCTTCCGCCCTGTCCGCCCTTTCCGCCCCTTCCGCCCTTCCGCCCTTTCCGCCCTTCCGCCCTATGCGCGCTTTCCACCCCTTCCGCCCCTTCCGCCCTTTCTGCCCTTTCCGCCTTTCCACCCTTTCCGCCCGTTGCGCCCTTCCGCCCTTCCGCCCTTCCACCCCTTCCGCCCTTCCGCCCTTCCGCCCTTTCCGCCTCTTCCGCCCTTCCACCCCTTCCGCCAATTCCGCCCTTCCGCCCTTCCTGCCCTTTCCGCCCCTTCCGCCCTTCCGCCCCTTCTGCCCTTCCGCCCTTTCCGCCCTTTCCGCCCTTCCACCCCTTCCGCCCTTTCCGCCCTTTCCGCCCTTCCGCCCTTTCCGCCCTTCCGCCCTTCCGCCCTTTCCGCCCTTCTGCCCTTTCGGCCCTTCCGCCCCTTCAGCCCTTCCGCCCTTTCCGCCCTTTCCGCCCTTTCCGCCCTTCCGCCCCTTCCGCCCTTCCGCCCTGTCTGCCCTTTCCGCCCTTTCCGCCCCTTCCGCCCTTTCTGCCCTTTCCGCCCTTTCTGCCCCTTCCACCCCTTCTGCCCTTTCCGCCCTTCCCCCCTTTCCGCCCTTTCCTCCCCTTCCGCCCCTTCCGCCCTTTCCGCCCTTTCCGCCCTTTCCGCCCCTTCCGCCCTTCCGCCCTTTCTGCCCTTCCGCCTCTTCCGCCCTTTCCACCCTTCCGCCCTTCCGCCCTTTCCCCCCCTCCGCCCCTTCCGCCCCTTCTGCCCTTCCGCCCTTTCCGCCCCTTCCTGCCTTCCGCCCTTTCTGCCTTTCCGCCCTTTCCGCCGTTTCCGCCCTTCTGCCCCTTCCCCCACTTCCGCCTCTCCCGCCCATCCGCCCGTTCCGCCCTTTCGGCCCGTTCCGCCCCTTCCGCCCTTTCCGCCCTTCCGCCCCTTCCGCCCCTTCCGCCCTTTCCGCCTTTCCGCCCCTTCCGCCCCTTCCGCCCTTCCGCCCTGTCCACCCTTTCCGCCCATTCCGCCCTTTCCGCCCCTTCCTCCCTTCCGCCCTTTCTGCCCTTCTGCCCTTTCCGCCCTTCCGTCCTTTCCGCCGCTTCCTCCCTCCGGCCCTTACGCCTTTCCGCCCTTTCCGCCCCTTCCGCCCTTTCCGCCCTTTCTGCCCTTCTGCCCTTCCGCCCCCTCCGCCCTTTCCGGCCTTTCCGCCCTTCCCCCCTTTCCGCCCTTTCCTCCCCTTCCGCCCCTTCCGCCCTTTCCGCCCTTTCCGCCCTTTCCGCCCCTTCCGCCCTTCCGCCCTTTCTGCCCTTCCGCCTCTTCCGCCCTTTCCACCCTTCCGCCCTTCCGCCCTTTCCCCCCCTCCGCCCCTTCCGCCCCTTCTGCCCTTCCGCCCTTTCCGCCCCTTCCTGCCTTCCGCCCTTTCTGCCTTTCCGCCCTTTCCGCCGTTTCCGCCCTTCCACCCCTTCCGCCAATTCCGCCCTTCGGCCCTTTCCGCCCCTTCCGCCCTTCCGCCCTTTCCGCCCTTTCCACCCTTCCGCCCATTCCGCCCTTCCGCCCTTCCGCCCTTCCGCCCTTTCCGCCTTTCCACCCTTTCCGCCCGTTCTGCCCTTCCGCCCTTCCGCCCTTTCCACCCTTTCCGCCCTTCCACCCCTTCCGCCAATTCCGCCCTTCCGCCCTTTCCGCCCTTTCCGCCCCTTCCGCCCTTTCCGCCCTTTCCACCCTTCCGCCCATTCCGCCCTTCCGCCCTTCCGCCCTTCCGCCCTGTCCGCCTTTCCACCCTTTCCGCCCTTCCGCCCTTTCCGCCTTTCCACCCTTTCCGCCCTTCTGCCCTTTCCGCCCTTCCGCCCTTTCCGCCCTTTCCACCCTTCTGCCCCTTCCGCCCCTTCCGCCCCTTTCCGCCCCTTCCGCCCTTCCGCCCTTTCCGCCCTTTCCGCCCTTTCCGCCCTTCCGCCCTTCCGCCCTTCCGCCCCTTCCGCCCTTCCGCCCTGTCCGCCCTTTCCGCCCCTTCCGCCCTTCCGCCCTTCCGCCCTTCCGCCCTATCCGCCCTTTCCACCCCTTCCGCCCCTTCCGCCCTTTCTGCCCTTTCCGCCTTTCCACCCTTTCCGCCCGTTGCGCCCTTCCGCCCTTCCGCCCTTCCACCCCTTCCGCCCTTCCGCCCCTTCCGCCTCTTCCGCCCTTCCACCCCTTCCGCCAATTCCGCCCTTCCGCCCTTCCTGCCCTTTCCGCCCCTTCCGCCCTTCCGCCCCTTCTGCCCTTCCGCCCTTTCCGCCCTTTCCGCCCTTCCACCCCTTCCGCCCTTTCCGCCCTTTCCGCCCTTCTGCCCTTTCGGCCCTTCCGCCCCTTCAGCCCTTCCGCCCTTTCCGCCCTTTCCGCCCTTCCGCCCCTTCCGCCCTTCCGCCCTGTCTGCCCTTTCCGCCCTTTCCGCCCCTTCCGCCCTTTCTGCCCTTTCCGCCCTTTCTGCCCCTTCCGCCCTTGTGCCCTTTCCGCCCTTCCCCCCTTTCCGCCCTTTCCTCCCCTTCCGCCCCTTCCGCCCTTTCCGCCCTTTCCGCCCTTTCCTCCCCTTCCGCCCCTTCCGCCCTTTCCGCCCTTTCTGCCCTTCCGCCTCTTCCGCCCTTTCCACCCTTCCGCCCTTCCGCCCTTTCCCCCCCTCCGCCCCTTCCGCCCCTTCTGCCCTTCCGCCCTTTCCGCCCCTTCCTGCCTTCCGCCCTTTCTGCCTTTCCGCCCTTTCCGCCGTTTCCGCCCTTCCGCCCCTTCCCCCACTTCCGCCTCTCCCGCCCATCCGCCCGTTCCGCCCTTTGGGCCCTTCCGCCCCTTCCGCCCTTTCCGCCCTTCCGCCCCTTCCGCCCCTTCCGCCCTTTCCGCCTTTCCGCCCCTTCCGCCCCTTCCGCCCTGTCCACCCTTTCCGCCCATTCCGCCCTTTCCGCCCCTTCCTCCCTTCCGCCCTTTCTGCCCTTCTGCCCTTTCCGCCCTTCCGCCCTTTCCGCCGCTTCCTCCCTCCGGCCCTTACGCCTTTCCGCCCTTTCCGCCCCTTCCGCCCTTCTGCCCTTTCCGCCCCTTCAGCCCTTTCCGCCCTGTCCGCCCCTTCCGCCCCTTCCGCCCTTCCGCCCTTCCTTCCTTCCGCCCTTTCCGCCCTTCCGCCCTTCCTCCCTTCTGCCCTTTCAGCCCTTTCCGCCCCTTCCGCCCTTTCCCCCCTATCCGCCCCTTCCGCCCTTTCCACCTTTCCGCCCTTTCCGCCCTTTCCGCCCTTTCCGCCCCTTCCGCCCTTCCGCCCTTTCTGCCCTTCCGCCCCTTCCGCCCTTCGGCCCTTTCCGCCTTTCCGCCCTTTCCGCCCCTTCCGCCCTTCCACCCTTTCCGCCCTTCCGCCCTTTCTGCCCCGTCCGCCCCTTCCGCCCTTTCCGCCCTTTCCGCCTTTTCCGCCCCTTCCGCCCTTTCGGCCCTTCCGCCCTATCCGCCCCTTCCTCCCCTTCCGCCCCTTCCGCCCTTTCCGCCCTTTCCGCCCTTTCCGCCCTTCCGCCCTTTCCGCCCTTTCCGCCCTTCTGCCCTTCCGCCCTTTCCGCCCTTTCGCCCTTTCCTAACTTTCCGCCTTTTCCGCCCCTTCCGCCCTTCCGCCCTTTCCGCCCCTACTGTCCCTTCCGCCCCTTCCTCCCTTCTGCCCTTTCCGCCCCTTCAGCCCTTTCGCCCTATCCACCCTTTCCGCCCCTTCCGCCCCTTCCGCCCTTCCGCCCTTCCGCCCTCTCCGCCCTTTCCGCCCCTTCCGCCCATTCCCCCCTATCCGCCCCTTCCGCCCTTTCCACCTTTCCGCCCTTTCCGCCCTTTCCGCCCTTTCCGCCCCTTCCGCCCTTTGGCCCTTTCTGCCCTTCCGCCCTTCCGCCCTTTCCGCCCCTTCCGCCCCTTCCGCCCATCCGCCCTTTCCGCCTTTCCGCCCTTACCGCCCCTTTCGCCCTTCCGCCCTTTCCGCCGCTTCCGCCCCTTCCGCCCTTTCCGCCCTTTCCGCCCCTTCCGCCCTTCCGCCCTTACCGCCCTTCCGCCCTTTCCGCCCCTTCCGCCCTTTCTGCCCTTTCCGCCCCTTCCGCCCCTTCCGCCCTTCCGCCCTTCCGCCCTTCCGCCCTTTAGGCCCTTTCAGCCCCTTCCGCCCTTTCCCCCCTATCCGCCCCTTCCGCCCTTTCCACCTTTCCGCCCCTTCCGCCCTTTGGCCCTTTCTGCCCTTCCGCCCTTCCGCCCTTTCCGCCCCTTCCGCCCCTTCCGCCCATCCGCCCTTTCCGCCTTTCCGCCCTTACCGCCCCTTTCGCCCTTCCGCCCTTTCCGCCGCTTCCGCCCCTTCCGCCCTTTCCGCCCTTTCCGCCCCTTCCGCCCTTCCGCCCTTACCGCCCTTCCGCCCTTTCCGCCCCTTCCGCCCTTTCTGCCCTTTCCGCCCCTTCCGCCCCTTCCGCCCTTCCGCCCTTCCGCCCTTCCGCCCTTTAGGCCCTTTCAGCCCCTTCCGCCCTTTCCCCCCTATCCGCCCCTTCCGCCCTTTCCACCTTTCCGCCCTTTCCGCCCTTTCCGCCCTTTCCGCCCCTTCCGCCCATTTGCCCTTTCTGCCCTTCCGCCCTTCCGCCCTTTCCGCCCCATCCGCCCTTACCGCCCTTTCGGCCCTTCCGCCCCTTCCGCCCCTTCCGCCCTTCGGCCCTTTCCACCTTTCCGCCCTTTCCGCCCCTTCCGCCCTTCTGCCCTTCTGCCCTATCCGCCCCTTCCTCCCCTTCCGCCCCTTCCACCCTTTCCGCCCTTTCCGCCCTTTCCGCCCTTTTCGCCCCTTCCGCCCTTCCGCCCTTTCCGCCCTTCCGCCCTTTCCGCCCTTTCTGCCCTTCTGCCCTTCCGCCCCCTCCGCCCTTTCCGGCCTTTCTGCCCCTTCCGCCCTTTCCGCCCTTACAGCCCCTTCCGCCCTTCTGCCCTTTCCGCCCTTTCCGCCCTTCCGCCCTTTCCGAACTTTCCGTCCCTTCCGCCCTTTCCGCCCTTCCGCCCTTCCGCCCTTTCCGCCCTTTCCGCCCCTTCCGCCCTTCCGCCCTTTCTGCCCTGTCCGCCCCTTCCGCCCTTCCGCCCTTTCCGCCCCTACTGTCCTTTCCGCCCTTTCCGCCCTTCTGCCCCTTCCGCCCTTCCGCCCTTTCCGCCCTTCTGCCCCTTCCGCCCTTTCCGCCCTTCCTCCCTTTCCGTCCTTTCCGCCCTTTCCGCCCTTCTGCCCCTTCCGCCTTTTCCGCCCTTCCTCCCTTTCCGTCCTTTCCGCCCCTTCCGCCCTTCCGCCCTTTCCGCCCTTCCTCCCTTTCCGTCCTTTCCGCCCCTTCCGCCCTTGCGTCCTTTCCGCCCCTTCCGCCCTTCCGCGCCTTCCGCCCCTTCCGCCCTTCCGCCCTTTCCGCCCTTCCTCCCTTTCCGTCCTTTCCGCCCTTTCCGCCCTTCTGCCCCTTCCGCCTTTTCCGCCCTTCCTCCCTTTCCGCCCTTCCGCCCTTTCCGCCCTTCCTCCCTTTCCGTCCTTTCCGCCCTTTCCGCCCTTCTGCCCCTTCCGCCTTTTCCGCCCTTCCTCCCTTTCCGTCCTTTCCGCCCCTTCCGCCCTTCCGCCCTTTCCGCCCTTCCTCCCTTTCCGTCCTTTCCGCCCCTTCCGCCCTTGCGTCCTTTCCGCCCCTTCCGCCCTTCCGCGCCTTCCGCCCCTTCCGCCCTTCCGCCCTTTCCGCCCTTCCGCCCATCCGCCCTTCCGCCCTTTCCGCCCTTCTGCCCTTTCCGCCCTTTCCGCTCCTTCCGCCCCCTCCGCCCCATCCGCCCTTCTGCCCTTTCTGCCCTTTCCTCCCTTCCGCCCCTTCCGCCCCTTCCGCCCTTTCCGCCCCTTCCGCCCTTCCGCCCTTTCCGCCCTTTCTGCCCCTTCCACCCCTCCGCCCTTTCCACCCTTTCCGCCCTTCCGCCCTTCCGCCCTTTCTGCCCTTTCCGCCCTTCCGCCCCTTCCGCCCCTTCCGCCCTTTCCGCCCTTTCCGCACTTTCCTACCCTTCCGCCCTTTCCGCCCTTTCCGCCCTGTCTGCCCTTCCGCCCTACCGCCCTTTCTGCCCTTCCGCCCCATCCGCCCCTTCCGCCCTTTCCGCCCTTTCCGCCCTTCCGCCCTTTCCGCCCCCTCCGCCCTTCCGCCCTTTCCGCCCATCCGCCCTTTCCGCCCTTTCCGCCCTTTCCGCCCCTTCCGCCCTTTCCGCCCCTTCCGCCCTTCCGCCCTTTCCGCTCCTTCCGCCCCTTCCGCCCCTTCCGCCCTTCCACCCTTTGGGCCCTTCCGCCCTTCCGCCCCTTCCACCCTTTCTGCCCTTTCCGCCCTTCCTCCCTTTCCGTCCCTTCCGCCCTCTCCGCCCTTGCGTCCTTTCCGCCCCTTCCGCCCTTCCGCGCCTTCCGCCCCTTCCGCCCTTCCGCCCTTTCCGCCCTTCCGCCCATCCGCCCTTCCGCCCTTTCCGCCCTTCTGCCCTTTCCGCCCTTTCCGCTCCTTCCGCCCCCTCCGCCCTTTCCGCCCTTCCGCCCTTTCCGCCCCCTCCGCCCTTCCGCCCTTTCCGCCCTTCCGCCCTTTCCGCCCTTTCCGCCCTTTCCGCCCCCTCCACCCCGTCCGACCTTCCGGCCCTTCCGCCCTTTCGCCCTTCCGCCCTTTCCGCCCTTTCCGCCCCTTCCACCCTTTCCGCCCTTTCCGCCCTTTCCGCACTTTCCTACCCTTCCGCCCTTTCCGCCCCTCCGCCCTGTCTACCCTTCCGCCCTACCGCCGTTTTCGCCCTTCCGCCCCTTCCTCCCTTTCCGCCCTTTCCGCCCTTTCCGCCCCTTCCTCCCTTCCACCCTTTCCGCCCCTTCCGCCCTTCCGCGCCTTCCGCCCCTTCCGCCCTTCCGCCCTTTCCGCCCTTCCGCCCATCCGCCCTTCCGCCCTTTCCGCCCTTCTGCCCTTTCCGCCCTTTCCGCTCCTTCCGCCCCCTCCGCCCCATCCGCCCTTCTGCCCTTTCCGCCATTTCCGCCCCTTCCGCCCCTTCCGCCCCTTCCGCCCTTTCCGCCCTTCCGCCCTTCTGCCCTTTCCGCCCTTTCTGCCCCTTCCGCCCCTCCGCCCTTTCCACCCTTTCCGCCCTTCCGCCCTTCCGCCCTTTCCGCCCTTTCCGCCCTTCCGCCCCTTCCGCCCTTTCCGCCCCTTCCGCCCCTTCCGCCCTTCCGCCCCTTCCGCCCTTTCCGCCCTTTCCGCCCTGTCTGCCTTTCGCCCTACCGCCCTTTCCGCCCTTCCGCCCCTTCCGCCCCTTAGCCCTTCCTCCCTTTCCGCCCTTCCGCCCTTTCCGCCCTTTCCGCCCTTTCCTACCCTTTCCGCCCCCTCCGCCCTTCCGCCCTTTCCGCCCTTCCGCCCTTTCCGCCCTTTCCGCCCCTTCCACCCCTTCCGACCTTCCGGCCCTTCCGCCCTTTCACCCTTTCCGCCCTTTCCGCCCTTTCCGCCCTTCCGCCCTTTCCGCCCTTTCCGCCCTTCCGCCCTTTCCTCTCCTTCCGCCCCTTCCGCCCCTTCCGCCCTTCCACCCTTTCCGCCTTTCCGCCCTTCCGCCCTTTCCGCCCTTTCCGCCCCTTCCGCCCTTTCCGCCCTTTCCGCCCTGCCGCTCTTTCCGCTCCTTCCGCCCCTTCCGCCCCTTCCGCCCTTCCACCCTTTCCGCCCTTCCGCCCTTCCGCCCTTTCCGCCCTTTCCGCCCTTCCGCCCTTTCCGCTCCTTCCGCCCCTTCCGCCCCTTCCGCCCTTCCACCCTTTCCGCCCTTTCCGCCCTTCCTCCCTTTCCGTCCTTCCCGCCCTTTCCGCCCTTGCGTCCTTTCCGCCCCTTCCGCCCTTTCCGCCCTTCCGCCCTTTCCGCCCTTCCGCCCATCCGCCCTTCCGCCCTTTCCGCCCTTTCCGCCCTTTCCGCCGCTTCCACCCCTTCCGACCTTCCGGCCCTTCCGCCCTTTCGCCCTTTACACCCTTTACGCCCTTTCCGCCCCTTCCACCCTTTCCGCCCTTTCCGCCCTTCCGCCCTTTCCGCTCCTTCCGCCCCTTCCGCCCCTTCCGCCCTTCCACCCGTTCCGCCCTTCCGCCCTTCCGCCCATCCGCCCTTTCCGCCCCTTCCGCCCTTTCCGCCCTTTCCGCCCTTCCGCTCTTTCCGCTCCTTCCGCCCCTTCCGCCCTTCCGTCCTTTCCGCCCTTCCGCCCTTTCCGCCCCTTCCGCCCTTCCGCCCTTTCCGCCCTTCCTCCCTTTCCGTCCTTTCCGCCCTTTCCGCCCTTCTGCCCTTTCCGCCCCTTCCGCCCATCCGCCCCTTCCACCCCTTCCACCCATCCGCCCCTTCCACCCCTTCCGCCCTTCCGCCCTTCCGCCCTTTCCGCCCCTTCCGCCCTTCCGCCCTTTCCGCTCCTTCCGCCCTTACCGCCCTTTCCGCCCTTCCGCCCTACCGCCCTTTCCACCCTTTCCGCCTCTTCCGCCCTTCCGCCCTTTCCGCCCTTTCGCCCTTTCCGCCCTTTCCGCCCTTTCCGCCCTTTCCGCCCTTTCCGCCATTCCGCCCTTTTTTGCCCTTCCGCCCTTCCGCCCTTCCGCCCCTTCCGCACTTCCGCCCCTTCAGCCCCTTCCGCCCTTCCCGCCCTTTCCGCCCTTCCGCCCTTTCCGCCCCTTACACCCTTCACCCCCTTCCGTCCCTTCCGCTCTTCCGCCCTTCTGCCCTTCCGCCCTTTCCGCCCTTCCGCCCTTTCCGCCCTTCCGCCCATCCGCCCTTTCCGCCCCTTCTACCCTTTCCGCCCCTTCCGCCCTTTCCGCCCTTTCCGCCCTTTCCGCCCTTCCGACCTTTCCTTCCCCTCCGCCCCTTCTGCCCTTTCCGCCCTTCCGCCTTTTCCGCCCTTTCCGCCCTTTCCGCCCCTTCCACCCCTTCCGACCTTCCAGCCCTTCCGCCCTTCCGCCCCTTCCTCCCTTCTGCCCTTTCCACCCTTTCGCCCTTTCCGCCCCTTCCGCCCTTTCCGCCCCTTGCGCCCTTTCCGCCCTTTCCGCTCCTTCCGCCCCTTCCGCCCTTTCCGCCCTTCCGCCCTTTCCGCCCTTCCGCCCTTCCGCCCTTTCCGCCCTTTCCGCCCTTCCGCTCTTTCCGCTCCTTCCGCCCCTTCCGCCCCTTCCGCCCTTCCGCCCTTTCCGCCCTTCCACCCTTTCTGCCCTTTCCGCCCCTTCCGCCCTTTCCGCCCTTCCGCCCTTTCCGCTCCTTCCGCCCTTTCCGCCCTTCCGCCCTTCCGCCCTTTCCGCCCCTTCCGCCTTTCCGCCCCTTCCGCCCTTCCGCCCTTTCCGCTCCTTCCGCCCTTTCCGCCCTTCCGCCCTTCCGCCCTTTCCGCCCCTTCCGCCTTTCCGCCCCTTCCGCCCTTCCGCCCTTCCGCCCCTTCCGCCCTTTCCGCCCTTTCCGCCCTTCCGCCCTTTCCGCCCCCTCCGCCCTTCCGCCCTTTCCGCCCTTCCGCCCTTTCCGCCCTTTCCGCCCTTTCCGCCCCTTCCACCCCTTCCGACCTTCCGGCCCTTCCGCCCTTCCGCCCCTTTCGCCCTTCCGCCCTTTCCACCCTTTCCGCCCTTTCCGCCCCTTCCGCCCTTTCCGCCCTTCCCCCTTCCGCCCTTTCCGCCCTTTCCGCCCCTTCCTCCCTTCTGCCCTTTCCGCCTCTTCCGCCCTTTCCGCCCTCTCCGTCCTTCCGCCCTTTCCGCCCTTCCGGCCCTTTCCGCCCCTTCCTCCCTTCTGCCCTTTCCGCCCTTCCGCCCTTTCCGCCCTTCCCCCCTTTCCGCCCTTCCGCACTTTCCGCCCTTCCGCCCTTCCGCCCTTCCGCCCTTTCCGCCCTTTCTGCCCTTTCCGCCCTTTCCGCCCCTTCCTCCCTTCTGCCCTTTCCGCCCCTTCCGCCCTTTCCGCCCTCTCCGTCCTTCCGCCCTTTCCGCCCTTCCGGCCCTTTCCGCCCCTTCCTCCCTTCTGCCCCTTCCGCCCTTCCGCACCTTCCGCCCTTTCCGCACTTTCCGCCCTTTCCGCCCTTTCCGCCCTTTCCGCCCTTTCCGCCCTTCCGCCCCTTCCGCCCCTTCCGCCCCTTCCGCCCTTTCCGCCCTTTCCGCCCTTCCGCCCCTTCCGCCCCTTCCGCCCCTTCCGCCCCTTCCGCCCTTTCCGCCCTTTCCGCCCTTCCGCCCCTTCCGCCCTTTCCGCCCTTCCGCCCCTTCCGCCCCTTCCGCCCTTTCCGCCCTTTCCCCCCTTTCCGCCATTTCCGCCCTTCCGCCCTGTAGGGAACTGCGATCGGAAGATCTCCCGATGGCACGGAAAGAGGAAGGAAGAGGAAGGATATGACGTAGAGATAGCAGTATGCTTGTAGGTACATAAGCGAATACATGCGTACAATAAACGCCATTTGCAGCATCCTCATATTGGTGTCAGTGCTCATTGGCCCGGAGGCAGGGGGAGCCTCCGTGCCGTCTCAGGCGAACGGGAGATTGTCGCATCAGAAGGCGACAAGTGGTGACCCCGACGTGATAGCTGAGACGGCGGACCGCAGGCGGTCGAGAGGATCCGGATCATGGACGCGGTACTTAAGGTTGTACGCGTGGGTGCCCGGGAATGGGGGCTCTCTATGAGAGCGAATGCAGTTGCAAACTGCGTCGGGCGGCTCCTGAAAGATGGAGCGATAGTTAGACCAGGGGACATTTTTTCCCCTTCTAACTGGGAGAAGTGCACTCGAGCACTTGCTCAGAGAGCTATGGCCACTAAGAAGGCCGCAGAGCTTAAGACGTGGGGAGATATAACGATCATTTTAGAAAGGACTAGGGAGGAGCTTGAGACCTGGCAGGCTGCCCGCGCGGCGCTACACATGTCCGCGGAAATGGCAACACAGACAGCAGCGAACGCAGAGGAGCGAACGGAGGCGATAGAGGGAGAGACGATAGTAGGGGATGAAGTGAAAACGGAGAGTGTGGAAACAGACATAAAGGAGGAGGCGGTTAATCAAGATCCAGAGCGGGGAGAGGGGGAGGCAAAAACTCCAGAGGCTTACCCAATAACGCCCTCTTCTCCGCCTCCGCCGCGGTATCCGTGGAAAGAAATGAGGGCGATGGAAGGGGGAGAACTAGGAGAACCAGGAGACCTTTGTGGAGACCAAGATATGAAAAAGCCAGAGGCGGGTAGAGGAAAAGAAAGCAAGGTGAAAGTGAAGGAGGCAGAAGAAAAGGAAAGACTGCTTATAGTGGATGATCCCCGAGACTGGCTACCGGGGGCCATGATTCGGGTGCAGTGGGAGGACGAAAGAAGAGAAGAAGCAGGGGAAAGACCAGAAGCAGGGGAAAGACCGAGGGTGCCGCGCCCGGGGAAAGATGGCGCTGGCCGAGAGAGGAGTGGGCGTCGACCAGCATTGCGGAAGGAGGAGACTGAAGACTCAGGTGCAGCAACTAGGGCGGAGTTCCCCCGCCGCAGTCAGAGGCGAAGAAAAAAAAAAAAAAAAAAAAAAAAAAAGGGGAGGAAAGTCACAAGAGATATGGAGCAGATGTTTATGCTGCTTACAGCTCTGGAAGAAGAAACAGCTAAACAAAGAGGGCTATCAGAGGCAATAGCTAAACAAAGAGGGCTATTAGAGGCAATAGCTAAACAAAGAGGGCCATCAGAGACAGCAGGTTTCACCCAAGCGGGAGGGGGAAAAGAAATTCCCCTAACAGACTGGAAACTGATAGCGACGGAATGTGCCCTGAGTGGCCTCAAGTTTCGTGCGCCAATAGGGGCCTTCCCAGTACGAGTTGCCCCGGGGGGGGAGGCAGTGGAATGGATGCCCCTCGACCCAAAGACGGTACAACAGCTATTGAAAGCAGTGCAAGAACAGGGCCTGCGACACCCAGTGACACAGACATTGCTGGACGCGGCGCACGCGGGAGGCCTAATACCGTGGGATTGTCGCGCCCTCGCGCGACTGGTTTTATCGCCCACGATGGTCCTTATGTGGAAAGAAGCGTGGACCTCGCGCTTGCAGCAGGCGTTGATGGCCGCACAGGCAGACCCGCAGAACCCACTGGGCCAATCCACCCTAGCGCGGTTAAGAGGAAATGATGCGGCCATGGCTACACCCCAGCAGCAGGCAGCGGGCCTGACACCTCGGGAGATACTGGTGACAACAGAAGCATCTCGAAAGGCCTTTGATGATATTGGGCCACTGGTGCAGCAGGCAGAGCCATGGACGACTGTGAAGCAGAGAGTGGGAGAGCCGTTTGACAAGTTTTGTGACAGGCTACAGGCAGCAGTAGAACTTGCATCTTTACCAGACGCTGCAAAAGGAGCGGTGATGTTGGAATGTATCAAACAACAGGGTTGCCACTACCATCAGCAATACCAAAGAATTGGCCAGTGGTGGTGATGGATATCCAAGATTGCTTTTTCTCTATACCATTAGCCCCTCAGGACAAAGCTCGATTTGCCTTCACACTGCCCTCAGAGAATCTGCAGGAGCCAGCAGCACGATATCAATGGACAGTCCTCCCGCAGGGCATGAAAAATTCACCTACGATTTGTCAGGCGGCAGTAGCTAAGGTATTGCAGCCGGTAAGAGCGCAGTTCCCGCGCGCGCTTATCATCCATTACATGGACGACCTCCTAATAGCTGCAGAGACCCAGCAAGAAACCGATCAGGCAGAACAGGCAGTAATTAACTGCCTAAATGAAGCGGGATTGTACGTCCGGAAAGCGAAAACGCAAAGGGGAGAATCTGTCGACTATCTGGGAACCACCATCCTCCCCAGAGCTGTGGTCCCACAGCCGATAAAGCTCAATAGAGAGATACGGACGATGCATGATGTACAACAATTGGTTGGAGCTCTCCAATGGCTGCGAGGGCTGATAGGTATTCCCAAGGAGTGGATGGAGCCACTGTTCGAGTTGCTCAAGGGCCACAAACCATGGGAACCGAGGCAGATGACACCGAACGCGTTAGAAGCCCTCCGAAAAATAGAAGATCTCATGGCAAAGGGCGGAGTAACGAGATACGACCCGGCCAGACCTATCAATCTGTACGTGGCAGTTACAAGAACAGGAGCCATAGGCGTTCTAGGACAAGGGACACCGGAGCGTCCGGAAGTCGTATGGTGGATAGTGTCGAACCAAATAAGTACGGCATACGTCACAATCGTAACAGCGTTGGCACAGATGATACAGAAGGGACGAACCGCCACCGTTCGGCACTTCGCGAAGGAGCCTGAGTCCATTTACCTGCCGGTAAAAAGGAGTCAATGGGACAGCATGGTCCAGAAACAAGATAGTATAGCAATAGCTTTAGAAGGATTCCCAGGAACAATCAGATTATCGCCTGTGCTGGAGATGTATACACACCTCTCCGTCCTTCGGCCCCATCTGAAAGCCCGAGTGCTACAGCGACCTGCACCAGGGCGCACAGTGTTCACCGACGTGTCATCGGTGACCAGGGCAGCGGTCGTTGTGTGGCAAGATCAAAAGGCCCAATGGCACCGAGTGAAGATCAGCGAGCCGGACAGTAGCGTACAGCATCTAGAGGCCCGAGCTGTGGCGCAGGCATTGCAAATGTGGCCAGAAGAGCATTTGCATGTAGTGACAGACTCCATGTTCGTCTTTAAATTGTTACACAACATGTCGTATCCCGGATGGGCCGGATCGCCCATTGCGCTAATGCTAGAAGAAGCCCTACAACAACGGCGGGCCACTGCCTCCGTTATTCATGTTCGGAGTCATGAGGCAATCCAAGGAGTGTACCAAGAAGGCAACAATAAAGCCGATCAAGCGGCCAAAGGTGTGTGGACAGTCGCAGAAGCAAGGCAGGTGCACGACCTTCTCCATGTTGGTGCAAAAGCACTGGCAAAAAGCTGCAACATCCCCCTCACCACGGCTCGTGAAGTGGTTGCGGCTTGCCCGTATTGCCAAAAAAAACCCCTGTGGGGCACCGGCATCAACCCCAGGGGGCTGAAAGGAAACCAAATATGGCAAACGGACTTCACAATGTGCCAGCGACTTCGACCACGGCCCTGGCTGGCTGTCACAGTGGACACACACAGCGGTATCATCGTGGCGACCCAACATAAACGAGTCACAGCGCGGGCGGCACAGTTGCATTGGCACACAGCAATGGCCTGGCTGGGTGCCCCAGAAACTATTAAAACAGACAACGGCACGTGTTTCACAGTGCAAAGCACGAGAGAATGGGCCGTACGGTGGGGAATTAAGCTAGTGCACGGTATTGCCTATAATAGCACAGGTCAGGCCGTTGTCGAGCGAGCAAACCACACTTTAAAGCAAAGGATCGAGATTCTTGGGGAGGGGGAAGGATATACACAAAGGATCCCCGCGCACAAACAATCAGAAATAATTACGCGCGCCTTATTCGGTCTGAATCAGTTCATCAGGGGGGAGGAGAACAAGACGCCAGCGGAAAAGCATTGGGCGGTCCGAGCCATGCACGAGGGACCAGACGTAAAGGTCCAAATCCCGGAAAAAGGGGAATGGGAAGAGGGGTGGCAGCTGGTAACCCAAGGACGAGGGTATGCAGCGGTCAGGCAGGGAGAAGTGGTAAGATGGGTCCCTGCGAAGTGGGTGCGCCCAGACCTCAGGGCAAGGACAAGACAGGAAGCAGAGAGTCAGGTGAATTAATGAATGTCTGAGCTTTATTGCAGGGGAGGACCACCCTGAATGGCCGATGATCCCTTCTAGCAGCAAAGACAGCAGACAGGAGAAGAAGAACAGATGAGAAAAGGCACGTGAAACCACAAGAAGAACGCGTAACCAGAAAACCCGAGAAGATGGCAGGGGGAGCAACCCAAGTAGCTCTCCTCGTAGCGATGCTGGGACTGGGACTCCAAGGGGTGAAAGGCGAACCAACGTTAGCGAAATGGGGTAGTAACAATCTATGGCTCACCTGGCAAACCGGACAGGAAATAAGCAATTTTGCCTGATGCTGGCGGGTGCGGGGCAGCCTTTTAAGACATGCTTAATAGGGGTCCCATTGAATTTGACCGTAGACCTACCAAAGCTGAGAGAGCATTGCACAAACACAAGCAATATTAGTAACTGCTTGAACACGCTGAATGCATCATTGCCCTGGGACCCGCAAGAGCTTGACCTTCTGGGTTCAGTAGTGGTAATTGGCTTGGGCTAGGACCATGGGCCAGGCAATTACTAATAGAAGAGTTGCGCCTGCTGCTGATGCTCGTGCTAGGCATATTAGCATGTAGACTAGTGTTTAGATGCTTGGTAAGACAACTGCTAGAAAAAGGGGTGGTCCCGCCCACACCCACACTATGAACGCTTAACCCGCGACACGGCAATTTAAAGCAAATAGCATAGCCAAAGCATGGGGAGGGGGAGATGTAGGGAACGGCGATCGGAAGATCTCGCGATGGCACGGAAAGAGGAAGGAAGAGGAAGGATATGACGTAGAGATAGCAATATGCTTGTAGGTATATAAGCGAATACATGCGTACAATAAACGCCATTTGTAGCATCCTCATATTGGTGTCAGTGCTCATTGGCCCGGAGGCAGGGGGAGCCTCCGTGCCGTCTCAGGCGAACGGGAGATTGTCGCATCAGAAGGCGACAGGAGACTGACCTTGATAGGTGCAGGCCCATTCTCTCACTCTAGCTTGGACATTGCCAGGGCGCAGCAAGGGCCAGCTGCTCCCTCAGCTGCTCCTGGGAGGTGGAAGCCAAACACGGTCCCACGGCTGCCATGGCAGCGACGTCACCAGCCAGGGCCCCATCCCACAGCAGCCACATGAGGTGAGCGAGGCAGGCCCAGAGATGGCAGCCCGGTTCAAGCAAGGGTCCAGATCCTCAGGCATGCTCGTGGTGATGAGACAGGTCCGAGGTCAAGCCGGGAAACCAATCCACGGGTCAAGGTCAGCATGAGGTCTGACAAGGCTTCCTAGGGTCATACTGTGGCAGACAGATGAGTGAACTTTTGCCTTAAACATTTCTTGGTACATAAGGTGCAAGCAAACCATAACCCGGATCAAGCCATCTCTTCCCGGCGGGAACAGGACTGAGCTGCTGCGACCCCCAAAATGGTCTCCCTGCAACCATTCAGGACACGCTGAGCCTGCGCTGAACCAGACTACGACTGGGCAGAGACTTTGGGACCTGGACTGTAAATTATTGCCGCTTAGCACAACTTCTATAAAACTTGCTTAGCATGAGTAGCTAAATTTGCTGAAGCCTTAGGCTGCACTCCCTAGTTCAGTGAGAAAGGGCCCCAGAGCTGGTGCAGGCTGGAAAGATAAGGGAGTTAGAAGCAGTTTGCATTCCTATGTTTCACACTCCAGGAAGGAGGATGTCAAGGCTTTGAAGTGAGGCCTGCTTGGGCGCCGGGACCCTGGGGAGCAGGGCCTCCTCTTGCTGCTGAAGCAGTGCTGGTTAGGGGGGGTCTGGACTATCTCAGGGTCCAGATATATTCCCTTTGTCTGGACCTTAGGAGATAACACCTACTATCACTGCTGGGGCAGTACTAATTTGTCAGGGCCTTGAGAGATAAGGGCAGGACCCGAAGAACGAAGACACATCTGTCAGCAAAAACGGCAACAGTAAACAACCTACCTAGGGATCCAATAAGGAGCAGGAGACCCCAGACCTAAATATTATTATTGGTCTAAACTACTGCGTGAAGGGTGGAGAGCTTAGACTGGAAAGTATAATTGCCCAGGGATTTCTTTGTTCGGGGTCCCTCTTTGGAGGCACCCAACTCGAGCTGTAACTACTGCATGCATGTCATTACAATTTATTTATTTAATTTGCCTTGATTTGGCTACAAACTTTTCAGCGAGAACCTAGGGTCGGACCCTGCTCGAGTTGTAATTACTGCACGCGCTTCACTAAAATTTACACCAAGGGTGAAGAGGACCAACGGGACGCCGCTGGATCGACGGGTGGTGATATCTCTTTCTCTCTCCCCCTTTCTCTCTCTCTCTCTCTCCACCTCTTTCTCTCTCTCCTCCCCTTCGCCTTTCCCCACCTTTTCTCCCCACTCCGTGGAAAATAAAGTTCAAAGGTTGTACGATATTTGACTGGTTTTAGCGTCTTAATCTCGTCCTTGGGATCGTGACAAAAAACCTCCCCGATCCTGGATCGGGACACAGACACAGTCCAGTGATGAGCAGGTAGGTCCTGGGTCAGGCCAAGAGGTCTGGCCATGGGCCAGGTGTCCATGACCAGGCACAGGCATGGCGGGAGCTGAGCAGAAGACTAGTGCTCCTACAGTGGTCCTTGGACTCGCCTCAGGAGAAAGCAGGGATGGCCAGCTCTGTCTGCAGGCCAGCAACTCAACTCTGCTGAGCCTACCGAATGGTGCAAAGGGGCTCTTCTGCTGGCTCGCAGCACCTGGTGCCCCTTCCTGACACCCATGTTCAGAGCTGCTCTTGTCATGTCAGCTGGCAGACAGGCCATTCTCAGCGAGGCCCTCAGCCAGTGGATGATGCCCAAGGAAAGGTGAGGTTGTTATCGAAGAAGTCTGGGAGATGTGGAGACCAGAGGAGGATGCAGCAAAGGAGCGGAAGATGTGTTTGTGGCAGGCTGTGGAGGCGGGTGCAGGCATTAGGAGTGGGCAAGAGGAGGAGGTGGCAGTACAGGTCTAGCAGAGATGGGCAGGAGAGGGCAAGGAGGCAGTGGCCGTGGTGAGGCTTCAAGGTGGTGGCCACTTGGAGAATAGGCTAACGAGGAAAGGAAGGGGATGACAGTGAGGCACAGAGTGTCTTTCCTAGGGCCAGGGGCCCCATCTACAACCATGTGTTTCAGGAGGAGATAAGGGCCACCTCTCCTGTGACGGCCGAGCCCTGCCATAGGAGAGCTCCGGCCACTCTCCTCCCTGGCCCACTCTAACCCCAAGCCAGGAGGCAGGCACTGAACACGCCTTGGACACAGGCTGCTGAGACACACCCACCGCCCCCCCAGGAAGGGCTGGGGCAAAGGCCAACCCTCCAAACTCCCCAGGGCAGGGGGGGTGACAAGCCCCGTGGGCAGGAGGGGACCGGCAGTTCCTGACAGCGCAGCTGCAGCAGCAAGCTCTCAGGCCACAGCCAGGACACGCACCACACAACCAGCACACCTAGGAGAGCAGAACAGCACTTTGCTTTTATTGTGTGCATGCAGGCACAGATGACAAGGGGCAGCTCCTCACGGCATGCAGCCTCAAGCCTCCAGCCTTTCCAAACACACTGTGCCTCAGGGCAGGCAGAGACTGAGAGCTGCAGGGCACAGCTGGTGTCTTGGGGCTGCAAGAGCAGGCAGCCACTGGCCTGCAAGGGCGCAGAGGAGCCTTGGCAATGGGCCATGCTCACTGCTCCAGAGGAAGGCGAAAAACCCCCAGGCACTGCTGCCAATGTGTCCTGGGGGAAAATTCCTTCGTGACCCCAAAGCTGGCGATCGGCTGTTCCCTGGGCATGTGAGCAAGGCCTGCCTCCCGGCCAGCCCTGGCAGGCTTCTCACGCCCACCAGGGCGGGAGACACCAGCGCTGCCCGACCGCTTTCCTCTCTCAGCCTGCAGCCACCTTAGGGGCTCCAGAGAGGGGCAAAAAAAAAAAAAAAAAATACAACCTACAGACCTGACAGCTGGGGGGAAAAAAGTCTTTCCCAGGCCCTGCAGGAAACTACCGGCTGCTCCAGAGGGTTTGCGGAGAGGTATGACGCTAAGGATAACTGTTATGGAAAATAGGCTTTCCACAGAAAAGTTCAGAGCCAAATCAAAGCAAATTAAATAATTAAATTTTAATCACGCGTGTGCAGTAATTACAGCTCGAGCTGGGTGCCTCCAAAGAGGGACCCTGAACAAAGAAATCCCTGGGCAATTATAGCTTTTCATTCTAAACTCTCCATTCCTCAGGTGGTAGTTCGAACCAATAGTAATATTCAGGTCTGGGGTCTCCTGCTCCTTACTGGGTCTCATTGCTGTCCCCAGACAGGCTTTTTCTTTCCTTATCTTTCCTGTTGCCGTTTCTGCTGAAGGATGTACCTTCATTCCTTGTTGGTCCTGCCGTTGTCTCTCAAGGTCCTGACGAGGAGGAGGTAATTCCAGACCACAACAATTAACACTGCCCCAGCAATGAGAGGAGGCTTCATTTCTCAAGGTCCTGAGGCCCTGCACAGGCCTTTTTTATGAAGCATCCCTGCCAATACTTTAAACAGAGTTCTCAAAGTCTTTCAAAGCATACTATCACGTTCCATAATCTTATATGATCGTAAGTAATAGGCATAACACGGTTAAGCTTAACACAACTACTACTGGGTGCAACACGTGATTATAAATCCCTGTTGCAGTTGGTGATCATCCCAGAAGAGTTTGCCACGCATGATGTTCTCTGTCCTTCTTCACCCTTTCCAAGACGTGGTGTATCTCTTTGGTATCATGATGAACAGTGATTAGAATTTTTTGCCCATTGTTTCGGATGTGTTCTAGCAGTCGACGCAGGTCATCATATTGTAGCACTTTCTTCACCAATCTAAGATTCATTCTGATGGGGGTAGGCAGTAAATCTTGACTCAGAGTATAATTAGATTGTAACAACTGATAGGACGTAACAGGAGCTGAATAACTAAAGTCGCATCCCATACTTTGGGTAAAGTTACAAACAAATATTTGAGTGATTACTTGTACTCACAGCAATGTTATCTGTGAATATAAGAGTACAAAGGGTTGTTATACATACACATCCTTTTCCAATATATACAGCAAAATAAGAACATGGTATGCCAGTATATGGCCCGTCGCATTTAGGTTCTAACTTGGATTTTTGTACAGATACTTGACTTAAAACTTCATCCCCAGGCTGTATATCATGCACTTGTATTTCAGGTGGTGTGGACTGAGCATATTTTTTAAGATTTTCAAATCCCCCAGAAAAGGGCTGTGGCTGCTGGGGGAGAGAGGGACCCCACAGCAGGGAGTTGAGCACCAGCATTCCCCGTGGAGGTGTGCCTCTATGTTCTTGCAGGGCAGGCAGCTCCTGCAAAGGCGAGCTGCTGGCAGTGGGTAGATAAAAGCCCAAACGCTCCAGCTGCCTGCAGAGTGAAGCTCTGCAAAGCTTCCCTTTGCCAAAGGGAGGCAGCAGCTTCTGCTGTGCCTTCCTCGAGAAGGCTCTCTGGGAAGCCCTGGCAGTGCTCTCATCTTGGGTGGCTCTGCCTGCATTGCAGAGGTTCATATTTCCTTGCAGGATGCTCCCGCCTTTCCTGCCTGCTTCGTGGCATTCCACGCCCACTCCTTCCCAGGGGCTTTAGGCCGGCCCTCACCCATGGAGACACCTACCCTGGTGCACACAATGGAGAGAAGACCAGAAAGAAGTGAAAAGTGACCTTTGTAAGAAAATGCAACGTTCAAGTGTTCTCCACAGCCAGCCGGTTATGAAACCAGCAGTCCTGGGTGCCAAGGCAAGTGTGCGCGGGAGGAGCAGGAGGCAACCGGGTGCTGTGCACACAGCCCTGTTGCCTGCCTCGACGCCCAGCCCAGACAAGCCTTAGGAAGCCACTGTTTGCCGACTAGGAAACGTTAGATCCGTCCCAAGGAAGAGCTGCATGGTTCGCCCCAAGGAAGAGCCTGAAGAGAGCTGAGCCTTCAACTCTGAAGCCAATGAAGCCAATACTTAAGTGGTCTCAGGTCAAGGACAGCCGTGCACTTCAGCCCACGTTTCTGCTTGCACAACACTACGTAGTCCTGCATGGCTCAACAGCAAAGGTGGTGATGTTACTGAAAGGTCCTGCTGGTGCAGTCTCCTGACATCTGCTTCTGAGAATAGGGCTCTTGACCACCTGTTGAACTAGTGGTGGAAGCCTCCAGGTGTGGAGATTCCTCAGCCTTCCTGGGCAACAGACAGCACTATTTAGCTGGCCTTACCTTAAGAAACATCCCCGTGCTGCCTGAGCCGCAGTTTCCTCCCTAGGTACTTCTGTTCCCTACATTGGCTCTTCAGCACTGCAGAGGGCTGCCTTGGAAGGAGACCCAGAAACATCACGGCAGCCCTAAAAGGCTCTGCTCAAGCTGTCTCACTAAGCCAAGGGAAAGAGAATAAAATCCACACAGCTTGCTGGCTGCACGGAGACAGCAGCAGCAGATCATTTCTAGTGCACTGGAGAGGGAGGCACTTTGGTGTCCAAGAAGAGAAACACCCTGGCCATGGTGCATTCAATGTCATTCATGGATTCACTGTCTTCCAGTGCTCTCCTGTCCCAGTAGGCTAGATGCAGAGGTAGTGCTTTGAAGGTCTATGTGGAAATAACAAAAAATGTGCAACCTAGTGGAAGTTCAGGAGATGCGTCACACTTGGGGAAGACCAGCTCTTTGCCAGGGCCATGGGGAGTTTAATCCCACTCTGTTATCCTTTGACCCTGCTGTATCTTCTTTTCCTGGTCAGAAAACAGCAGTGGGGCTAATCTTAGACCCAGTGTTGTGCAGCAGCTCTTACCATCAGCCAGAGTTTGGCTTGAGGAAGGTGAGTGAAAAGAGAGGCGTGGTGAAGGGAAAGCTATGTATGAGTCTGAAAAAGGGGGGCAAGGATAGTGGGAAAGGAGAAAATGAAATGCTTCATTTCTTTGCCAAGAGGAATACCAGCAATCTAAATCTCAATTAAATTGCAATTGCAATCCAAAAAAGATGAGAAGAAAAATTTCAAAATGATGAGAACAACTGCTCTGTCGAGGATGAATTTAGAAAAGAGCAGTGAGGTTGTTAAAGAGGGAGAAGTCGGTTGGGGACCCCCGCGGGAGGGTGGCGGAAGTGGGGCCCCGGGTAGCCCGTGGGATGGGCGACGGTGGTGTGTTCCAGTGTGACATCACAGCACACCTCGTGCCAGCTCATGGCCTCCTGTGAGGTCACAGCCGGCCGCCCCTTATCACCCCGCGGGGATGCAGCTGCCCTCAGCCCACTGGAGGGAGCTCGCTGTGATCTCACAGCTTGTTGCCCTCACACTCGTTTGGGGTCGGTTGGGTCTTTTTGCCCCGTCCAGCACAAAGCGTGTGTGTGGACGGGAGGCAGCGAGCTGCGCACTGCTCTCCTCCCAGCAATGGGCAGGAGACGGGCTCCCCAGCGGCGATCGTGCCACCTGGAGTCGCAGGCAGCCTCCGACGAGTGGGACTGCCAGCTGTTGCTGGGGGCCCAGGTGGCCGGGGCTGTCTTCAGCACGGCCAGCAAGGCGCCCGTGAGCCACAGCCACCGTGCCGGGGACAATGCCGGTAAGCTCCGTGCCGCGGAGCCCTCGGGGCGAGCCCCTCCCTCGGACCTCCCTCGGCTACACCGGTGCTTCGTGTGGGAGAGCACGCGAGGCTCAGTATGTCCCTCCCACGGGCAGCTGAACGGTGTGGGGACCCCGCAGAAGGGACCTCAGCAGCGAGACCTCACTTTCCTCTGGTTTCTTGGCCCAGGGAGGATCTTCCGCCTACCTTGGCACCTGGCCACGCTCCTTAGGGTGCTCTGGAGGCGTTGCAGCACCTGCGTCTCTGCCCTGTGAGTATCGTTCCTTTTGGAGTCTGCTCTGCCAGCTCTCTGTCAGCAGCAGGCTTCCAAAATGGCTTCTTTTCAGCCTGGGAGTGAACATGCCCTGGGGAATGGGTTAGCCCAAAGCTGGGAACGTTGGTAGCAACAGGGCTGCCTCTTTTCCAGGCAAAAGATGCCCCTGAAGAAAAGCCGGTGCTTCCAAGTCCTCCTGTGGTTGATGCCTGTTGCTCTTGGTGAGTATTTGTGAGCAAAGAGCTGCCAGCAGTAGCACAGAGGTGCTGGATGCCAGTCTTCCAGGTGAGGCAGAGGCACTGGAATGCAGCTTGGCCTTTCTGCGCTCCAGGGAGCTCCAGAGATGCTCCCTACTACCCTGTGGGTGACAGCTGGCCCCAAAAGTGCTCTAGGTGCACGCAGCCTTCGGAAGTGGACCAAGGAGGACCTTTGGGACAGAGGTCCCTCCTGCTTTACAGCTTTCCTATTTGGGTGGTGCGTGTAGAGCCTCCTGTGGCCCAAGGGCTGCAGGAATATGCCCACATCGAAGTCAGCCTGGTGCTCTCCCAGGCACGCTGCTCCTGCCACCTCAACAAGGCCCTTGCTTAGTCTGCAAGCCTGTGGCAGGAGGCTGAGTTGCAGGTTGTGCGCCCGGGCCTGGGTCAGGCCAGCACCTGCGCTGCCTCTGCCAGGGCTGCTGCAGTGGCCCCCTGCTCGGAGGCGTGCTGTTGGAAGCAGAGGCGGTGAGAGGCGGCCAGGGTCAGGCGTGTGCATGGCTTGTGGAGTAGAGCCCAGCTGCACTGGGTCTTTCTTCTCCGGGGGCAGCACAGCAGCAGTGCTGGAGAAGTAGCTTTCCTAACCCATGGCTTCTGGCTTTGGTGCTGTGTGGAGCAGTGAGGGGAAATGGGCAGTAGCTGTGGGGCACGAAGCACTGCTGGAGAGGGTGGCGGTGCAGACCCCGAAGGGCTGCAGGAAGGGCCCCGGGTGGAGCTGCATCCTCCCGCTGCAGCAGTTCCCTGTGGGCTCAGCAAAGCTGTTGCCACCCACGCCTGGGAGGAAGCCCCGGGACTCTCGGGGTCACCTGAAACCCAAGTGACATAGCTGTTTCTTGGTGCTGTGAATTACAGTGGGTGTTTCCTGCGTGGTGTGGCTGCCAGGCTGGACTACGTGGGCAAAAGAAGTGCCACAGGTCAGTGCCTGTGGTTGCAGGACAGGCAGCTCCTGCAAAGGCGAGCTGCTGGCGGTGGGTGGATAAAAGCCCAAACGCTCCAGCTGCCTGCAGTGAAGCTCTGCAGAGCTTCCCTATGCCAAAGGGAGGCAGCAGCTTCTGCTGTGCCTTCCTCGAGAAGGCTCTCTGGGAAGCCCTGGCAGGTCTCCTAGTGGCTCTGCTAATGGGGAGCTTTTGCCTTTCAGGAGCTGCTAGGATGGCTTGTACCGGACCTGAAGGCCAAACAGTGAGACAATTACTGGCAGGGCACTGATGGGATGGAGCAGTGTCAGCTGAGCATGTGCTAATTGCCCTGCCAGGGCTCCTGTCTTTTCCTTGTGTCTGCCTTTTGCTCAAGCTGGGGGGAGGGTGGAGGGAAGCACTGCTAAACTGGGGCAAGGAAAAGGGGCCCAAGCACATGGACCTCTTCTCTTCTCTGAGCTTGGGAGGGGTTCCCGGGAGGGGCTGAGCGCCTCTCTAACACCGGCTGCTGGCTCTCTGCAGGGAACTGCTGAGTTTGCTGGAAGAACAGGGCAAACAGATGCAGCTTCTGAAGGAGGAGCTGTCTCGCCTGAATGTGGAGCTTGGTCATATGAAGCAGGTGATGCTACCTTCTGTGCAACAAGGCTTGAATGAGCAGGGCCTCTGGCAAGAGCCTTCCTGAAGATGCTGGTGGGGTTTCCTTGCTTGCCCGAGCCCCCACTCTTTTCCCAGGGGCTTGCTGGTGGAGCTTCTCTGCTGCAAAGCCTCTTCTGCTAGGCAGGTTTAGGCAGGCCTCTTCAGGCAGCAGAGGACTCCTGAGATCCTTCTCTTGGTGTGGGGGGGCCTCCGGTAGCTCTGGGCTGGCCCCCGGAGCAGTGGTGAGACACAGGTGCCCTGCTGGGACCAGCGGGTGCTGGCAGGGCCTGAGCTAGAGAGCGTGGAGGGTGGAGACAGAGGGGTGGGACCTGACCCAGGTGCACACTGTGGCTGTGGACAGGGATGTGCTTCCCGAGTCCTTGCGTTTCTCCTCAGGAAGCACTGTGCCTTGGAGCTCTTGGGACAAGGTCTGTATTGCATTGGCTGACACAGGCTCCTCCCTTGGATCTGTGCTAGGACTCAGTAGTCATCCAGAGCTGCCCGCTGAGGTGGTTGTCTTCTGTGTCCGTTTCTGTCTTTGCCAGGAAGTTCAGCAAATGAGATGGGACATGTTTAACAGGACTGCGGAAGGCTCCGTGCAGATGCCAGACTGGGCTCTGCAAACCTCAGGTATGGACACAGGACGGCAAGTCTCCTGGCGCTGCGCTTGTGTGTAGCATTTGCCAAAGGAGGCTGTGCTGCACACTCTGCTCAGCAACGCGGAGGGAGATGCGGTGACATGTGGGGGTTGAAGAGCAAGGCTGTGGCCCAGGAGTTCCCTGGGGCTCCCCCACCGTCCTGCCTTTGGGCTCCTTGCTGGTGCCTCTGGCACTGCCCTAGAGACTTTCTGTGCTGACGGAGAGGGTCTCTTCTCTCCACGGAGTTGTCCTCTGGACCAAAAGGGAACAGCTGCATTGTCCTTTGCTGTCCACACAGCAAGACCTCAGCTCAGCCTCCCTTTCAGGTGCCACAATTGACCTGCAGAGAACCTCCAGCAGCTACGCGGGGGAAGACAGTTGGCTCTGCCGGGTGGTCTGGTTCTTGTGTCCTGCCATGCCTCCAGATACCATTTTGCAGGTATTCTAGCAGAAAGCATCAGTGCTGCTTCAGTTGCTTCCTGTGGAGCTGGGGACAAAGCCCAGGGGCTCTGCCCTCTGTGCAGCAGTATTCCTTTAGGAGCAGAAATACAACACACAGACAAAAGGCCGCCTGTGCTTCTGCTTACACAGGTAGTGCTGTTGTCCCCGTCACTCCCTCACCATTCATTGCAGTTGCCTTCTGGTTTCAGCCGGACGTTACTCCAGGACAGTGCTGGTCTTTCCGAGGCTCTCAGGGGCAGGTTGTCATCAAGCTGCCTGCACGAATCCGGCCAACAGCTGTCAGTGTGCAGCACGCGTCCAAGACAGCTTCTCCGTCTGGCAGCATCAGCAGCGCCCCCAGAGATATCGCTGTCTCTGTAAGTCCCTGTCGGGCAGAGCTGGCTGGGGTCTGGCTGTGGGGAAAAGCCATAGCAGGGGCTCGCTTGTCACTGCCCATCTGCTCAAGTGTGTGTGCTGCTCTCTGCTGAGCCCTGCAGTGCCCTAAGGGGATCTTTCAAGCGGTGTGCTGGTTTTATGCCTCCGAGGACGGGCTTAGTGCTTTTTGGGCAAGCCTCTGGGGGCACGAGATGAAAAGCCCAGGAGGAGAGTCAGCTGCACCAGAACCTGTGGCAGGCTGCAGCCAGAGCTGCGGGCGAGGGCGGGCGGAGAACAGGTCCTGAAGCGCTGGGTGCCTTTGCCCTTGCTGGCGTCGGGCCTGACCTGCTGCTCTTGTGCTTTGTCTCTGAGGGGCTGGACGAGGAAGGAGAAGCCACCCTGCTTGGCACCTTCATGTACGACCTTGAAAGAGAGGCCCTTCAGGTCTTCCCGCTGAAGGTACAGTAAGCGCGTGCAGGCAACGGCAGGGAGGAAGGCTGGCAAGGGTGCTGGCAAGTCTGTGTCCTCAGGCAAGTCCTCAGTGGCTGCCTGTGGGGGCAGAGGGGGCTGACCCATGGCCAAGGAAGACACATGGGGCTTAGAGGGCCAAGCAACATCCGGCTGTGGTAGCAAAAGGAGAGGGAGGGCAGGGCCGGACCCATGGGTGCCTGGAGCTCCCTGGCTGCACGCACCACTTGTGGCAGAGCCAGCTGCGCCCCTGGCTGCTGCACCCACAGGAAGCCTGTGTGCTGCCCCAAAACGGGGGCACCTGACGGCAAAAGGCTGCGGGCAGCGCTGCTGAGCCTCATGTCCCACCGCTGCTCTCACCGCCTTCCTGAATTTGCTCTCCAGATGCAGAGGACTCCTTTTCCAGCCCAATGAAAGAAGGAGAGAGAGACAGAGAGAGGGAAGCTGCCCTCCTTTGGGAGGGCTGGCGTGCTTTCCTGAGCAGGACCAGGGCTGGCAGAGGGACGTGTGCTGGTTGTTCGTGTTGCTCTTTGCATCCCAGTAAAGCTGTTTTCCTTTTCCCGTGTTTTCTTTGCAGAATGAGCTTCACAAAGCCTTTCAGTATATACAAATCCTTGTACAGAGCAACTGGGGAAACCCAGAATACACCTGTATTTACCGAGTACATGTTCATGGAAAAATAGCAACCCAGAACTAATGCTGCCAGCTGGAAGACATCAGGAAAGCTTTTCTGAAAATAAAAATAAAAATGAAATAAAGATGTGGCTGTTCTGTTTAGCATAGAGCACCGTCCTTTCATAGGTGCTCTCAAAACCTGCAAGCAAATAATGGCTGTTTCTTTTTTTTTTTTTTTGCCTATAGTCGAAGTGGCTGAGAAATGGCACAGTCCTGGCAAGTTCTTGTTTCTTCCTTGCAGTCTCTTGTAAAACGAATGCACGGGATTGTCCTCTTTGGTTTCTCACGTGTCTTTTTAATGTTTCCAGTAGTTAGGGACTGTATTGGTACCTTGGCTTCATCTTTCACTGATTTCATTCCTGCCTGCTTTCTGTTCACTGGGCTCCATCTCCATGCAGAAGATAACGCGTTAACGTTTCACCTTTGGAGGTGCGAAGCAAGAAGGACTGGATGCTGAAGGAGCGGTGTATACCTCCTTTCTGATGGGGGTCTGCCATTGAGAAGAAAGGTACTGCATGAAACCTCCTCCTGGTCACTCCACCGTGTGAATCAGAATGTGGAAACAAGTCCCTCAGCTCTTGCCCATGGCTTCATCCTAAAGACGCAAGCCAGAATTTGGACTCCTGCTGCCCCAACATCTTAGTACCTCCTGCTGGCATAATAAATTCTGTTCTTATCTAAGCGCCAGCGAGCTGTACAGGAGCCGGTACAACTGGGAAGGAAAGACCTCTCTCGTGTCAAGACTATGAGCTTATGCAGCACTCTTTTACCAGCAGCAAAGGGAGAGGGGTTCTGCCTATGCCCATTCCTGGAAGCAGTACGCAGTCTCCTTGCAGCAGATTAGTTTCTCAAAACACTATTGCAGGAGCAGAAAGGACAGGCAAGAGCCTGGCAACAGGCTAAATGAATGCGGAGAGGCGATCAGGGTTGTGCAAGTTTTGCATGCTTTTTCTGTCTCTGTCACTGGTTGGAGCAAGAGCCCTCTCTATCACTCTATACTATGGCTTCCCATTCTCTCAGACAGGAATATTCCTACTTGCTATGGAAACCAGCAACGCTGGTGAGAGGCTGGTGCTGAAGTGCTCTGGGGCATCGTGTGTGCTCCAACAAGCAGACCAAGGGGTTGGAAAAGAGGTGAAATAACCTTGGGCCATGAGAAAGTGATGCATGCTGCCACATCAGAGACTATACATCTCTGTGGTAATCCACATTGGGCTGAAGTGAGTAAGCACATGAAGGGGAGGCTAAAACGCTAGGTTTGGCTGCAACAGGACAGCTGCTGCTCTGTTGGACATGCCCTCTACCCTACCCCAGCCCTCGGTCATTCGCAGAGGTGTAAGCAGCTTGGGGGAGCTCAGTGCAGCGCAGAGCTGTACAGCAGTGCAGTGCAGAGCTTCTTGGGCTAAGCCATTACAGATGGGCTTTGACATTGTTCATCCTTCCCCTCCGCTCTTCATCCAAAAGAACACAGACCCAGGACTGCCATGATTCAGGGCTGATTATGGCCCTCAGGGACAAAGGTTGTTGGTAATGCTGACAGCTGAGCAGCTGCTTAGTAGATGAGGAGGGAAGAACCGGAGAGAGGTGATGGCAGATGCGGCGGCAAGCGTGACTGTTGTAGCAGTTGGGACATAAGGGGAGGGTGGGGGAATGAGGCTTTTGCGGCCCTGCTGTAGGGAAGCAGAAGACAGCCTGCTTGTGCTGGGTGCGCTTGTGCTCCTGGAGAAGAGATTTGAAGGAGGAATGCAGACTAGGTTTTCGGAAAGAAAAAACAAAGCAGAGAGATCAACCTGTGCAGCTCTCTCCGCTAATGCGCTAGGATGCCCAGCCTCAGCGGTTTGCAAAGGGACCGAGACTGCCCATGTGGGAAGCCACTGCAGCCCCGCTGTGCAGATGCTGGGCTTGGGACACAGCGCCCAGGCGGAGCACCTCAGGGTGTGACAGATCTTCCACCACCTCGCCAGAGGGTGCTTTCCAGAGCACTTCCAGGGATGCTGAGTGAAGTCACCCCAGGAAACAGCGGGGGAAAACAGCAGCTGCTTTGTTTGGGATGAGTGCTGCGTGAGGAGCCAATGCTTACCTTAATGGGATGTGCTGGAATGTGCCATTCCAGAAAAGCTCCTCCCTAAACACTGCTCTGGGAACACTTTTGGTCCTCTCACAATTCACTTCAGAAAACACGCTTGCGCCTCACTTCCCAGCACTGTCAAGGGAAATTGTCAGAGACACAAAGTGCATTTAAGTGCACATTTCTGCTTGAAGCAGGTGGGTGCCTGCTGGGAACCTCTTTCCTCTCTTAGCATGTAAAGACCTCTCTCGCCTGGTGCTTGAGTCCCTAGGAATCGGTCACTTCCATTTTTAATGGTTATTCAGCACAACAGTGTCATCGACACGAGGTGTGGGTAGGCTGCAGCAGGCAGAGATAACGAACATGGCTTTTGCAAGTCAGGATCCTCTGGGCTTGCTAAGTCAGTAAGACTAGGGGGCTGAGATCTGAGAAAGACTGACGTCCACATAGGTGGACACCACACTGGTGGTACCACCAGTGCACCCCTTGGATGCATTATCAAAGCAATTGCTTTCAGAGAAAGGTCTAATTTTCACAATAGAGATGCTTGGGACAGGAGGCAGAGTTCTGAAAGCAGCCTTTCAGACTCAGTGCCCGAAAAATGGTAAGCCCATGGATGTTTTTACCCCTCCTTGTGTTTGACACTGGTGACCTCTTGTGGTGAGTGACGTGAACTCAAGGGAAATCGTGCCTGTAGGAAGCTGCCTGTGGACCTGCAAGGGGTCTAGGAAAGAAGTGCCTCTCATCTCGGGTGGCTCTGCCTGCATTGCAGAGGTTCATATTTCCTTGCAGGATGCTCCTGCCTTTCTTGCCCGCTTCGTGGCCTGGGGACAGAAAAGCCTTGGCTATAGGCCACTGTGGCTTGTGCTGCTCCAGCTTGGAGCTCTCCCCCTCTCCCCCCAAACAGTCTGTGGAGATCATTTGTGCCTTGCGTAGGGCTGACTGGCATTGCTTTGTCCGGTAGGCAGGGATTAAACCGTGACTGCAGGGCTGTTGGGCTGGTCTCAGAGCAACTCTGCAGGCTCTTGGTCAGTGTTGGTGACAAAGCCACAACGGAACTGGCACCAATGGAGAGAAGACCAGAAAGAAGTGAAAAGTGACCTTTGTAAGAAAATGCAACGTTCAAGTGTTCTCCACAGCCAGCCGGTTATGAAACCAGCAGTCCTGGGTGCCAAGGAAGTGTGCGCGGGAGGAGCAGGTGGCAACCGGGTGCTGTGCACATAGCCCTGTTGCCTGCCTCGCCTCCAGCCCAGACAAGCCTTAGGAAGCCACTGTTTGCCAACTAGGAAACGTTAGATCCGTCCCAAGGAAGAGCTGCATGGTTCACCCCGAGGAAGAGCCTGAAGAGAGCTGAGCCTTAAACTCTGAAGCCAATGAAGCCAATACTTAAGTGGTCTCAGGTCAAGGACAGCCGTGCACTTCAGCCCACGTTTCTGCTTGCACAACACTACGTAGTCCTGCATGGCTCAACAGCAAAGGTGGTGATGTTACTGAAAGGTCCTGCTGGTGCAGTCTCCTGACATCTGCTTCTGAGAATAGGGCTCTTGACCACCTGTTGAACTAGTGGTGGAAGCCTCCAGGTGTGGAGATTCCTCAGCCTTCCTGGGCAACAGACAGCACTGTTTAGCTGGCCTTACCTTAAGAAACTTCCCTGTGCTGCCTAAGCCACAGTTTCCTCCCTAGGTACTTCTGTTCCCTACATTGGCTCTTCAGCACTGCAGAGAGCTGCCTTGGAAGGAGACCCAGAAACATCACGGCAGCCCTAAAAGGCTCTGCTCAAGCTGTCTCACTAAGCCAAGGGAAAGAGAATAAAATCCACACAGCTTGCTGGCTGCACGGAGACAGCAGCAGCAGATCATTTCTAGTGCACTGGAGAGGGAGGCACTTTGGTGTCCAAGAAGAGAAACACCCTGGCCATGGTGCATTCAATGTCATTCATGGATTCACTGTCTTCCAGTGCTCTCCTATCCCAGTAGGCTAGATGCAGAGGTAGTGCTTTGAAGGTCTATGTGGAAATAACAAAAAATGTGCAACCTAGTGGAAGTTCAGGAGATGCGTCACACTTGGGGAAGACCAGCTCTTTGCCAGGGCCATGGGGAGTTTAATCCCACTCTGTTATCCTTTGACCCTGCTGCCTCTTCTTTTCCTGGTCGGAAAACAGCAGTGGGGTTAATCTTAGACCCAGTGTTGTGCAGCAGCTCTTACCATCAGCGGGAGTTTGGCTTGAGGAAGGTGAGTGCAAAGAGAGGCGTGGTGAAGGGAAAGCTTGTGTATGAGTCTGAAAAAGGGGGGCAAGGATAGTGGGAAAGGAGAAAATGAAATGCTTCCTTTCTTTGCCAAGAGGAGTACCAACAATCTAAATCTCAATTAAATTGCAATTGCAATCCAAAAAAGATGAGAAGAAAAATTTCAAAACGACGAGAACAACTGCTCTGTCAAGGATGAATTTAGAAAAGAGCAGTGACATTGTTAAAGAGGGAGAAGTCGGTTGGGGACCCCCGCGGGAGGGTGGCGGAAGTGGGGCCCCGGGTAGCCCGTGGGATGGGCGACGGTGGTGTGTTCCAGTGTGACATCACAGCACACCTCGTGCCACCTCACGGCCTCCTGTGAGGTCACAGCCGGCCGCCCCTTATCACCCCGCGGGGACGCAGCTGCCCTCAGCCCACTGGAGGGAGCTCGCCACGGCCTCACGGCTCGTTGCCCTCGGCAAGCGTGCTCCTTTGGGGTTGGTTGGGTCTTTTTGCCCCATCCAGCACAAAGCGTGTGTGTGGACGGGAGGCAGCGAGCTGCGCGCTGCTCTCCTCCCAGCAATGGGCAGGAGACGGGCTCCCCAGCGGCGATCGTGCCACCTGGAGTCGCAGGCAGCCTCCGACGAGTGGGACTGCCAGCTGTTGCTGGGGGCCCAGGTGGCCGGGGCTGTCTTCAGCACGGCCAGCAAGGCGCCCGTGAGCCACAGCCACCGTGCCGGGGACAATGCCGGTAAGCTCCGTGCCGCGGAGCCCTCGGGGCGAGCCCCTCCCTCGGACCTCCCTCGGCTACACCGGTGCTTCGTGTGGGAGAGCACGCGAGGCTCAGTATGTCCCTCCCACGGGCAGCTGAACGGTGTGGGGACCCCGCAGAAGGGACCTCAGCAGCGAGACCTCACTTTCCTCTGGTTTCTCGGCCCAGGGAGGATCTTCCGCCTACCTTGGCACCTGGCCACGCTCCTTATGGTGCTCTGGAGGCGTTGCAGCACCTGCGTCTCTGCCCTGTGAGTATCGTTCCTTTTGGAGTCTGCTCTGCCAGCTCTCTGTCAGCAGCAGGCTTCCAAAATGGCTTCTTTTCAGCCTGGGAGTGAACATGCCCTGGGGAATGGGTTAGCCCAAAGCTGGGAACGTTGGTAGCAACAGGGCTGCCTCTTTTCCAGGCAAAAGATGCCCCTGAAGAAAAGCCGGTGCTTCCAAGTCCTCCTGTGGTTGATGCCTGTTGCTCTTGGTGAGTATTTGTGAGCAAAGAGCTGCCAGCAGTAGCACAGAGGTGCTGGATGCCAGTCTTCCGGGTGAGGCAGAGGCACTGGAATGCAGCTTGGCCTTTCTGCGCTCCAGGGAGCTCCAGAGATGCTCCCTACTACCCTGTGGGTGACAGCTGGCCCCAAAAGTGCTCTAGGTGCACACAGCCTTCGGAAGTGGACCAAGGAGGACCTTTGGGACAGAGGTCCCTCCTGCTTTACAGCTTTCCTATTTGGGTGGTGCGTGTAGAGCCTCCTGTGGCCCAAGGGCTGCAGGAATATGCCCACATCGAAGTCAGCCTGGTGCTCTCCCAGGCACGCTGCTCCTGCCACCTCAACAAGGCCCTTGCTTAGTCTGCAAGCCTGTGGCAGGAGGCTGAGTTGCAGGTTGTGCGCCCGGGCCTGGGTCAGGCCAGCACCTGCGCTGCCTCTGCCAGGGCTGCTGCAGTGGCCCCCTGCTCGGAGGCGTGCTGTTGGAAGCAGAGGCGGTGAGAGGCGGCCAGGGTCAGGCGTGTGCATGGCTTGCGGAGTAGAGCCCAGCTGCACTGGGTCTTTCTTCTCCGGGGGCAGCACAGCAGGAGTGCTGGAGAAGTAGCTTTCCTAACCCATGGCTTCTGGCTCTGGTGCTGTGTGGAGCAGTGAGGGGAAATGGGCAGTAGCTGTGGGGCACGAAGCACTGCTGGAGAGGGTGGCTGTGCAGACCCCGAAGGGCTGCAGGAAGGGCCCCTGGGTGGAGCTGCATCCTCCCGCTGCAGCAGTTCCCCGTGGGCTCAGCAAAGCTGTTGCCACCCACGCCTGGGAGGAAGCCCCGGGACTCTCGGGGTCACCTGAAATCCAAGTGACATAGCTGTTTCTTGGTGCTGTGAATTACAGTGGGTGTTTCCTGCGTGGTGTGGCTGCCAGGCTGGACTGCGTGGGCAAAAGAAGTGCCACAGGTCAGTGCCTGTGGTTGCAGGACAGGCAGCTCCTGCAAAGGCGAGCTGCTGGCGGTGGGTGGATAAAAGCCCAAACGCTCCAGCTGCCTGCAGTGAAGCTCTGCAGAGCTTCCCTATGCCAAAGGGAGGCAGCAGCTTCTGCTGTGCCTTCCTCGAGAAGGCTCTCTGGGAAGCCCTGGCAGGTCTCCTAGTGGCTCTGCTAATGGGGAGCTTTTGCCTTTCAGGAGCTGCTAGGATGGCTTGTACCGGACCTGAAGGCCAAACAGTGAGACAATTACTGGCAGGGCACTGATGGGGTGGAGCAGTGTCAGCTGAGCATGTGCTAATTGCCCTGCCAGGGCTCCTGTCTTTTCCTTGTGTCTGCCTTTTGCTCAAGCTGGAGGGAGGGTGGAGGGAAGCACTGCTAAACTGGGGCAAGGAAAAGGGGCCCAAGCACATGGACCTCTTCTCTTCTCTGAGCTTGGGAGGGGTTCTCGGAGGGGCTGAGCGCCTCTCTAACACCGGCTGCTGGCTCTCTGCAGGGAACTGCTGAGTTTGCTGGAAGAACAGGGCAAACAGATGCAGCTTCTGAAGGAGGAGCTGTCTCGCCTGAATGTGGAGCTTGGTCATATTAAGCAGGTGATGCTACCTTCTGTGCAACAAGGCTTGAATGAGCAGGGCCTCTGGCAAGAGCCTTCCTGAAGATGCTGGTGGGGTTTCCTTGCTTGCCCGAGCCCCCACTCTTTTCCCAGGGGCTTGCTGGTGGAGCTTCTCTGCTGCAAAGCCTCTTCTGCTAGGCAGGTTTAGGCAGGCCTCTTCAGGCAGCAGAGGACCCCTGAGATCCTTCTCTTGGTGTGGGGGGGCCTCCGGTACCTCTGGGCTGGCCCCTGGAGCAGTGGTGAGACACAGGTGCCCTCCTGGGACCAGCGGGTGCTGGCAGGGCCTGAGCTAGAGAGCGTGGAGGGTGGAGACAGAGGGGTGGGACCTGACCCAGGCGCACACTGTGGCTGTGGACAGGGATGTGCTTCCCGAGTCCTTGCGTTTCTCCTCAGGAAGCACTGTGCCTTGGAGCTCTTGGGACAAGGTCTGTATTGCATTGGCTGACACAGGCTCCTCCCTTGGATCTGTGCTAGGACTCAGTAGTCATCCAGAGCTGCCCGCTGAGGTGGTGTCTTCTGTGTCCGTTTCTGTCTTTGCCAGGAAGTTCAGCAAATGAGATGGGACATGTTTAACAGGACTGCGGAAGGCTCCGTGCAGATGCCAGACTGGGCTCTGCAAACCTCAGGTATGGACACAGGACGGCAAGTCTCCTGGCGCTGCGCTTGTGTGTAGCATTTGCCAAAGGAGGCTGTGCTGCACACTCTGCTCAGCAACGCGGAGGGAGATGCGGTGACATGTGGGGGTTGAAGAGCAAGGCTGTGGCCCAGGAGTTCCCTGGGACTCCCCCACCGTCCTGCCTTTGGGCTCCTTGCTGGTGCCTCTGGCACTGCCCTAGAGACTTTCTGTGCTGACGGAGAGGGTCTCTTCTCTCCACGGAGTTGTCCTCTGGACCAAAAGGGAACAGCTGCATTGTCCTTTGCTGTCCACACAGCAAGACCTCAGCTCAGCCTCCCTTTCAGGTGCCACAATTGACCTGCAGAGAACCTCCAGCAGCTACGCGGGGGAAGACAGTTGGCTCTGCCGGGTGGTCTGGTTCTTGTGTCCTGCCATGCCTCCAGATACCATTTTGCAGGTATTCTAGCAGAAAGCATCAGTGCTGCTTCAGTTGCTTCCTGTGGAGCTGGGGACAAAGCCCAGGGACTCTGCCCTCTGTGCAGCAGTATTCCTTTAGGAGCAGAAATACAACGCACAGACAAAGGGCCGCCTGTGCTTCTGCTTACGCGGGTAGTGCTGTTGTCCCCGTCACTCCCTCACCATTCATTGCAGTTGCCTTCTGGTTTCAGCCGGACGTTACTCCAGGACAGTGCTGGTCTTTCCGAGGCTCTCAGGGGCAGGTTGTCATCAAGCTGCCTGCACGAATCCGGCCAACAGCTGTCAGTGTGCAGCACGCGTCCAAGACAGCTTCTCCGTCTGGCAGCATCAGCAGCGCCCCCAGAGATGTCGCTGTCTCTGTAAGTCCCTGTCGGGCAGAGCTGGCTGGGGTCTGGCTGTGGGGAAAAGCCATAGCAGGGGCTCGCTTGTCACTGCCCATCTGCTCAAGTGTGTGTGCTGCTCTCTGCTGAGCCCTGCAGTGCCCTAAGGGGATCTTTCAAGCGGTGTGCTGGTTTTATGCCTCTGAGGACGGGCTTAGTGCTTTTTGGGCAAGCCTCTGGGGGCACGAGATGAAAAGCCCAGGAGGAGAGTCAGCTGCACCAGAACCTGTGGCAGGCTGCAGCCAGAGCTGCGGGCGAGGGCGGGCAGAGAACAGGTCCTGAAGCGCTGGGTGCCTTTGCCCTTGCTGGCGTCGGGCCTGACCTGCTGCTCTTGTGCTTTGTCTCTGAGGGGCTGGACGAGGAAGGAGAAGCCACCCTGCTTGGCACCTTCATGTACGACCTTGAAAGAGAGGCCCTTCAGGTCTTCCTGCTGAAGGTACAGTAAGCGCGTGCAGGCAACGGCAGGGAGGAAGGCTGGCAAGGGTGCTGGCAAGTCTATGTCCTCAGGCAAGTCCTCAGTGGCTGCCTGTGGGGGCAGAGGGGCCTCACCCATGGCCAAGGAAGACACGCGGGGCTTAGAGGGCCAAGCAACATCCGGCTGTGGTAGCAAAAGGAGAGGGAGGGCAGGGCCGGACCCATGGGTGCCTGGAGCTCCCTGGCTGCACGCACCACTTGTGGCAGAGCCGGCTGCGCCCCTGGCTGCTGCACCCACAGGAAGCCTGTGCGCTGCCCCAAAACGGGGGCACCTGACGGCAAAAGGCTGCGGGCAGCGCTGCTGAGCCTCATATCCCACCGCTGCTCTCACCGCCTTCCTGAATTTGCTCTCCAGATGCAGAGGACTCCTTTTCCAGCCCAATGAAAGAAGGAGAGAGAGACAGAGAGAGGGAAGCTGCCCTCCTTTGGGAGGAGCAGGACCAGGGCTGGCAGAGGGACGTGTGCTGGTTGTTCGTGTTGCTCTTTGCATCCCAGTAAAGCTGTTTTCCTTTTCCCGTGTTTTCTTTGCAGAATGAGCTTCACAAAGCCTTTCAGTATATACAAATCCTTGTACAGAGCAACTGGGGAAACCCAGAATACACCTGTATTTACCGAGTACATGTTCATGGAAAAATAGCAACCCAGAACTAATGCTGCCAGCTGGAAGACATCAGGAAAGCTTTTCTGAAAATAAAAATAAAAATGAAATAAAGATGTGGCTGTTCTGTTTAGCATAGAGCACCGTCCTTTCATAGGTGCTCTCAAAACCTGCAAGCAAATAATGGCTGTTTCTTTTTTTTCTTTTCTTTAGTCAAAGTGGCTGAGAAATGGCACAGTCCTGGCAAGTTCTTCTTTCTTCCTTGCAGTTTCTTGTAAAACGAATGCACGGGATTGTCCTCTTTGGTTTCTCACGTGTCTTTTTAATGTTTCCAGTAGTTAGGGACTGTGTTGGTACCTTGGCCTCATCTTTCACTGATTTCATTCCCGCCTGCTTTCTGTTCACTGGGCTCCATCTCCATGCAGAAGATAACGCGTTAACGTTTCACCTTTGGAGGTGCGAAGCAAGAAGGACTGGATGCTGAAGGAGCGGTGTATACCTCCTTTCTGATGGGGGTCTGCCACTGAGAAGAAAGGTACCGCATGAAACCTCCTCCTTGTCACTCCACCGTGTGAATCAGAATGTGGAAACAAGTCCCTCAGCTCTTGCCCATGGCTTCATCCTAAAGACGCAAGCCAGAATTTGGACTCCTGCTGCCCCAACATCTTAGTACCTCCTGCTGGCATAATAAATTCTGTTCTTACCTAAGTGCCAGCGAGCTGTACAGGAGCTGGTACAACTGGGAAGGAAAGACCTCTCTCGTGTCAAGACTATGAGCTTATGCAGCACTCTTTTACCAGCAGCAAAGGGAGAGGGGTTCTGCCTATGCCCATTCCTGGAAGCAGTACGCAGTCTCCTTGCAGCAGGTTAGTTTCTCAAAACACTCTTCCAGGAGTAGAAAGGACAGGCGAGAGCCTGGCAACAGGCTAAACGAATGCGGAGAGGCGATCAGGGTTGTGCAAGTTTTGCATGCTTTTTCTGTCTCTGTCACTGGTTGGAGCAAGAGCCCTCTCTATCACTCTATACTATGGCTTCCCATTCTCTCAGACAGGAATATTCCTACTTGCTATGGAAACCAGCAGCGCTGGTGAGAGGCTGGTGCTGAAGTGCTCTGGGGCATCGTGTGTGCTCCAACAAGCAGACCAAGGGGTTGGAAAAGAGGTGAAATAACCTTGGGCCATGAGAAAGTGATGCATGCTGCCACATCAGAGACTATACATCTCTGTGGTAATCCACATTGGGCTGAAGTGAGTAAGCACATGAAGGGGAGGCTAAAACGCTAGGTTTGGCTGCAACAGGACAGCTGCTGCTCTGTTGGACATGCCCTCTGCACTACCCCAGCCCTCGGTCATTCGCAGAGGTGTAAGCAGCTTGGGGGAGCTCAGTGCAGCGCAGAGCTGTACAGCAGTGCAGAGCTTCTTGGGCTAAGCCATTACAGATGAGCTTTGACATTGTTCATCCTTCCCCTCCGCTCTTCATCCAAAAGAACATAGACCCAGGACTGCCATGATTCAGGGCTGATTATGGCCCTCAGGGACAAAGGTTGTTGGTAATGCTGACAGCTGAGCAGCTGCTTAGTAGATGAGGAGGGAAGAACCGGAGAGAGGTGATGGCAGATGCGGCGGCAAGCGTGACTGTTGTAGCAGTTGGGACATAAGGGGAGGGTGGGGGAATGAGGCTTTTGCGGCCCTGCTGTAGGGAAGCAGAAGACAGCCTGCTTGTGCTGGGTGCGCTTGTGCTCCTGGAGAAGAGATTTGAAGGAGGAATGCAGACTAGGTTTTCGGAAAGAAAAAACAAAGCAGAGAGATCAACCTGTGCAGCTCTCTCCGCTAATGCGCTAGGATGCCCAGCCTCAGCAGTTTCCAAAGGGGCCGAGACTGCCCATGTGGGAAGCCACTGCAGCCCCGCTGTGCAGATGCTGGGCTTGGGACACAGCGCCCAGGCGGAGCACCTCAGGGTGTGACAGATCTTCCACCATCTCGCCAGAGGGTGCTTTCCAGAGCACTTCCAGGGATGCTGAGTGAAGTCACCCCAGGAAACAGCGGGGGAAAACAGCAGCTGCTTTGTTTGGGATGAGTGCTGCGTGAGGAGCCAATGCTTACCTTAATGGGATGTGCTGGAATGTGCCATTCCAGAAAAGCTCCTCCCTAAACACTGCTCTGGGAACACTTTTGGTCCTCTCACAATTCACTTCAGAAAACACTCTTGCGCCTCACTTCCCAGCACTGTCAAGGGAAATTGTCAGAGACACAAAGTGCATTTAAGTGCACATTTCTGCTTGAAGCAGGTGGGTGCCTGCTGGGAACCTCTTTCCTCTCTTAGCATGTAAAGACCTCTCTCGCCTGGTGCTTGAGTCCCTAGGAATCGGTCACTTCCATTTTTAATGGTTATTCAGCACAACAGTGTCATCGACACGAGGTGTGGGTAGGCTGCAGTGGGCAGAGATAACGAACATGGCTTTTGCAAGTCAGGATCCTCTGGGCTTGCTAAGTCAGTAAGACTAGGGGGCTGAGATCTGAGAAAGACTGACGTCCACATAGGTGGACACCACACTGGTGGTACCACCAGTGCACCCCTTGGATGCATTATCAAAGCAATTGCTTTCAGAGAAAGGTCTAATTTTCACGACAGTGCTGCTTGGGACAGGAGGCAGAGTTCTGAAAGCAGCCTTTCAGACTCAGTGCCCGAAAAATGGTAAGCCCATGGATGTTTTTACCTCTCCTTGTGTTTGACACTGGTGACCTCTTGTGGTGAGTGACGTGAACTCAAGGGAAATTGTGCCTGTAGGAAGCTGCCTGTGGACCTGAAGGGGTCTAGGAAAGAAGTGCCTCTCATCTCGGGTGGCTCTGCCTGTATTGCAGACGTTCATATTTCCTTGCAGGATGCTCCTGCCTTTCTTGCCCGCTTCGTGGCCTGGGGACAGAAAAGCCTTGGCTATAGGTCACTGTGGCTTGTGCTGCTCCAGCTTGGAGCTCTCCCCCTCTCCCCCCAAACAGTCTGTGGAGATCATTTGTGCCTTGCGTAGGGCTGACTGGCATTGCTTTGTCCGGTAGGCAGGGATTAAACCGTGACTGCAGAGCTGTTGGGCTGGTCTCAGAGCAACTCTGCAGGCTCTTGGTCAGTGTTGGTGACAAAGCCACAACGGAACCGGCACCAATGGAGAGAAGACCAGAAAGAAGTGAAAAGTGACCTTTGTAAGAAAATGCAACATTCAAGTGTTCTCCACAGCCAGCCGGTTATGAAACCAGCAGTCCTGGGTGCCAAGGCAAGTGTGCGCGGGAGGAGCAGGTGGCAACCGGGTGCTGTGCACACAGCCCTGTTGCCTGCCTCGACGCCCAGCCCAGACAAGCCTTAGGAAGCCACTGTTTGCCAACTAGGAAATGTTAGATCCGTCCCAAGGAAGAGCTGCATGGTTCGCCCCAAGGAAGAGCCTGAAGAGAGCTGAGCCTTAAACTCTGAAGCCAGTACTTCGGTGGTCTCAGGTCAAGGACAGCCGTGCACTTCAGCCCACGTTTCTGCTTGCACAACACTACGTAGTCCTGCATGGCTCAACAGCGAAGGTGGTGATGTTACTGAAAGGTCCTGCTGGTGCAGTCTCCTGACATCTGCTTCTGAGAATAGGGCTCTTGACCACCTGTTGAACTAGTGGTGGAAGCCTCCAGGTGTGGAGATTCCTCAGCCTTCCTGGGCAACAGACAGCACTGTTTAGCTGGCCTTACCTTAAGAAACTTCCCTGTGCTGCCTGAGCCGCAGTTTCCTCCCTAGGTACTTCTGTTCCCTACATTGGCTCTTCAGCACTGCAGAGGGCTGCCTTGGAAGGAGACCAGAAACATCACGGCAGCCCTAAAAGGCTCTGCTCAAGCTGTCTCACTAAGCCAAGGGAAAGAGAATAAAATCCACACAGCTTGCTGGCTGCACGGAGACAGCAGCAGCAGATCATTTCTAGTGCACTGGAGAGGGAGGCACTTTGGTGTCCAAGAAGAGAAACACCCTGGCCATGGTGCATTCAATGTCATTCATGGATTCACTGTCTTCCAGTGCTCTCCTGTCCCAGTAGGCTAGATGCAGAGGTAGTGCTTTGAAGGTCTATGTGGAAATAACAAAAAATGTGCAACCTAGTGGAAGTTCAGGAGATGCGTCACACTTGGGGAAGACCAGCTCTTTGCCAGGGCCATGGGGAGTTTAATCCCACTCTGTTATCCTTTGACCCTGCTGCCTCTTCTTTTCCTGGTCAGAAAACAGCAGTGGGGCTAATCTTAGACCCAGTGTTGTGCAGCAGCTCTTACCATCAGCCAGAGTTTGGCTTGAGGAAGGTGAGTGAAAAGAGAGGCGTGGTGAAGGGAAAGCTATGTATGAGTCTGAAAAAGGGGGGCAAGGATAGTGGGAAAGGAGAAAATGAAATGCTTCCTTTCTTTGCCAAGAGGAATACCAGCAATCTAAATCTCAATTAAATTGCAATTGCAATCCAAAAAAGATGAGAAGAAAAATTTCAAAATGATGAGAACAACTGCTCTGTCGAGGATGAATTTAGAAAAGAGCAGTGACGTTGTTGAAGAGGGAGAAGTCGGTTGGGGACCCCCGCGGGAGGGTGGCGGAAGTGGGGCCCCGGGTAGCCCGTCGGATGGGCGACGGTGGTGTGTTCCGGTGTGACATCACAGCACACCTCATGCCACCTCACGGCCTCCTGTGAGGTCACAGCCGGCCGCCCCTTATCACCCCGCGGGGACGCAGCTGCCCTCAGCCCACTGTAGGGAGCTCGCTGTGACCTCACAGCTTGTTGCCCTCACACTCGTTTGGGGTTGGTTGGGTCTTTTTGCCCCGTCCAGCACAAAGCGTGTGTGTGGACGGGAGGCAGCGAGCTGCGCACTGCTCTCCTCCCAGCAATGGGCAGGAGACGGGCTCCCCAGCGGCGATCGTGCCACCTGGAGTCGCGGGCAGCCTCCGACGAGTGGGACTGCCAGCTGTTGCTGGGGGCCCAGGTGGCCGGGGCTGTCTTCAGCACGGCCAGCAAGGCGCCCGTGAGCCACAGCCACCGTGCCGGGGACAATGCCGGTAAGCTCCGTGCCGCGGAGCCCTCGGGGCGAGCCCCTCCCTCGGACCTCCCTCGGCTACACCGGTGCTTCGTGTGGGAGAGCACGCGAGGCTCAGTATGTCCCTCCCACGGGCAGCTGAACGGTGTGGGGAACCCGCAGAAGGGACCTCAGCAGCGAGACCTCACTTTCCTCTGGTTTCTCGGCCCAGGGAGGATCTTCCGCCTACCTTGGCACCTGGCCACGCTCCTTACGGTGCTCTGGAGGCGTTGCAGCACCTGCGTCTCTGCCCTGTGAGTATCGTTCCTTTTGGAGTCTGCTCTGCCAGCTCTCTGTCAGCAGCAGGCTTCCAAAATGGCTTCTTTTCAGCCTGGGAGTGAACATGCCCTGGGGAATGGGTTAGCCCAAAGCTGGGAACGTTGGTAGCAACAGGGCTGCCTCTTTTCCAGGCAAAAGATGCCCCTGAAGAAAAGCCGGTGCTTCCAAGTCCTCCTGTGGTTGATGCCTGTTGCTCTTGGTGAGTATTTGTGAGCAAAGAGCTGCCAGCAGTAGCACAGAGGTGCTGGATGCCAGTCTTCCGGGTGAGGCAGAGGCACTGGAATGCAGCTTGGCCTTTCTGCGCTCCAGGGAGCTCCAGAGATGCTCCCTACTACCCTGTGGGTGACAGCTGGCCCCAAAAGTGCTCTAGGTGCACACAGCCTTCGGAAGTGGACCAAGGAGGACCTTTGGGACAGAGGTCCCTCCTGCTTTACAGCTTTCCTATTTGGGTGGTGCGTGTAGAGCCTCCTGTGGCCCAAGGGCTGCAGGAATATGCCCACATCGAAGTCAGCCTGGTGCTCTCCCAGGCACGCTTCTCCTGCCACCTCAACAAGGCCCTTGCTTAGTCTGCAAGCCTGTGGCAGGAGGCTGAGTTGCAGGTTGTGCGCCGGGGCCTGTGTCAGGCCAGCACCTGCGCTGCCTCTGCCAGGGCTGCTGCAGTGGCCCCCTGCTCGGAGGCGTGCTGTTGGAAGCAGAGGCGGTGAGAGGCGGCCAGGGTCAGGCGTGTGCATGGCTTGTGGAGTAGAGCCCAGCTGCACTGGGTCTTTCTTCTCCGGGGGCAGCACAGCAGCAGTGCTGGAGAAGTAGCTTTCCTAACCCATGGCTTCTGGCTTTGGTGCTGTGTGGAGCAGTGAGGGGAAATGGGCAGTAGCTGTGGGGCACGAAGCACTGCTGGAGAGGGTGGCTGTGCAGACCCCGAAGGGCTGCAGGAAGGGCCCCTGGGTGGAGCTGCATCCTCCCGCTGCAGCAGTTCCCTGTGGGCTCAGCAAAGCTGTTGCCACCCACGCCTGGGAGGAAGCCCCGGGACTCTCGGGGTCACCTGAAATCCAAGTGACATAGCTGTTTCTTGGTGCTGTGAATTACAGTGGGTGTTTCCTGCGTGGTGTGGCTGCCAGGCTGGACTACGTGGGCAAAAGAAGTGCCACAGGTCAGTGCCTGTGGTTGCAGGACAGGCAGCTCCTGCAAAGGCGAGCTGCTGGCGGTGGGTGGATAAAAGCCCAAACGCTCCAGCTGCCTGCAGTGAAGCTCTGCAGAGCTTCCCTTTGCCAAAGGGAGGCAGCAGCTTCTGCTGTGCCTTCCTCGAGAAGGCTCTCTGGGAAGCCCTGGCAGGTCTCCTAGTGGCTCTGCTAATGGGGAGCTTTTGCCTTTCAGGAGCTGCTAGGATGGCTTGTACCGGACCTGAAGGCCAAACAGTGAGACAATTACTGGCAGGGCACTGATGGGGTGGAGCAGTGTCAGCTGAGCATGTGCTAATTGCCCTGCCAGGGCTCCTGTCTTTTCCTTGTGTCTGCCTTTTGCTCAAGCTGGAGGGAGGGTGGAGGGAAGCACTGCTAAACTGGGGCAAGGCAAAGGGGCCCAAGCACATGGACCTCTTCTCTTCTCTGAGCTTGGGAGGGGTTCCCGGGAGGGGCTGAGCGCCTCTCTAACACCGGCTGCTGGCTCTCTGCAGGGAACTGCTGAGTTTGCTGGAAGAACAGGGCAAACAGATGCAGCTTCTGAAGGAGGAGCTGTCTCTCCTGAATGTGGAGCTTGGTCATATGAAGCAGGTGATGCTACCTTCTGTGCAACAAGGCTTGAATGAGCAGGGCCTCTGGCAAGAGCCTTCCTGAAGATGCTGGTGGGGTTTCCTTGCTTGCCCGAGCCCCCACTCTTTTCCCAGGGGCTTGCTGGTGGAGCTTCTCTGCTGTAAAGCCTCTTCTGCTAGGCAGGTTTAGGCAGGCCTCTTCAGGCAGCAGAGGACTCCTGAGATCCTTCTCTTGGTGTGGGGGGGCCTCCGGTAGCTCTGGGCTGGCCCCCGGAGCAGTGGTGAGACACAGGTGCCCTGCTGGGACCAGCGGGTGCTGGCAGGGCCTGAGCTAGAGAGCGGGGAGGGTGGAGACAGAGGGGTGGGACCTGACCCAGGTGCACACTGTGGCTGTGGACAGGGATGTGCTTCCCGAGTCCTTGCGTTTCTCCTCAGGAAGCACTGTGCCTTGGAGCTCTTGGGACAAGGTCTGTATTGCATTGGCTGACACAGGCTCCTCCCTTGGATCTGTGCTAGGACTCAGTAGTCATCCAGAGCTGCCCGCTGAGGTGGTTGTCTTCTGTGTCCGTTTCTGTCTTTGCCAGGAAGTTCAGCAAATGAGATGGGACATGTTTAACAGGACTGCGGAAGGCTCCGTGCAGATGCCAGACTGGGCTCTGCAAACCTCAGGTATGGACACAGGACGGCAAGTCTCCTGGCGCTGCGCTTGTGTGTAGCGTTTGCCAAAGGAGGCTGTGCTGCACACTCTGCTCAGCAACGCGGAGGGAGATGCGGTGACATGTGGGGGTTGAAGAGCAAGGCTGTGGCCCGGGAGTTCCCTGGGGCTCCCCCACCGTCCTGCCTTTGGGCTCCTTGCTGGTGCCTCTGGCACTGCCCTAGAGACTTTCTGTGCTGACGGAGAGGGTCTCTTCTCTCCACGGAGTTGTCCTCTGGACCAAAAGGGAACAGCTGCATTGTCCTTTGCTGTCCACACAGCAAGACCTCAGCTCAGCCTCCCTTTCAGGTGCCACAATTGACCTGCAGAGAACCTCCAGCAGCTACGCGGGGGAAGACAGTTGGCTCTGCCGGGTGGTCTGGTTCTTGTGTCCTGCCATGCCTCCAGATACCATTTTGCAGGTATTCTAGCAGAAAGCATCAGTGCTGCTTCAGTTGCTTCCTGTGGAGCTGGGGACAAAGCCCAGGGGCTCTGCCCTCTGTGCAGCAGTATTCCTTTAGGAGCAGAAATACAATGCATAGACAAAGGGCCGCCTGTGCTTCTGCTTACACAGGTAGTGCTGTTGTCCCCGTCACTCCCTCACCATTCATTGCAGTTGCCTTCTGGTTTCAGCCGGACGTTACTCCAGGACAGTGCTGGTCTTTCCGAGGCTCTCAGGGGCAGGTTGTCATCAAGCTGCCTGCACGAATCCGGCCAACAGCTGTCAGTGTGCAGCACGCGTCCAAGACAGCTTCTCCGTCTGGCAGCATCAGCAGCGCCCCCAGAGATATCGCTGTCTCTGTAAGTCCCTGTCGGGCAGAGCTGGCTGGGGTCTGGCTGTGGGGAAAAGCCATAGCAGGGGCTCGCTTGTCACTGCCCATCTGCTCAAGTGTGTGTGCTGCTCTCTGCTGAGCCCTGCAGTGCCCTAAGGGGATCTTTCAAGCGGTGTGCTGGTTTTATGCCTCCGAGGACGGGCTTAGTGCTTTTTGGGCAAGCCTCTGGGGGCACGAGATGAAAAGCCCAGGAGGAGAGTCAGCTGCACCAGAACCTGTGGCAGGCTGCAGCCAGAGCTGCGGGCGAGGGCGGGCGGAGAACAGGTCCTGAAGCGCTGGGTGCCTTTGCCCTTGCTGGCGTCGGGCCTGACCTGCTGCTCTTGTGCTTTGTCTCTGAGGGGCTGGACGAGGAAGGAGAAGCCACCCTGCTTGGCACCTTCATGTACGACCTTGAAAGAGAGGCCCTTCAGGTCTTCCCGCTGAAGGTACAGTAAGCGCGTGCAGGCAACGGCAGGGAGGAAGGCTGGCAAGGGTGCTGGCAAGTCTGTGTCCTCAGGCAAGTCCTCAGTGGCTGCCTGTGGGGGCAGAGGGGGCTGACCCATGGCCAAGGAAGACACGCGGGGCTTAGAGGGCCAAGCAACATCCGGCTGTGGTAGCAAAAGGAGAGGGAGGACGGGGCTGGACCCATGGGTGCCTGGAGCTCCCTGGCTGCACGCACCACTTGTGGCAGAGCCGGCTGCGCCCCTGGCTGCTGCACCCACAGGAAGCCTGTGTGCTGCCCCAAAACGGGGGCACCTGACGGCAAAAGGCTGCGGGCAGCGCTGCTGAGCCTCATGTCCCACCGCTGCTCTCACCGCCTTCCTGAATTTGCTCTCCAGATGCAGAGGACTCCTTTTCCAGCCCAATGAAAGAAGGAGAGAGAGACAGAGAGAGGGAAGCTGCCCTCCTTTGGGAGGGCTGGCGTGCTTTCCTGAGCAGGACCAGGGCTGGCAGAGGGACGTGTGCTGGTTGTTCGTGTTGCTCTTTACATCCCAGTAACGCTGTTTTCCTTTTCCCGTGTTTTCTTTGCAGAATGAGCTTCACAAAGCCTTTCAGTATATACAAATCCTTGTACAGAGCAACTGGGGAAACCCAGAATACACCTGTATTTACCGAGTATATGTTCATGGAAAAATAGCAACCCAGAACTAATGCTGCCAGCTGGAAGACATCAGGAAAGCTTTTCTGAAAATAAAAATAAAAATGAAATAAAGATGTGGCTGTTCTGTTTAGCATAGAGCACCGTCCTTTCATAGGTGCTCTCAAAACCTGCAAGCAAATAATGGCTGTTTCTTTTTTTTCTTTTCTTTAGTCAAAGTGGCTGAGAAATGGCACAGTCCTGGCAAGTTCTTCTTTCTTCCTTGCAGTTTCTTGTAAAACGAATGCACGGGATTGTCCTCTTTGGTTTCTCACGTGTCTTTTTAATGTTTCCAGTAGTTAGGGACTGTGTTGGTACCTTGGCCTCATCTTTCACTGATTTCATTCCTGCCTGCTTTCTGTTCACTGGGCTCCATCTCCATGCAGAAGATAACGCATTAACGTTTCACCTTTGGAGGTGCGAAGCAAGAAGGACTGGATGCTGAAGGAGGGGTGTATACCTCCTTTCTGATGGGGGTCTGCCATTGAGAAGAAAGGTACCGCATGAAACCTCCTCCTGGTCACTCCACCGTGTGAATCAGAATGTGGAAACAAGTCCCTCAGCTCTTGCCCATGGCTTCATCCTAAAGACGCAAGCCAGAATTTGGACTCCTGCTGCCCCAACATCTTAGTACCTCCTGCTGGCACAATAAATTCTGTTCTTACCTAAGTGCCGGCGAGCTGTACAGGAGCTGGTACAACTGGGAAGAAAAGACCTCTCTCGTGTCAAGACTATGAGCTTATGCAGCACTCTTTTACCAGCAGCAAAGGGAGAGGGGTTCTGCCTATGCCCATTCCTGTAAGCAGGATGCAGTCTCCTTGCAGCAGGTTAGTTTCTCAAAACACTATTGCAGGAGCAGAAAGGACAGGCGAGAGCCTGGCAACAGGCTAAACGAATGTGGAGAGGCGATCAGGGTTGTGCAAGTTTTGCATGCTTTTTCTGTCTCTGTCACTGGTTGGAGAGAGGGCTCTTGCTATCACTCTACACTATGGCTTCCCATTCTCTGACAGGAATATTCCTACTTGCTATGGAAACCAGCAGCGCTGGTGAGAGGCTGGTGCTGAAGTGCTCTGGGGCATCGTGTGTGCTCCAACAAGCAGACCAAGGGGTTGGAAAAGAGGTGAAATAACCTTGGGCCATGAGAAAGTGATGCATGCTGCCACATCAGAGACTATACATCTCTGTGGTAATCCACATTGGGTTGAAGTGAGTAAGCACATGAAGGGGAGGCTAAAACGCTAGGTTTGGCTGCAACAGGACTGCTGCTGCTCTGTTGGACATGCCCTCTACACTACCCCAGCCCTCGGTCATTCGCAGAGGTGTAAGCAGCTTGGGGGAGCTCAGTGCAGCGCAGAGCTGTACAGCAGTGCAGTGCAGAGCTTCTTGGGCTAAGCCATTACAGATGAGCTTTGACATTGTTCATCCTTCCCCTCCGCTCTTCATCCAAAAGAACACAGACCCAGGACTGCCATGATTCAGGGCTGATTATGGCCCTCAGGGACAAAGGTTGTTGGTAATGCTGACAGCTGAGCAGCTGCTTAGTAGATGAGGAGGGAAGAACCGGAGAGAGGTGATGGCAGATGCGGCGGCAAGCGTGACTGTTGTAGCAGTTGGGACATAAGGGGAGGGTGGGGGAATGAGGCTTTTGCGGCCCTGCTGTAGGGAAGCAGAAGACAGCCTGCTTGTGCTGGGTGCGCTTGTGCTCCTGGAGAAGAGATTTGAAGGAGGAATGCAGACCAGGTTTTCGGAAAGAAAAAACAAAGCAGAGAGATCAACCTGTGCAGCTCTCTCCGCTAATGCGCTAGGATGCCCAGCCTCAGCAGTTTCCAAAGGGGCCGAGACTGCCCATGTGGGAAGCCACTGCAGCCCCGCTGTGCAGATGCTGGGCTTGGGACACAGCACCCAGGCGGAGCACCTCAGGGTGTGACAGATCTTCCACCATCTCGCCAGAGGGTGCTTTCCAGAGCACTTCCAGGGATGCTGAGTGAAGTCACCCCAGGAAACAGCGGGGGAAAACAGCAGCTGCTTTGTTTGGGATGAGTGCTGCGTGAGGAGCCAATGCTTACCTTAATGGGATGTGCTGGAATGTGCCATTCCAGAAAAGCTCCTCCCTAAACACAGCTCTGGGAATACTTTTGGTCCTCTCACAATTCACTTCAGAAAACACGCTTGCGCCTCACTTCCCAGCACTGTCAAGGGAAATTGTCAGAGACACAAAGTGCATTTAAGTGCACATTTCTGCTTGAAGCAGGTGGGTGCCTGCTGGGAACCTCCTTCCTCTCTTAGCATGTAAAGACCTCTCGTCTGGTGCTTGAGTCCCTAGGAATTGGTCACTTCCATTTTTAATGGTTATTCAGCACAACAGTGTCATCGACACAAGGTGTGGGTAGGCTGCAGTAGGCAGAGATAACGAACATGGCTTTTGCAAGTCAGGATCCTCTGGGCTTGCTAAGTCAGTAAGACTAGGGGGCTGAGATCTGGGAAAGACTGACGTCCACATAGGTGGACACCACACTGGTGGTACCACCAGTGCACCCCTTGGATGCATTATCAAAGCAATTGCTTTCAGAGAAAGGTCTAATTTTCATGACAGAGATGCTTGGGACAGGAGGCAGAGTTCTGAAAGCAGCCTTTCAGACTCAGTGTCCGAAAAATGGTAAGCCCATGGATGTTTTTACCTCTCCTTGTGTTTGTCACTGGTGACCTCTTGTGGTGAGTGACGTGAACTCAAGGGAAATCGTGCCTGTAGGAAGCTGCCTGTGGACCTGCAAGGGGTCTAGGAAAGAAGTGCCTCTCATCTCGGGTGGCTCTGCCTGTATTGCACAGATTCATATTTCCTTGCAGGATGCTCCTGCCTTTCTTGCCCGCTTCGTGGCCTGGGGACAGAAAAGCCTTGGCTATAGGCCACTGTGGCTTGTGCTGCTCCAGCTTGGAGCTCTCCCCCTCTCCCCCCAAACAGTCTGTGGAGATCATTTGTGCCTTGCGTAGGGCTGACTGGCATTGCTTTGTCCGGTAGGCAGGGATTAAACCGTGACTGCAGGGCTGTTGGGCTGGTCTCAGAGCAACTCTGCAGGCTCTTGGTCAGTGTTGGTGACAAAGCCACAACGGAACCGGCACCAATGGAGAGAAGACCAGAAAGAAGTGAAAAGTGACCTTTGTAAGAAAATGCAACGTTCAAGTGTTCTCCACAGCCAGCCGGTTATGAAACCAGCAGTCCTGGGTGCCAAGGCAAGCGTGTGCGGGAGGAGCAGGTGGCAACCGGGTGCTGTGCACATAGCCCTGTTGCCTGCCTCGACAGCCAGCCCAGACAAGCCTTAGGAAGCCACTGTTTGCCAACTAGGAAATGTTAGATCCATCCCAAGGAAGAGCTGCATGGTTCACCCCGAGGAAGAGCCTGAAGAGAGCTGAGCCTTCAACTCTGAAGCCAATACTTCAGTGGTCTCAGGTCAGGGACAGCCGTGCACTTCAGCCCACGTTTCTGCTTGCACAACACTACGTAGTCCTGCATGGCTCAACAGCAAAGGTGGTGATGTTACTGAAAGGTCCTGCTGGTGCAGTCTCCTGACATCTGCTTCTGAGAATAGGGCTCTTGACCACCTGTTGAACTAGTGGTGGAAGCCTCCAGGTGTGGAGATTCCTCAGCCTTCCTGGGCAACAGACAGCACTGTTTAGCTGGCCTTACCTTAAGAAACTTCCCCGTGCTGCCTGAGCCGCAGTTTCCTTCCTAGGTACTTCTGTTCCCTACATTGGCTCTTCAGCACTGCAGAGGGCTGCCTTGGAAGGAGACCAGAAACATCACGGCAGCCCTAAAAGGCTCTGCTCAAGCTGTCTCACTAAGCCAAGGGAAAGAGAATAAAATCCACACAGCTTGCTGGCTGCACGGAGACAGCAGCAGCAGATCATTTCTAGTGCACTGGAGAGGGAGGCACTTTGGTGTCCAAGAAGAGAAACACCCTGGCCATGGTGCATTCAATGTCATTCATGGATTCACTGTCTTCCAGTGCTCTCCTGTCCCAGTAGGCTAGATGCAGAGGTAGTGCTTTGAAGGTCTATGTGGAAATAACAAAAAATGTGCAACCTAGTGGAAGTTCAGGAGATGCGTCACACTTGGGGAAGACCAGCTCTTTGCCAGGGCCATGGGGAGTTTAATCCCACTCTGTTATCCTTTGACCCTGCTGCCTCTTCTTTTCCTGGTCGGAAAACAGCAGTGGGGCTAATCTTAGACCCAGTGTTGTGCAGCAGCTCTTACCATCAGCCAGAGTTTGGCTTGAGGAAGGTGAGTGCAAAGAGAGGCGTGGTGAAGGGAAAGCTTGTGTATGAGTCTGAAAAAGGGGGGCAAGGATAGTGGGAAAGGAGAAAATGAAATGCTTCCTTTCTTTGCCAAGAGGAATACCAGCAATCTAAATCTCAATTAAATTGCAATTGCAATCCAAAAAAGATGAGAAGAAAAATTTCAAAATGATGAGAACAACTGCTCTGTCAAGGATGAATTTAGAAAAGAGCAGTGACGTTGTTGAAGAGGGAGAAGTCGGTTGGGGACCCCCGCGGGAGGGTGGCGGAAGTGGGGCCCCGGGTAGCCCGTGGGATGGGCGATGGTGGTGTGTTCCAGTGTGACATCACAGCATACCTCATGCCACCTCACGGCCTCCTGTGAGGTCACAGCCGGCCGCCCCTTATCACCCCGCGGGGACACAGCTGCCCTCAGCCCACTGTAGGGAGCTCGCCGCGGCCTCACGGCTCGTTGCCCTCGGCAAGCGTGCTCCTTTGGGGTTGGTTGGGTCTTTTTGCCCCATCCAGCACAAAGCGTGTGTGTGGACGGGAGGCAGCGAGCTGCACACTGCTCTCCTCCCAGCAATGGGCAGGAGACGGGCTCCCCAGCGGCGATCGTGCCACCTGGAGTCGCAGGCAGCCTCCGACGAGTGGGACTGCCAGCTGTTGCTGGGGGCCCAGGTGGCCGGGGCTGTCTTCAGCACGGCCAGCAAGGCGCCCGTGAGCCACAGCCACCGTGCCGGGGACAATGCCGGTAAGCTCCGTGCCGCGGAGCCCTCGGGGCGAGCCCCTCCCTCGGACCTCCCTCGGCTACACCGGTGCTTCGTGTGGGAGAGCACGCGAGGCTCAGTATGTCCCTCCCACGGGCAGCTGAACGGTGTGGGGACCCCGCAGAAGGGACCTCAGCAGCGAGACCTCACTTTCCTCTGGTTTCTCGGCCCAGGGAGGATCTTCCGCCTACCTTGGCACCTGGCCACGCTCCTTACGGTGCTCTGGAGGCGTTGCAGCACCTGCGTCTCTGCCCTGTGAGTATCGTTCCTTTTGGAGTCTGCTCTGCCAGCTCTCTGTCAGCAGCAGGCTTCCAAAATGGCTTCTTTTCAGCCTGGGAGTGAACATGCCCTGGGGAATGGGTTAGCCCAAAGCTGGGAACGTTGGTAGCAACAGGGCTGCCTCTTTTCCAGGCAAAAGATGCCCCTGAAGAAAAGCCGGTGCTTCCAAGTCCTCCTGTGGTTGATGCCTGTTGCTCTTGGTGAGTATTTGTGAGCAAAGAGCTGCCAGCAGTAGCACAGAGGTGCTGGATGCCAGTCTTCCGGGTGAGGCAGAGGCACTGGAATGCAGCTTGGCCTTTCTGCGCTCCAGGGAGCTCCAGAGATGCTCCCTACTACCCTGTGGGTGACAGCTGGCCCCAAAAGTGCTCTAGGTGCACACAGCCTTCGGAAGTGGACCAAGGAGGACCTTTGGGACAGAGGTCCCTCCTGCTTTACAGCTTTCCTATTTGGGTGGTGCGTGTAGAGCCTCCTGTGGCCCAAGGGCTGCAGGAATATGCCCACATCGAAGTCAGCCTGGTGCTCTCCCAGGCACGCTGCTCCTGCCACCTCAACAAGGCCCTTGCTTAGTCTGCAAGCCTGTGGCAGGAGGCTGAGTTGCAGGTTGTGCGCCCGGGCCTGGGTCAGGCCAGCACCTGCGCTGCCTCTGCCAGGGCTGCTGCAGTGGCCCCCTGCTCGGAGGCGTGCTGTTGGAAGCAGAGGCGGTGAGAGGCGGCCAGGGTCAGGCGTGTGCATGGCTTGTGGAGTAGAGCCCAGCTGCACTGGGTCTTTCTTCTCCGGGCGCAGCACAGCAGCAGTGCTGGAGAAGTAGCTTTCCTAACCCATGGCTTCTGGCTCTGGTGCTGTGTGGAGCAGTGAGGGGAAATGGGCAGTAGCTGTGGGGCACGAAGCACTGCTGGAGAGGGTGGCGGTGCAGACCCCGAAGGGCTGCAGGAAGGGCCCCGGGTGGAGCTGCATCCTCCCTCAGCAGCAGTTCCCTGTGGGCTCAGCAAAGCTGTTGCCACCCACGCCTGGGAGGAAGCCCCGGGACTCTCGGGGTCACCTGAAACCCAAGTGACATAGCTGTTTCTTGGTGCTGTGAATTACAGTGGGTGTTTCCTGCGTGGTGTGGCTGCCAGGCTGGACTACGTGGGCAAAAGAAGTGCCACAGGTCAGTGCCTGTGGTTGCAGGACAGGCAGCTCCTGCAAAGGCGAGCTGCTGGCGGTGGGTGGATAAAAGCCCAAACGCTCCAGCTGCCTGCAGTGAAGCTCTGCAGAGCTTCCCTATGCCAAAGGGAGGCAGCAGCTTCTGCTGTGCCTTCCTCGAGAAGGCTCTCTGGGAAGCCCTGGCAGGTCTCCTAGTGGCTCTGCTAATGGGGAGCTTTTGCCTTTCAGGAGCTGCTAGGATGGCTTGTACCGGACCTGAAGGCCAAACAGTGAGACAGTTACTGGCAGAGCACTGATGGGATGGAGCAGTGTCAGCTGAGCATGTGCTAATTGCCCTGCCAGGGCTCCTGTCTTTTCCTTGTGTCTGCCTTTTGCTCAAGCTGGAGGGAGGGTGGAGGGAAGCACTGCTAAACTGGGGCAAGGAAAAGGGGCCCAAGCACATGGACCTCTTCTCTTCTCTGAGCTTGGGAGGGGTTCCCGGGAGGGGCTGAGTGCCTCTCTAACACCGGCTGCTGGCTCTCTGCAGGGAACTGCTGAGTTTGCTGGCAGAACAGGGCAAACAGATGCAGCTTCTGAAGGAGGAGCTGTCTCGCCTGAATGCAGAGCTTGGTCATATGAAGCAGGTGATGCTACCTTCTGTGCAACAAGGCTTGAATGAGCAGGGCCTCTGGCAAGAGCCTTCCTGAAGATGCTGGTGGGGTTTCCTTGCTTGCCCGAGCCCCCACTCTTTTCCCAGGGGCTTGCTGGTGGAGCTTCTCTGCTGCAAAGCCTCTTCTGCTAGGCAGGTTTAGGCAGGCCTCTTCAGGCAGCAGAGGACTCCTGAGATCCTTCTCTTGGTGTGGGGGGGCCTCCGGTAGCTCTGGGCTGGCCCCCGGAGCAGTGGTGAGACACAGGTGCCCTGCTGGGACCAGCGGGTGCTGGCAGGGCCTGAGCTAGAGAGCGGGGAGGGTGGAGACAGAGGGGTGGGACCTGACCCAGGCGCACACTGTGGCTGTGGACAGGGATGTGCTTCCCGAGTCCTTGCGTTTCTCCTCAGGAAGCACTGTGCCTTGGAGCTCTTGGGACAAGGTCTGTATTGCATTGGCTGACACAGGCTCCTCCCTTGGATCTGTGCTAGGACTCAGTAGTCATCCAGAGCTGCCCGCTGAGGTGGTTGTCTTCTGTGTCCGTTTCTGTCTTTGCCAGGAAGTTCAGCAAATGAGATGGGACATGTTTAACAGGACTGCGGAAGGCTCCGTGCAGATGCCAGACTGGGCTCTGCAAACCTCAGGTATGGACACAGGACAGCAAGTCTCCTGGCGCTGCGCTTGTGTGTAGCATTTGCCAAAGGAGGCTGTGCTGCACACTCTGCTCAGCAACGCGGAGGGAGATGCGGTGACATGTGGGGGTTGAAGAGCAAGGCTGTGGCCCAGGAGTTCCCTGGGACTCCCCCACCGTCCTGCCTTTGGGCTCCTTGCTGGTGCCTCTGGCACTGCCCTAGAGACTTTCTGTGCTGACGGAGAGGGTCTCTTCTCTCCACGGAGTTGTCCTCTGGACCAAAAGGGAACAGCTGCATTGTCCTTTGCTGTCCACACAGCAAGACCTCAGCTCAGCCTCCCTTTCAGGTGCCACAATTGACCTGCAGAGAACCTCCAGCAGCTACGCGGGGGAAGACAGTTGGCTCTGCCGGGTGGTCTGGTTCTTGTGTCCTGCCATGCCTCCAGATACCATTTTGCAGGTATTCTAGCAGAAAGCATCAGTGCTGCTTCAGTTGCTTCCTGTGGAGCTGGGGACAAAGCCCAGGGGCTCTGCCCTCTGTGCAGCAGTATTCCTTTAGGAGCAGAAATACAACGCACAGACAAAAGGCTGCCTGTGCTTCTGCTTACGCGGGTAGTGCTGTTGTCCCCATCACTCCCTCACCATTCATTGCAGTTGCCTTCTGGTTTCAGCCGGACGTTACTCCAGGACAGTGCTGGTCTTTCCGAGGCTCTCAGGGGCAGGTTGTCATCAAGCTGCCTGCACGAATCCGGCCAACAGCTGTCAGTGTGCAGCACGCGTCCAAGACAGCTTCTCCGTCTGGCAGCATCAGCAGCGCCCCCAGAGATATCGCTGTCTCTGTAAGTCCCTGTCGGGCAGAGCTGGCTGGGGTCTGGCTGTGGGGAAAAGCCATAGCAGGGGCTCGCTTGTCACTGCCCATCTGCTCAAGTGTGTGTGCTGCTCTCTGCTGAGCCCTGCAGTGCCCTAAGGGGATCTTTCAAGCGGTGTGCTGGTTTTATGCCTCCGAGGACGGGCTTAGTGCTTTTTGGGCAAGCCTCTGGGGGCACGAGATGAAAAGCCCAGGAGGAGAGTCAGCTGCACCAGAACCTGTGGCAGGCTGCAGCCAGAGCTGCGGGCGAGGGCGGGCGGAGAACAGGTCCTGAAGCGCTGGGTGCCTTTGCCCTTGCTGGCGTCGGGCCTGACCTGCTGCTCTTGTGCTTTGTCTCTGAGGGGCTGGACGAGGAAGGAGAAGCCACCCTGCTTGGCACCTTCATGTACGACCTTGAAAGAGAGGCCCTTCAGGTCTTCCCGCTGAAGGTACAGTAAGCGCGTGCAGGCAACGGCAGGGAGGAAGGCTGGCAAGGGTGCTGGCAAGTCTGTGTCCTCAGGCAAGTCCTCAGTGGCTGCCTGTGGGGGCAGAGGGGGCTGACCCATGGCCAAGGAAGACACATGGGGCTTAGAGGGCCAAGCAACATCCGGCTGTGGTAGCAAAAGGAGAGGGAGGGCAGGGCCGGACCCATGGGTGCCTGGAGCTCCCTGGCTGCACGCACCACTTGTGGCAGAGCCGGCTGCGCCCCTGGCTGCTGCACCCACAGGAAGCCTGTGTGCTGCCCCAAAACGGGGGCACCTGACGGCAAAAGGCTGCGGGCAGCGCTGCTGAGCCTCATGTCCCACCGCTGCTCTCACCGCCTTCCTGAATTTGCTCTCCAGATGCAGAGGACTCCTTTTCCAGCCCAATGAAAGAAGGAGAGAGAGAGAGAGAGAGAGGGAAGCTGCCCTCCTTTGGGAGGGCTGGCATGCTTTCCTGAGCAGGACCAGGGCTGGCAGAGGGACGTGTGCTGGTTGTTCGTGTTGCTCTTTGCATCCCAGTAACGCTGTTTTCCTTTTCCCGTGTTTTCTTTGCAGAATGAGCTTCACAAAGCCTTTCAGTATATACAAATCCTTGTACAGAGCAACTGGGGAAACCCAGAATACACCTGTATTTACCGAGTACATGTTCATGGAAAAATAGCAACCCAGAACTAATGCTGCCAGCTGGAAGACATCAGGAAAGCTTTTCTGAAAATAAAAATAAAAATGAAATAAAGATGTGTCTGCTCTGTTTAGCATAGAGCACCGTCCTTTCATAGGTGCTCTCAAAACCTGCAAGCAAATAATGGCTGTTTCTTTTTTTTCTTTTCTTTAGTCAAAGTGGCTGAGAAATGGCACAGTCCTGGCAAGTTCTTGTTTCTTCCTTGCAGTCTCTTGTAAAACGAATGCACGGGATTGTCGTCTTTGGTTTCTCACGTGTCTTTTTAATGTTTCCAGTAGTTAGGGACTGTATTGGTACCTTGGCCTCATCTTTCACTGATTTCATTCCTGCCTGCTTTCTGTTCACTGGGCTCCATCTCCATGCAGAAGATAAGGTGTTAACATTTCACCTTTGGAGGTGCGAAGCAAGAAGGACTGGATGCTGAAGGAGGGGTGTATACCTCCTTTGTGATGGGGGTCTGCCATTGAGAAGAAAGGTACTGCATGAAACCTCCTCCTGGTCACTCCACCGTGTGAATCAGAATGTGGAAACAAGTCCCTCAGCTCTTGCCTGTGGCTTCATCCTAAAGACGCAAGCCAGAATTTGGACTCCTGCTGCCCCAACATCTTAGTACCTCCTGCTGGCATAATAAATTCTGTTCTTACCTAAGTGCCAGCGAGCTGTACAGGAGCTGGTACAACTGGGAAGGAAAGACCTCTCTCGTGTCAAGACTATGAGCTTATGCAGCACTCTTTTACCAGCAGCAAAGGGAGAGGGGTTCTGCCTATGCCCATTCCTGGAAGCAGTACGCAGTCTCCTTGCAGCAGATTAGTTTCTCAAAACACTATTGCAGGAGCAGAAAGGACAGGCGAGAGCCTGGCAACAGGCTAAATGAATGCGGAGAGGCGATCAGGGTTGTGCAAGTTTTGCATGCTTTTTCTGTCTCTGTCACTGGTTGGAGCAAGAGCCCTCTCTATCACTCTACACTATGGCTTCCCATTCTCTCAGACAGGAATATTCCTACTTGCTATGGAAACCAGCAGCGCTGGTGAGAGGCTGGTGCTGAAGTGCTCTGGGGCATCGTGTGTGTTCCAACAAGCAGACCAAGGGGTTGGAAAAGAGGTGAAATAACCTTGGGCCATGAGAAAGTGATGCATGCTGCCACATCAGAGACTATACATCTCTGTGGTAATCCACATTGGGTTGAAGTGAGTAAGCACATGAAGGGGAGGCTAAAACGCTAGGTTTGGCTGCAACAGGACAGCTGCTGCTCTGTTGGACATGCCCTCTACCCTACCCCAGCCCTCGGTCATTCGCAGAGGTGTAAGCAGCTTGGGGGAGCTCAGTGCAGCGCAGAGCTGTACAGCAGTGCAGTGCAGAGCTTCTTGGGCTAAGCCATTACAGATGAGCTTTGACATTGTTCATCCTTCCCCTCCGCTCTTCATCCAAAAGAACACAGACCCAGGACTGCCATGATTCAGGGCTGATTATGGCCCTCAGGGACAAAGGTTGTTGGTAATGCTGACAGCTGAGCAGCTGCTTAGTAAATGAGGAGGGAAGAACTGGAGAGAGGTGATGGCAGATGCGGCGGCAAGCGTGACTGTTGTAGCAGTTGGGACATAAGGGGAGGGTGGGGGAATGAGGCTTTTGCGGCCCTGCTGTAGGGAAGCAGAAGACAGCCTGCTTGTGCTGGGTGCGCTTGTGCTCCTGGAGAAGAGATTTGAAGGAGGAATGCAGACTAGGTTTTCGGAAAGAAAAAACAAAGCAGAGAGATCAACCTGTGCAGCTCTCTCCGCTAATGCGCTAGGATGCCCAGCCTCAGCGGTTTCCAAAGGGGCCGAGACTGCCCATGTGGGAAGCCACTGCAGCCCCGCTGTGCAGATGCTGGGCTTGGGACACAGCACCCAGGCGGAGCACCTCAGGGTGTGACAGATCTTCCACCACCTCGCCAGAGGGTGCTTTCCAGAGCACTTCCAGGGATGCTGAGTGAAGTCACCCCAGGAAACAGCGGGGGAAAACAGCAGCTGCTTTGTTTGGGATGAGTGCTGCGTGAGGAGCCAATGCTTACCTTAATGGGATGTGCTGGAATGTGCCATTCCAGAAAAGCTCCTCCCTAAACACTGCTCTGGGAACACTTTTGGTCCTCTCACAATTCACTTCAGAAAACACTCTTGCGTCTCACTTCCCAGCACTGTCAAGGGAAATTGTCAGAGACACAAAGTGCATTTAAGTGCACATTTCTGCTTGAAGCAGGTGGGTGCCTGCTGGGAACCTCTTTCCTCTCTTAGCATGTAAAGACCTCTCTCGCCTGGTGCTTGAGTCCCTAGGAATCGGTCACTTCCATTTTTAATGGTTATTCAGCACAACAGTGTCATCGACACGAGGTGTGGGTAGGCTGCAGTAGGCAGAGATAACGAACATGGCTTTTGCAAGTCAGGATCCTCTGGGCTTGCTAAGTCAGTAAGACTAGGGGGCTGAGATCTGAGAAAGACTGACGTCCACATAGGTGGACACCACACTGGTGGTACCACCAGTGCACCCCTTGGATGCATTATCAAAGCAATTGCTTTCAGAGAAAGGTCTAATTTTCACGACAGTGCTGCTTGGGACAGAAGGCAGAGTTCTGAAAGCAGCCTTTCAGACTCAGTGCCCGAAAAATGGTAAGCCCATGGATGTTTTTACCTCTCCTTGTGTTTGACACTGGTGACCTCTTGTGGTGAGTGACGTGAACTCAAGGGAAATCGTGCCTGTAGGAAGCTGCCTGTGGACCTGCAAGGGGTCTAGGAAAGAAGTGCCTCTCATCTTGGGTGGCTCTGCCTGCATTGCAGAGGTTCATATTTCCTTGCAGGATGCTTCTGCCTTTCTTGCCCGCTTCGTGGCCTGGGGACAGAACAGCCTTGGCTATAGGCCACTGTGGCTTGTGCTGCTCCAGCTTGGAGCTCTCCCCCTCTCCCCCCAAACAGTCTGTGGAGATCATTTGTGCCTTGTGTAGGGCTGACTGGCATTGCTTTGTCCGGTAGGCAGGGATTAAACCGTGACTGCAGAGCCGTTGGGCTGGTCTCAGAGCAACTCTGCAGGCTCTTGGTCAGTGTTGGTGACAAAGCCACAACAGAACCGGCACAAATGGAGAGAAGACCAGAAAGAAATGAAAAGTGACCTTTGTAAGAAAATGCAATGTTCAAGTGTTCTCCACAGCCAGCCAGTTATGAAACCAGCAGTCCTGGGTGCCAAGGCAAGTGTGCGCGGGAGGAGCAGGTGGCAACCGGGTGCTGTGCACATAGCCCTGTTGCCTGCCTCGACGCCCAGCCCAGACAAGCCTTAGGAAGCCACTGTTTGCTGACTAGGAAACGTTAGATCCGTCCCAAGGAAGAGCTGCATGGTTCGCCCCAAGGAAGAGCCTGAAGAGAGCTGAGCCTTAAACTCTGAAGCCAATACTTCGGTGGTCTCAGGTCAAGGACAGCCGTGCACTTCAGCCCACGTTTCTGCTTGCACAACACTACATAGTCCTGCATGGCTCAACAGCAAAGGTGGTGATGTTACTGAAAGGTCCTGCTGGTGCAGTCTCCTGACATCTGCTTCTGAGAATAGGGCTCTTGACCACCTGTTGAACTAGTGGTGGAAGCCTCCAGGTGTGGAGATTCCTCAGCCTTCCTGGGCAACAGACTGCACTGTTTAGCTGGCCTTACCTTAAGAAACTTCCCTGTGCTGCCTAAGCCGCAGTTTCCTCCCTAGGTACTTCTGTTCCCTACATTGGCTCTTCAGCACTGCAGAGGGCTGCCTTGGAAGGAGACCCAGAAACATCACGACAGCTTTTGTGCAGCAGCTCTTGCCCTCATTGGGTGTTTGGCTTGAGGAAGGTGAGCGTAAAGAGAGGAGTGGTGAAGGGCAAGCTATGTATGAGTCTGGGAAAGGGGGACAAGTATAACAGGAAAGGAGAAAATAAAACGCTTCATTTCTCTGCCAAGAGGTGTTCAAGTTAATGGAGCAATCTAAAAAAGACATATATCTTCAGCCAGGTTTGCAAATACACTGCTGGAAGAATGATAAGCCCGTGTGGTTGTTTTACTTGCTCTTGTAGGTGACACTGGTGACCTCTTGTGGTGAGTTACATTAACTCAAGGTAAACCATGCCTGTAGCTTCTGCTGGTCTTCTGCAGCTACGTGCTATTCCTGCGTGGTGGAGGTCTGCGACTGGTAAGTATCAAATGTGTGGCTTCACACTGTTGAGATACTATGAATTTTAACAAAATGAAACTGGTTTGGGACTTCTTGCTGAAGAGGACTAATAAATAGGCAATAGCTTAATAAAGTTACCAGAGAAAAGGCAAAGTATGTGTGTAACTGTCAGACCTAAGAAGACGGTTAATGCCACAGTGCAAAGCTGCCTGTCTTGTGTGTGGTGGGCTTCAACAAAATGACACTGATATTTTGTCCTGCCCAAATTTACCGTTGGAGTCCAACATGAAATCAGAACTACCAGCAGTTGTACAGTGCAAAGAGATCCCCTGATGAGAAAGGTACAAGTGCCAGTTTTGCTGGCCCTTTTAGGCCAAAACACATTGTGATCACTGAGAAGGTAGGAAGTGTCACCATAAAGTAACCGAGTTTGGTAGGCCAAATTTATCAAGCAAAGTAACTTAGTGGCTACCTGCCACACTCATCGTGACATGGAGAGCTCTGTCTGGCCCTTGCAGGAAATGTGCATATGTGTTTGTTCCAGACAATTTTACCCAGAATTCAGTTTGTTTTGTTTAAAAGACTGCACTGGCATTGCCTGCTCCAGCATCAGCAGCAACACAGCATTCAAAAGCAGCAGTGCAGCTGGGGCTGAAATACTCTCACCCCACCTGAACAATCTGGTCTAGGTCTCTGACCAATAGTACAGGTAAATTATAAAATACGGTCTCAAAGCTGCTTATGTAAAATGCTAGCCCTGCTGAAAGCAACGACAAAGTTCTCAGACAAGGATTATCCGCTGGGCCTAGCTCTGCTCCCTCATGTGGTGCGTTGATTAAAAACCTTTATTTTCATTAGGATTGGTGTAAGTGGATGCAGAACTTCACCACTGTATGAACATTTCCAGGAGGAATGTTAGGCAGGTTGTCACCACATGAGGCTTAAATTCAAAAAAGAAAATGGAAGTTCTTCATCATTCCTATTATCAAGAGATATGAATGATTGGCCCTATGAAGCTCTACAAAGGTGTAATATTGAGAAATATAAATTGAATATGTTACCCCATTCCCAAGATAATGCTAATATCACAGCCCAGTCTTACAGACACAGATAGACACAAGATCTGCTGCAAAACGGCAGGAAAGGCCAGGCATTCGGACGTGGGCAGTGTGTGCTCGCACATCCAGCTGCCCTCAGCTCTGCTGCCCACATCTCAGGCTGCAAAGCTCATTGCAAATGGGCTCTGGGGGTAGGCTGTGGCTGAGCATCCCTGCAGACATGCAGCGTCCGGCACCGTTTGCTGGTGGCACGTTTAATAGCATAGGAGGTGGCGAGTCATGGGACATGTCAGCACAACGGGGACAGCACGGCGACGAAATAGGGCCAGCTGGAGCAGACGTAGACATATTCTTGGCAAGATCCCAGCCCTCCCGCACCCGAGGTCACATGCTCTTACTCATACCTATTGCCACAAGGAAGTCTTCCTGGAATTTGCTTTCCAGCAAAAGAGGGGAAATGCCAGTCAATCAGTCATCTGCACCACTGTTGGAGGGATTTGGGGATTTACCTGAGGATGTTTCCGATGCCAGAGCAGCTGAAAACTAACAGCTCCATTTCCCAACCTGTTCAGTCAGTGTGGCCTGTGAAGAAGCTTGCAGCTGCAGAAGCTGCTGCTGTAGCAGTTATCTGCCCTTGTCCCACTGGAGACCCAGAGGATGGGGGAAGGAGGCACTGAACAGAGCTGGCACGAGGTAGCACCAAGCAAGGGCACTCACCGTCCTGCAAGCAGTGAGTCAGGAATACCTGAGTTCCTGGGAATTTTCATGCAACTAAGGAGTGTCTCTGAGTGTTTCAGTTAGAAATCCCTAGCTAGATGCCATATTCTTGTGTCCTTGCTGGTCCTCTCCTCCTTATTAGTCTAAAAAGGAAATTCATCCTCCATCCCCAAAAGATGAACACTGCATTTATGACAAGTTTTGGTTTTCTTTCATTTTTTTCCCCTCTTTATAAAGGGAACAGGGGGATAACTACAAATTGAATGGAAAGAGCAGATATGAATGTTCTGTCCTCAGAGAAACAAGGATTTCTCTGGCCACACTGGCTTTTTCAGTCAACCTTCCAGCCACATGACAGCACTTTATGCTGAAGCTAGGGTCCACTTTTGAAGCCCCTGAAGTCTCCAACACCACCCCAATCCTGCCAATGCTGCGAACCATACCGGGCATCTTTTCTTTAGGCATGTTGTCCTCCCCTATTCCAGCAGTCTTTGTGGTGTCTCCAGCAAGGTCTGTCAGAGCTCAGCTGTCCCATGGTCCTTTGCTCTGTGTACATCCTGAGACCCCCTCCCGCTGCACACACCAGTCAGCCCAGGCCCTCCCTGACTTATGAGGATTGTGAGAGATGAGGGGTCAGAGCGAGGGTTGCTCTCCCTGCTCACACAGGCAAAGACAGAAGAGCCTGTCTCCAAGGAATAACACTGCCAAGGACTTGGTGTCCTGCGATCTAGAGCTACCCAAGGCAATGGCAAAGGCACTCCCCAACAAAGGCTGCTCCACGCTATTCCACCTTGAATTACTCAGAAACTAGGCACCTAACGAGAAGCCAGAAATTCCCCTCCTGGGCTGAGAGATGAAGACTCCATGCAAGGTTCACAGGGCCAACGGAAGTCTCTTGGGTCAGTTTCTCAAGGGAAGCCACCACCTTGCACAGCTCCTGACCCTTTCCACGCCAAATCTCTGCTCCACAAAAGCCCATAACACATAGACTTACCTGAAATCATGGAGAAAAGCAGGACATTACCCGGATGGAGACACATGGAGATTGCCTCCCGCAGTTAAACAACACCCTATCCCAAAGGAAGAAGAGAAGAGTATCCAAAAACAGATCGATCGTTTTTTGAAATTGGGTATCCTTAGAGTCTGTGAATCCCCATACAACACTCCAGTTTTGCCAGTTAGAAAGAACAGGCAAGATTCTGATGGTGATCCGGAGTATCAGTTTGTGCAAGACTTAAGGGCTATAAACCAACATGTAGTTGCTCCACACCCAGCAGTTCCCGACCCATCGACCACATTATTACAGATGCCTCGTTGGGCAACTTGTTTTACCGTGATTGATCTAACAGCAGCCTTTTTTAGTATACCACTAGCTGAGGACAGCCAAGATCTCTTTGCTTTCGCTTGGAAGGGACAACAATTAACTTGGACGAAGCTGCCACAGGGATTTACTGGGTCTCCAACTATTTTTTTCATGTATACTCAAATATGATCTCTCGGATGTCGAACTTCCAGGACGTTCACTGTTAATACAATATGTGGATGATTTGTTATTAGCAAGTAAAGATTATGAGGCATGTTTAAAAGACACTATTTCTCTATGTAATGCTCTTGCAGAAAAAGGGTGCCGAGCATCTCTGTCTAAACTTCAGCTGTGTCAACAAGAGGTAAAATATTTGGGTTTTATTTTAAAGGAAGGACACAGGTTAATTGTTCCAGAACGAGTAAAGACACTTCTTAATATGCCTCGTCCTGTAACAAAAAAGCAACTTAGGGGATTTTTAGGAGCTGTAGGATTTTGCTGACCATGGATTCCTGGGTTAGCAGAACTTACTAAGCCTCTAGTACAGGCAGCAAAAAAGGAGGAGATAGAGCCTTTGGCCTGGGGTCCAGAAAGGGAAAAAGCTTTTACATCTGTAAAAAAGGCATTGGTTTCAGCCCCTGCTCTAGGGTTTCCAGATTATAGCAAACTATTTGAATTCTTTGTCCATGAACGACAGGGAGTAGCAAGTGGGGTACTCACCCAAAAACTAGGTCCTCACTGTAGACCAGTGGCCTATTTACTCCACACAGCTAGACGTGGTAGCTAAAGGCACTCCAGGATGCATCAGAGCAATAGCAGCTACTGCAGCTCTTATTGACGAAAACACGACCTGTAGTTTTGGGTCACTCATTGACTGTGTATGTGCCACATGAAGCTGAACTGTTAATGAAACAATACGCAACTCAAGCACTATCCTCACAGAGAGCTCACCGCTATGAACTGATAATACTGCATGCAGATAATGCATGTAATTAAAGAGATGCAATATCTTAAATCCAGCAACGCTATTGCCTCTACCAGAGGATGGAGAGCCGCATCATTCCTGTGAACAAGTGGTCGTCAGCTTGAACAAGCCCCGGGAGGATCTTAAAGACGAACCTTTGGGAAACCTGGACTTAGTTCTGTTTACAGATGGATCATCCTAGTATTTGGACGGAAGGCGCCACTCAGGTTATACTGTCACTAACATCTTTGAGGTACTTGAGACCAGTCCTTTGTCTCCATCTGTAAGTGCTCAAGGAGCAGTATTAATAGCATTGACCCAAGCAGCAAAAATCAGGAAGAACCTGCGGGTAAATATCTATACCGATTCTAAATATGCATTTGGAGTATGTCATGTAACAGGGATGTTACGGAAAGAACGAGGATTTTTTTTTTTTATGTCATCAGGAAAGAAAATAGCTAATGGAGAAGAAATATGTAATTTGCTGGAAGCAGTCCAACTGCCCCAAAGAAATTGCTGTAATACACTGCCCAGCCCATACTAAAGACACTACAGAAATTAGTAAAGGAAATGCTTTAGCTGATGCAGCTGCGAAGGCTGCAGCTCGACAACCTCTGAGAGAAGGTATGGCAGTTCCAAGGATGAACCAAAGTGAGCGACCAAATTTAATAGACCCCAAAACCATGTATGAAAGGACTGCTCAGCGGAAGAGGAAAAACAATGGAAATAGTGGGAAGCAAAACAAAGTGATGATGGAATATGGACAGTTGGAGGAAAACCAATTCTACAAAAAAAAAAAAATAATAATTACTCTAGCTAGGCGGTTTCACGATAAAGCTCATGGGGGAGCCGAGGCAATAGCTAACCAGGTACAAAAAGTGTGGGCCGCTCCAGGATTTTACACAGCAGCAAAAAGAAAAATGAATAGCTGCCCGACCTGCCAGAAGTTTTCAAGTAGCAAACCAAGCTCAGAGTTAGGGGGATGACTATGGGCCTACTTCCCATTCCAAAGGCTACAAATAAATTATGCGGATATGCAGCAGAAATTCTCTTTGGGAGACATTTAGCTGTACCAGGGACTTATTATTCCAGCTAAGACCAGCCTGTTAGACGGTGATGAACGACTAACCCGGTATGTTCTAAGTATGCAAAAAAGGTTTGAAAATCTTTAAAAAAAATAAAAATAAATGCTCAATGATATCAGTCCACACCACCTGAAATACAAGTGCCTGGTATACAGCCTGGGGATGCCGTTTTAGTTAAAGTATTTTCACAAAAATCCAAGTTAAAACCTAAATGGAACAGGCCATATACTGTCATACTATGTTCTTATTTTGCTGTTAGAGTTGAACTGTACTTGTATGTGTTGGAAAAGGATGTGTCTGTCTAAGAACACTTTGTAATCTTATATTCATAGATAACATTGTTGTAGATACAAGTAATCAATTACTCAAATATTTGTATTTGTAACTTTACCCAAAATTATGGCATGCGACTTTAATTATTCAGCTCCTATTACATCTTATCAATTGTTACAATCCAATTATCCATCGAGCCAAAATTTACTACCTACCCCCATCAGAATGAATCTTAGACTAGTAAAGAAACTACTACAACGTGATGATTTGTGTTGACTGCTAGAACGCACCCGAAACAATGGACAAAAAGCTCTAATCGCCATTCATCATGATGCAGAAGAGATACACCATGTCTTGGAAAGGGTAAAGAAGGACAGAGAACATCATGGCTGGGAAACTCTTCTAGGATGGTCACCAACTGCAACAGGGATTTGTGGTCACGTGTTCAACGCAGTAGCGGCTGTGTTAAGTTTGTCTAACTGTGTTATGCCTATTACTTAGGATCATATTATACATAAGACTATGGAAAGTAATAGTACGCCTCAAAAAACTTTGAGAACTCTGTTTAAAGTATTAGCAGGGATGCTTCATAAAAACAAAGGGGGGACTGGTAAGGAACAGCAAACTGAAACTGTCTAGAGGTAGCCGCTTAGCACAACTTCTATAAAACTTGCTTAGCATGAGGAGCTAAATTTGCTGAAGCCTTAGGCCGCACTTAGAGAAAATAATGAACTTTTACTTAGTCCAGTAAGAAAAGGGCCTCAGAGCTGGTTCAAGCTAGGAAGATAAGGGAGTTACAAGCAGTCTGCATTCCTGCGTCTCACACTCCGAAAGGGAGGATGGCAAGGCTTTGAAATAAGAGCAGTGCAGGGCATTAGGACTTTGAGGGACAAAGCCTCCCGTCACTGCTGGGGCAGTGTTAATTGTTATGATTTGTAAGACCCAACAAGAAACAAAGGTACAACTGTCAGCAGAAACCACAACAGTAAAGATAAGGGAGAAAACCAGCCTGCCTGGGAACAACGATGAGACCCAGTAAGGAGCAAGAGACCCCAGACCTAAAAATTACTCTTGGTCTGAACTACCGCGTGAGGGGTGGGAAACTTAATTTGGAAAAGCTATAATTGCCCAGGGATTTCTTTGTTTGGGGTCCCTCTTCGGAGGCACCTAGCTCCAGCTGTAATTACTTCACGTGCGTCATTAAAATTTAATCATTTAATTTGCTTTGATTTGGCTCTGAACTTTTCTGCGGGAACCTAGGGTCGGGCCCTGTTATGGTGGCCGACAAGCCTAATTTCCATAACAAGGGACATGTACTCTAGGGGCAATAATCCTGAATATTACTGTAACAAAAGAATAGAGTAACAAGTATCAAAAATCATGCCTAAGAACATTCATGAGGAGACAAAAGAGGGTCAATAATCCTGTAGTAGATCGAACTCCTAGGGCTTCATTCATTCGCAAGGTGGCTGCTTCCACAGTTGGGAGTGAGTGAACTTGAAAAAGCAAGAGTAAATATTTCAGCAGTTATTGAGAAAATAGGGAATAAAACCTCTGATGCCATTGCAGCTTTACAAGAAGAGGTTCAAGAAATTGCTAAAATAACCACCCAAAACAGAAGGCCCCTAGATATGTTATTGGCATCTCAGGGAAGAGTATGTACAGTCATAAATACTAGTTGCTGTGTATATGAGGATCAAAGCGGGAGAATTTCTACTGATCTAAATGAAATCTGGAAGCAGACTGAAATCTTACATGGGGTTCAGAAAGATGATACCTCTTTTGGATTTGAAGAAACATGGAAATGGTTGACTTCCTGGTTCCCTGATGTAAGCTCATGGGTTAAAAAGTGTTTAACAATTTTGGGAATGGTGTTACTAGTTTCTGTACGTGTTTATTTATTGATTCAATGCATTTCTAGATGTTATAAAAAGTTAACAAGGGAAAACTCTTAAAAGGGGTGAGACTAATATGAGAATGGTCATATAAGTCTCAGAGGGGGGAACTGTTACAAGACACCCCTGGAAGCTCAGAAAGAATGTTCATGTTGTTTAAGCTAGGCAGATTAGGATAACCTCTATCTCTATCTTCTGAAAAGAAGCATTCTTTAATCAAGGGCATCCTAGAACTGCTAAAGCCCTAAAAGAAACATTAAATCCAAATGTTTTATTTCTAGGTACGTATTGCCAATCTGGCAAAAGAATTGGAGGTCCATGTATCCCTAACTTAACTGTCCTCATTATACTCTGAAATAAATAAGCGAATGTCTTTCCTCAGTGTGTAATTATTGGCTTATTGCACACCGGGCAACGAATCCGCTTTTCAGACAACATCGGCACCCAGAGAGCCTGGAGAGAGGGAAACCTGCCATGCTGGGGCCAGCGCCGCAGCACATCCTGGGACAATGCGGATCCCCAGGAGGAGGCAGAGCCAGTCCAGCCCCTCGGGCCGCGCCAAGCCCAGGCCTCCCCGCCTGGCCAGCACCTCCGGCTGTGGCAGGGCAGGGACCCACCGCCTCCGCGGGGTGCATGGCCGCCCCGGAGAGCCGGGCCTCGGGGTGCACACGGCCCCCCGTCCCAGCAGGCTGGGGCAGCACGGCCGGGGCGCACAGGGCCCGGCTCCCCGGTGCTCCCGGCCCCATGCGCTGCCCCGCCATGGCCACCCCAGCAGGGCTCCAGCCGCCTCCAGGGCCTGGGACTCCCTCCCCCAGGGCAGGCCGGGCCCCGCCCCTGTCGCCTGGCAACGGCACCCTGCTGGCTGCCGGGCACCTGGCTTCCTGCTTCCGGCTTCCTGCTTCCTGCTTCCTGCCCCGCATCGCCTGGCAACCGCACCCCATTGGCTGCAGGGCACGTGGCCTCCTCCCGCCTCCTGCCCCCCCGCCATGTTGCCTGGCAACCGTGGCCCTGCCCCTGCCAAGGGCTGCCCTGGGCTCTCCTGCCCTGCTGATACTGCCATAAACACAAACAAACAAACAAACAATCAGTCAAACAACCCCCCCTTCTTCTCCCTCCCACTGATTTTACCCCTCCAGTACGGTCTTCCGCATCGTGCTGGCACTGGCATTTGATCCACTCTGCAGCAAGCTGGACTGGTGGGGAGCTGATCCCAGGTAACAGTGGGTAACTGCCGGTTTTCTGAAAAAGCTGCCTGGGAAGGGAAGGAACCCTTTGTTTATGCTTTATGCTTTTTCTAATTCCATTTCCTTCTTCAAGACCAAGGCCCATGATCATGCACGCTGATCAAGTTACAGTTCTGCTTGGCATTTGGCAGCAACGCGGTTTTGGGTCCTATTGCAGGAGGACTGTGCAGCAGCGCTGACATGACGCAGTATTTCTCTCCACCCTGACCTTTGGCGCTGCTGCCACAGCAGCGACGCCCCGGCCTGGCCCCGTGCCCCAGCCCCACACAGCACCATGTTGCACTACCCTGGCCTGGCCCGGCCCCAGCTGCCTGCTCCTGCCGCTGGAGCTGGTGTGTGGTGGCCACAGCAATCGCCTCTGGGCTGGGGTGTGCAGCCCTTAGCAGGGCTGGCCCTGCATCCTCCCAGGGCAGAGCAGTTCCCCACCCTGCCCAGGCCCAGGGTGCCCAGTGCTGGCCCAGCCCCAGCAAGGACCCGGCACACGGCGGGTCCAGAGTGGGGATGGGCACATGGCTGTCCTGGGGCGAGCACCTGGCACATGGCTGGCCCTGGCGATGGACACAGACCCATCGCAGCCCAGTGACAGTCCCCGGCTGTTGGCAGACGTGTGGGGGGGCTGTTGGCAGCAGTGGGAGATGCCTGGCCCTGCAGGGGAGACCCTGCAAGATGCCCTGAGCCCCTGCACTACATTGGGCACAGCACCGTCCTCTCGCTGCGTGGAAATCCATTGCCAAAATCCCTAGGGAGGGGGTCCCCCTGTGACAGCTACATCTGGAAGGACAGGAGACCTGTTTGAAGAAGGCTGAGGGCTCCTGCAGCTCCTGCTGGGCTCTGGAGAGGCTTCCAGAAAAAGCTGTGCTGGAAATGAATCCTTGGACTTTTCCTCAGCTCCCAGTGACTTGCTGTCTGGGTGACCGGCTACTGCCTCCTGTTCCTTTCTGCTGGATTTGCTTGTACCTCCGGAGCGGCAGAGCAGGCTTTGAGCTCGGGAACACATAGTGGATGTCCCGGGGCAGGATCTCCATGCCCTAATGCCTCTGTTTCAGATCCAGACCCCTCCTGGGTCCACATTAAAGCCCCTGTCCCCACCTCAGCTCTGCAGCTGCTGTCAGGGATGGGGTATGTTTGGGGAGGGGGATGCTGTTAGAATGCGCTTGCACTTGTCATCTCCTGGGTCAGGGATGTGCTGAATGGTTGTGAGCTGGCCCTCCCGGAGCATGACGTGTCTTTCACTTACTTTCCAGAGACCCTTGCTCGCTGGGGAGGTGTGTGTGCGGCAGCTGGCGCTGAAGGAGGTGGGTCTGCCACCCTGGGCCTGGAAGGTTCTTCCAAAGAGTTTCTCCAGAGCTTCTCCAAAGCTTTCCAGTACAGCAGGAGTGGGCAGGGCACTGAGCACCATCGCTATGCGCTGACTAGTCATCAGCCTCTCCACCTAACAGTCTCATAATTCTTCTCTTCCTTCCTGTTTTCAGGGAGTCAGAATTATTCGTCTTAGGACCTTCGGTGCTGTCACTGAACAAGTTGGTGGTGGGAAGCGTGATCTTCTGACTGTTCGCAGACCCGTGATCCATCTTTCAAAGCATATTGCAGAGGTTCTCGGCCTCACTGATGATAAGGCCCATGTTCCTGGTAGGAAGACGGCCTGACCCTTTGGCTTCTCCTTGGGACATCTTTGGGATGTGCACAAGTGCTGTTCAGATGTGACTGGTAGAAATTTAGAATTCCTCCACCAGGTCCTGAAAACAGCTTCAACGTTTTTTTATTATTATTAGTATCATGACATCCTAATGCACAATACAGTTATACTCCCTCTCTCTCTGACTTGCTTTAACAGCTGGCTACATGCCCAATGTCCTGGGGATTCCTCTTGTGCTCAGATCTAGTTAAAAACTTTGGTCCATGTTTCTTGCCACACCGGACCTTGTCAAGGCAAACACCAGCATTCATGCTGCCTCTTGCATTCTCCTTCTGCTTAGAAGTGAGCCAGATGTAGAGAGCTTTGAAAGAGAGATGGGGACCATAGTGTGCCTGAAAACCCATCAGAGGCCAGCTTTGCTGTGATTGCTGGTCAGCGCTGCCAGCACTGCAGATGTAGTGGACATGGGTGAGGCCTGTGGGGCAGCAGGAGCTGAGAGCTGTGTTTGGAGTTGGCCTTTCTTTTCAAAGGATGCCATCTTCTCTGTGATGGCAACATTAGTCTGGCTGCTCTCAGGGACAGGCCTCTGGTGGCAAAAGCAGGGATGGTTGCTGTGCACTTCTGAGGGTGCTGTGGGTGGCCTGAAAGAACGGAAGGGCTGTAGCGCAGTACTTGTGTTTTCCTTCTTCCTTGTATTCATGTGATGTGGCGCAGCTAAATCTCTCCCAGCCTGGAATATACTGAATGATCCAGCCTTCATCTTCTACAGAGTTATGACTTAGTGTTGCACATGGCACAGAGCCCACCTGCATCTCCACTGCTATGGGGGAGTTGAGATTCTTGAAGCTGTAGGGTCTCTGGGAATATCCTATCTATCTCTCGCTCCTCCTGTTGGATGCCACACAGCCTGCTTACTTCCTCCCGTAACTCCGTTACCTGGCGAACTCATCAACAGCAGCACGTCTTCTGCAGAAAAGATGACTGTCATCCCCAGTGTCATGGAGAGATCCTCGGCTCTTTCTGCAGCCCGAGACCTGCAGAGCTGCATCCTGCAAAAGCTGAATGGGGCTGAACAGCTGGTAGAAGCGCTTCTTGGGGTAAGTTTTCCATTTCTCCAGTTCTCCTTCTTGTTCTTTTGAAATCCTAGCAAAGTACAAGTGGATGCATTTCTGCTGGCCTGCCATGACCTCTCTGGTCCCAGGGACAGTCCTGACCTAGAGTAATGCCACCTCCCTGGACTGTTGTTTTCTAGCGTTCAGAGGACTTGGTGACATAGAAGACCCGGGAATTTCTGTAGTGGGTCAAACCAAAGTTTCCTGCAGCCCAGGATCCCCTTCCCATGTGCTCATGGAAAATTTCAAAGAAAAGATCACACCTATTGTGTGTTTTGCCCTGAGACTTCCCTTCTGCCAGAAAACCAGGGTTTAGTGCCTCTCTGTTTCAGGGTCATATTTGAATCCATGCCTGGAAGCCAAAGAACAGGCAGACCAAAGCCCAGATTGGAGCACACCCCTTTTGCTGCTCTCACTGTGTTGGTCTAGTTGTGCTGACCAGCTCTTCCCAGTGCCCCGGGAGCCACAGCGGCACAAAGACAGGCTTTTCCTGATGTGTGCACCCACATGCTGCTAGTGGTGGCCACACTGAGAGAATGGCCACTGGTGTCACAGAGAGAATCATTCCAGTCCAATGCCCTTTGCCAGGTCTCTAGTGCAAGCGTGTCCTTCAGCCTGGGCTCTCAGGGGCAAGTGAGATGTGAAAGCAGTCTGAGCTAAGCTCCTCAAGGGCTAAGCCAGAGATGCAAGAAGGCTGTAGGCCAGCGCTGGTTCGCAGCTCTGTCTCTTCCTCCTGTCATAGTGCATGGTGTCTTTTCAGGCTGTTGTGTGGGCCAGGGCCTTTTCTCCAGCCTTTGTTCCAGTGGGTCCCAGAGCAGGACCCTCAGCTGCCCCTTGAACACACACCAGAGGGTTGTCCCTCCCAGCTGTTAGCTGCTGTGCAAAAGGAAAGGAAGGGCTGTGTCACTTTTTTCTTCCATGCTGCTGAGGCACCTGTTTGAATGTTAGGAGAGACTGTGGAATTAACCCCACATCTGAGCCCTTTGTTCTCACCTCAGAAGGCATCAGTTCAAGGCAGCAGGAAAAATGCAGCAAGCAGGAACCCCAGCTAGTGAAATGCCTTCTCTTGTACTTACCTCCATCAGCTGCTGCATTAGGAAGCACCTGGTCTCCGGGCTGAGTCTCTGGCTTCTCAGCCTTGCAAAAAGCCTGACAGGGTTATTACCCTTTCTCATGTGTTCCCCTCCAGCTGCTAACTGAGGGGCTGCTGTGAGGAACCGAGTTCTTTGTTTCATCATTTCAGAGAGGCGGCTTCTTCTCTGAGCAGCGGAAGTGTTTGCTGCTCTTGTGAGCAACAAGATAATTTTCTTGGCATCATCGCACATGTTTCTCTCCCCTTTGCAGATGCCAGACACGAGGGAGTCAGTCCTCTCAGGCAGCAAAACTGCTGCTTCTCAGACCCTTTCTGGTCATGCCATTGTCTTTGCAGAGTGAGTATGGCGCTGGCTCCCTGCCCCTGGCTCCCACAGGAGATGGGAGATGGTCTGCAACGGCAACGCAGAGGATTTGGGTTAAAACGAGCTTTCTCACAGGAAGGACAGGGAAGTCCTGGCACAGCCTGATGAGGAAGCTAATGCCCCTTCAAGCGCTGGAGGTCTTCATTATGTCCTTCAGCTGCCTCATACAGTCCCCCAGCATCTGGCATATTCTGCATATTCTGCTTTGGAGAAGGAGGGACTTCACAGTAGCTCCCATGTGACCGTGTGTCCCCATTATTAACAGGAGGTGCAAAGGACACTTTGGTGCCCTCCCTTTAGACTGTTGTGTTCTTGCTGTTTCCAGGTACAAGCTTGAGACTGCACCTAGAATTCCACCTCTGAGGCCTGTGGCACCTGTGAAGCCCACCCAGGAACGGGAGAGGGGAAAAGCTGACACAGCAGTGGCAAGAAAGGTAATGAAACAGCTGCTTCCTGGCAGGGGTTTGTGCCTTCTCCTTCTGTGCTCATTGGTAGGACACTGGAGCCAGGGCCAGAGTGTGATAGCTTGGGTAGCATGAGGCACTAGAGGTGACGCTGCTTACCCAGTATGGGTTCCCCATGAGGGGACAAGACCTCTGGGCAGCCCAATACTCCCACCTGCAGTTGATGCCTCCCAGTTAAACTTTCCCACGGGATTCCGTGCCCTAGCATGTGCTGCAAACTGCTCTTCTGTTTGAGGATTTGATGCAGAAGGGATTCAAAGGTGAGGACAATCCTTGGGCAGTGTGAATCAGAGATTGTGCCTAGAGCTGTAGGTAATGGTGGGTGTGGGTGCAAGGTGGGGTCACCGCCCTAGACCCAGGCAGGGGCAGATACACAAGTACAATGCACACAAGGATCCTTAGAAGGCATTTACTACTTCTGTGTCTATGCGGGTGTTCCCCAGTGTTATCCCCCATGGAGGCAATAAGAAGACAAGAGGGGAGAATTGCTGGCACTGCTGAGCGTTTGTCCACGGCGAGGAACCCGGGGAGGGGGAACTAATAGGCTTTTATGCAACAGGCACATGCACAGTAAGCAGAATTACATTATGCTCATGAAATGGTTGTGTGATATTGTAACTGCTAAAGCATGTCAAGCTAGGGGTTGTAACAGAGAAGATGTGCAAGACAGGTTGCACTGTTTCTTTTTCCTCCTGGGACAGTCTGCCTAGTTCCCATTGCCTGTCTCCTTGACATTCTTCCACATTACTCCATACATTCCACCCCCGAGATGAGGTACTAGTCACAGGCTGTCCCACTCTTTATGAGGGTGTGATGGGTGTGGACAAGGGGTTTTACAGAGAAATGATGCTATAACATAACATAAAACAAGGCCAAAAAGAAACAGAAGCCCTCCTTGGATTAGGTGGCCTAAGCACCCGGTTAGAGAACTGAACCAGTTGGCTAGCCGTGCTTCGCCATCATTCTGGCAAATGTGTTGAATAATATCTTGCAGATGATTGATGTTAGTTTCAATAGATGCTGATTCATCAGTTATGTTGAAGCAACACATGCCAGCAAAATCATGGCATCCATGGTTATGTTTGGCGCAGAACGCAGTCAATTAGTAATCGATTTTGCAGAGTGCTTTGTCGTATTGCACTAAAGTCTTTGTTTCAGGAGGCGATGGCTTTAGATGTCCAATTTAGTCCTTGGCCTAAAGCACAAGCGACATGTTCTACTTGTTTATAATTAGGGGTTACCACCCCCGGGACACCAGTTAGGCTCAGTAACAATCCTGGAGCCTCTCCACGAGAAAGCAGATTCATGTGGGGGTCACATGTGGCATGCAAAACATGCCGTGGCTTTCTCTTTTGTTCTGTCATAAAAGGGAGGATGCTTAGCGTAATAGCGCAAGGGCCACCAGTGGTATTGGCTGGCACATAAGTGTAAGCAGTGGTGCTGCATAAAAAGGAACCACCCTAAAGGTTATATTCATAGTACTGTTACATTTCAATTGCATATTGGTCATATCATATTTTGGTATGGTAGCATGGACAAAGCAAAAACATAAATCTGCTTTGGACACTTTGGCAATCTGAAATGAATATGTCCAAGGTGTTAATTTAGTAGAGGCTGTTCCCAGATCGTATAAATTCAAGGGGGTGAGTTGGATATCAAAATTTCTCAAGAATGTATAATTTTGTAATATTTGAAGGGAGGTTAGTATTCCTATATAACATGTGGTTAGTACCTCATCGAGAGACCATCCGCCTGCAATACAAAAGGCAGATAAGTTAGCCAAATGCTGAGCTAGCCAGATCCATGTATTTATATGTGGTGCGGGATGATCCTGAAAGTCGATCGCATTTGTTGGGAGCACAGGATGCAGCATACCAGCAATACTTCACAAATGCCGAGGGGACCTCGCATGCACTAGGACCGTTGCTCCTGGCTGTCTGCCAGGATCGTACCAGGTCATTTTTCCTTGTGAGGATTTAATATCTACACGTTAGCTAAGGAATGTGTTGAAGGTGTTTGCTGAATTTGAGGTACTCCAGCATTACGGACTAAAATTCTTCACAGTATTGGTTTTCCTTGTGAAATATTTACTGGTGCAGATGCAGATACCTGGGACGATAAATCTGGAGAGGAGGTTAGCAGAAGTGGGGTTATTTGAATGGATACCAAAGGTGTGAATAGCCATACGTGCTGCGATGGACAATCGAGCTGCAAGCGTAGGCTTGTATTTTTCCGCTTGGTAATTAATAACGATCTGGGTGCATAGAATTCTACTTCTCGTGAGGCAAGCACGTGGGGGGCAACCCCTCCTTCCATAGCTGATATTCGGCGGGGAGGTGCCAATGTTGGTTTAATCTGCACTCGTTCATAGGGAGTAAGTACTCCCACACGTCTTTTGTTAAGCATGAATAGTGCCTGGGGCAATAAACTTGCCCATCGCTTTAATATCTGTGTTGGGGTGAGTTTTCGAACCTGCTCTTTCAGTAAATCATTCATTCTTTGTATTAGTCCACTAGCTTGGGGATGGTATGGGATGTGTAAAATCCAGGTGATCCCCATATCCTTTGCCCATTTCTGCACTACATGTCCTGCAAAGTGGGTACCTTGCTCACGCTGTATTTCTTTAGGTATCCCATTGGTATACATCAGTTGCTCTAAACCTCCTACAGTGGCAGATTGATTTGCCTGAGAGGTGGGATACGTACACATCAGACTTGTGTAGGTGTCTATGGCAGTTAGAATATACTTTTTTCCCTGTGAAGGGGGCAGTGGGCCTATATAATCTACTTGCCAGGTTGTAAATGGTTGTTCACCTCATTTAACGTGACCGTATGTACTAGTTAGGGGTACTTTTACTACCTTCATACAGGGGGAACAATTAGCACGTGCAGTCTTATAGCAGTGTAGCACTAGCATGGGATGACTTTGTGACAAGTCCCAAGCTCGAGCGGTGACAGGGCCCTGATGCCCTGGCCATTTGTGCGCTTGTCAGGCCTGTTTCAACTTTGAGGGGGTTGCCATTCGGTCAACCACTGAATTATATTGCGTTTCAAGAGTCTCTTGCCTTTGATGGGCATCAACGCGTTGTAGTGAAATAACTTTTGTCTGCACAATACTCCAATTTTTTTCCCACGAGGAATTTCCCCAAAGTTCCCTATCGTGTATTTTCCATTGTGCAGTGGCCCACGTTGGCAGCCAAGCTTGCAAGCCTTTGTACACTACCCAACTATCTGTATAGAGATAGCGTGCATCTCCTTCATCTAAAGCTACAGCTGCAGCTTTCAGTTCAGCCTGTTGACTGGAGTATTCTGTTCCGGGGGCAAAACAGATAGTGTCTGTGGCAGGGTTGTATGCCACAGAATGCCATACGCGTCCTCCTGCCCAAGAATACACTACACTACCATCAGAAAACCAAGGCCACTCCCGCTGTTCAGGAGATAACATCTCAAAGGGAGGAGCTTCTTGTACCGGTGACACTTCTGCTGGGGGGTGGGGGTGGGCAGGAAGAGGTAGACCCTCCGGTTCAGATAGTAAGGGCATGTGCTTAAACTGTACTTCTCCCAGTAAAGTGGCATGTGGGGTGCTTAACTCCTTCTTCCCTCCTTTCAGTCGAGCTTGCAAAGAATGTTTCCACTTCCATTGCGTTGCAGTTTGGGCCACTCCAACATGGGCTCTAACAGTGTCATCATTTACCCACGCTTGAATTGGGATGGGTGTATGCGCAGTGACACGATGGCGTCCAGTAATTTGTTCTGTGTCCTGCAGGGCCCATACCACTGCTAGAAGTTGTTTTTCTATGGGGGTATAATTTGCTGTAGCTCCTTGCAGTGGGCGGGACCAGGACCCTATGGGCTCATGCTGTGCATGAGCACATTGCTGTCATAACCCCCAAGATACTGTATCTCCCATAACTATAACTTCCAATTCAAAACGTTGTCCTTCATAGGGTGTAAATAACTCAGAGTGTTGGACCACCGCTTCCTTGAACAAATTGAAAGCCTGCTGGTGCTCTTTGGTCCACTGGCACTGACTGCTTTTCTTTGTTAAACGCTGCAAGGGCCGCATCAAGTATGCTAAATGAGGTATAAAAGTTTGCCAGAATCCTCGGAGACCTAGGAAAGCTTGCAGCTGTTTTATAGTCATAGGGACAAGGCATTCCTGGATAGTATTATGCACTTTTTCAGGAATGGCCTTCATTTGTTCTCTCCTCACTACTCCTAGAAATTGAACACTAATATCTGGTCCTTGTACCTTTCCGGGGTTCACAGCCCATCCCATTTTGCGTACCCTCTGATTAGCGTGATTACTCATACTTGTGGCAGTGAGGGACTCCTTCCGAAAGAGAATAATCCTTGCAGTGTGCATATATCTCGACCTAGTAACACATCAGTTCCTAAAATATACTCATGAATGGGTGCCAGTAAGACTGGAATGGAGAAGGGAGGGTTTTTCCCAATCGCTAAAGTAACTATTGCCCGACAGCGGGGGTGGAAGATCCACCCAAACCGCAGGTGTGCGTTGTTGCTTTTCCAGGGTTTAGGGCACTGTGTGGCACTGTAACTTCTGCTCCTGTATCTACTAAAGCAAGCACAGCTATTTCCCCTCCCGAGTGTCATCTAATGTGCAGGGGTACATATGGGCGTCAGTCCCTCGGCTGATATGCTGCAACCCACGTTCGGATTTCAGGGGACACGCCTGCCCTTCCTTGTTTCTTAGCAAGCAGCTTCCAGGGAGCACTGGGTGCAGGTGGGGCAGTGGGTTTAACTCAGTTTTGTTGATTGGCAGGCAAATGCTGCCAACGCTTGAATAAATCAGCAGTTGGCAAGCCATTGATCTCATCCCGCAATATCCCCACCTGCAGCAAGTCAGTCCACATCTGTTTTTGTGTAACCTTTCCACTCACCTTAGTCACTCCTCCCTGTCTCTTTGCTCCAACTTTCTGAGCCATCCTTACCCGTCTAGAATCTGGTCCACCCACCAAAGCTAGGTCTCACAAATTATTCACCAGCGCTCCTACTGTACCAGTAGCAGGCATCGCCGTCCCTAACAGGAGTGGTTTCAAGGCACTTGGGGCCCCTTTCAATCGCTGCATTTTCATTTGCTGAGTTATTTCTATGCCATCTGGACCATTATCATCCGCTAGTCCAATGGCCACCCGCAACTGTCACAACGTTTATTCCTTCCTCCACGATACGCCATGCCCCCACCGTGGCGGACAGCTCACCCATAGATGGGTAAGCCTCTACCACCATGGCACATAACCACTGGTACAGCAAAGGAGCAACTATGGGGTTACCGGCGCCATCTCAGGCAAATGTAAGTTGGGAGACATAATGCTGCACTTGAGCATCCGTGGACAACGGGCTCATTAAATTCAGTTCTTCCCTTAATAACATTAATGATCCAGCCCCATTGTCCCTGGTTCTCACCATCCACGCTAGTATTAACTCCCCCGGTTGTTGTTGAAATGTAGTCAAAAACTCACATAATTCCTTTGGCGTACAAGTCCTTGACTGCTCTCAGTATCCCTATTTATGTGTCGCTCCCCCCGCATCTGAACAAGTGGCCACACCTGAGCGTTAGTGGGTTCTTGCTCAATATCAGATTCAATTTCTGAGTCAGATGAGGTACTCCAGATATTACCATCCCACACCTCTGGATCCCAGGAAGGTTGAGCTATAATTGCCCACACCTGAGAAGCAGTAGCAGGCACCTTTCCATAACGCCCGCAGCGCTTATTAGCCATCTGCAAAGCTAGCCACTCCCTCTTGTGGGCTAAATCTTGGCTTTTCTCAGCTTGTGCTGTAATCACTTCTTGGGCTATCGCCTTTGCATCTTGCAAATCCCCTACCTGCTTTTCCAACTCTTTCACTTGCTGCTGCAAGGATACTACGTCATTATCTAGGGCTCTAATACCCGTTAGCAATGCCCAACCAAGCCATCCTGCTAACTTTCAAGAGGCTTCTGAGGCAGCCTGAAAGGGCATAGCTCGCAAAGCAGATTCAGCTGCCTTCGGGGTGACATCTTCCCCTTTTGCCAGCTCCGGCCAGTCCTCTGGGATCGCCAGCATGGCAAGTAACGCGGCTGCCAGCCCCCACTGCTCAGTCTGAGGCCATCCAGGTGGTCGAGGGCGAGCAACTTCCCTCTGGCTCTTGCCTTCCCCCTTCGCCTTCTTAGACCACGGTATTGCTATTTGTCTATCCTGCTGACTATGCCAATTGTGGGTGCAAGCACCCTAGCTCCGGGCAGGGACGGATACACGAATAAAATGCACACAAGGATCAGTAGAAGGCAATTATTCCCTCTGTGTCTTTGCAGGGGTTCCCCAGTGTTATCCAGATCGAGGCAATAAAAAGACAGGAGAATCCCAGGCGCCGCTGAGCGTTTGACCATGGCGAGGGACATGGAGAGGGGGAACTAATAGGTTTTTATGCAACAGGCTTATGTGCAATAAGAAGAATTCTGTTATGATCGTGAGATGGTTGCGTGATAATATAGTTGATAAAGCATGCCAAGCTAGGAGTTGTAACGGATAAGATGTGCAGGACACTTTACACTGTTTCTTTTTCCTCCTAGGACAGTCTGGCTACTTTCCATAGCCTACCTCCTTGACATTCTTCTTCATGAGGCCATACATGCTATAAGCACATGAAGGCCATGGAGCTCTTGGCCAAGAGACAGGACCCGTGCTGGGGAGGTCAGGAGGCTTCAGGTAATGGGGATGCTGCTGGCACAGGGCCTGCGAGTGCTCCTGTGGCAGGGCTAGACCTGAAGCCTCACCACTAAGCTGAAGTCCTACCCTTCCACCTTGCCTCCTTCCCCTCCTCTAGTGGCAAAGGCCAAACCCAAACTGCTACGCTGCAGCCTGAATCCTTACCCTCTACCCCCACTCTTGCCTGTGTCTGCAGGTAAGGCCTAGGCCTCCTCGCTTGCCTTCAAGTGCTAGACCAGGCTCTAGCCCTCACCCCCACACAAACACCCCCCCTCCCCCCGGGCCACAGAATTTGCCCAGTCCCAAAATGCTCAGGAGAAACATGAAGCCCAGCCCTCAGCCACCACCCAAAAGCTTTCCCAAAGCCCACGAATGCAAAGCGCAACCTCCCCGCTGATGCCTGAAGCCTAAGCCCTATGTTGCGGCCCCAACCCTCCAGGCCTCTTGTAAGGCTAGCGCCAAGGCGTTTGGGGCCTGGGAGGCAGAGGCAGAGGCAGAGGCAGAGGCAGAGGCAGAGGCAGAGGCAGAGGCATGGCAGGGCTGGTGCTTAGTCTTGGAGTGCAAGCGCCTGGAGCTGAGAGCAGAGGGCAGGGGCAGGCGAGGGGGAGCTGCGAGTGGAGGCGTGAGGGCTGGGCTCTTGGTTGTGAGGTCACTTGTGGTACAGGAGGCTGCTTGGTGGGGAGCAGCAGGCTGGCATGGCGAGGTGCTGCAGGGAAGGGCGGGGTCATGCCAGGAGGGCAGAGAGGTTGGCGGATTGCTGAGGCAGGGGCAGGTGTTTGGGGACAGCACTCAGGTGCTGATGCAGAGGTGCTCTGTGTACCCTCAGCTGACCAGGCAGAAGCTGTAGAATAACCGCAAAGCCCAAACTTACCCCTGATACCTAAGCCTTAACCACTTGTACCCAAGGCCATGACATTGTCCCATGCGCATCTAATCAGCCAAACCCCGTGTTAAATGAGCTGGGATTTTGCACATAATAGGGATCAACCCTCAGTGCATTTTGTCTTATTGTTGGTACTCCACAAAGGAAGGAAAAGGAAGAGCCAAACGTCAGAGGGTCTTTAGCTAGAACTTTTATTTCCCATACTGAAAGCCTCTTCTGTTCCCGAAGCACTCCCCCAGCAATGTCAGGTCCATCCGGTTGAAGTCCAGACTCAGAAACCTGCTTCTATCTCATGAGAGGTGTCAGGGACAGAGCCTTTCTCTCCTGGTGCTGCTGTCAGTGGGATGGGACTTGCACTGGTGGAAGCACCATGCCTTCTGGAGCCCACCCCCCCCTTTTTTTTTTTTTTAATTTGTGGAGATACCCTTTTTGTGATCAGTGTTGCAAAGCCTATTTGGAGGCCTGTAGCTAGCAGTGTACCGCAGGGGTCAGTGCTGGGTCCAGTCTTGTTCAACTTCTTCATCAATGACCTGGATGAAGGGACAGAGTGCACCCTCAGCAAGTCTGATGATGAGACAAAACTGGGAGGAGCGCCTGATACACCAGAGGGCTGTGCTGCCATTCAGAGGGACCTTGACAGGCTGGAGAGATGGGCAGAGAGGAACCTCATGCAGTTCAACAAAGGAAGTGCTGGGTCCCGCCCCTAGGGAGGAACAACCCCATGCACCAGGACAGGCTGAGAGCTGACCTTCTGGAGAGCAGCTCTGCAGAGAAGGACCTGGGAATCCTGGTGGACAACAAGGTGACCATGAGCCAGCAAGGTGCCCTTGTGGCCAAGAAGGCCAATGGTATCCCGGGCTGCACTAGGAAGAGCATTGCCAGCAGGTCCAGGGAGGTGATCCTCCCCCTCTACTCAGCCCTGGTGAGGCCACCCCTGGAGTACTGTGGCCAGTGCTGGGCTCCCCAGGACAAGAGAGACATGGAGCTACTGGAGCAAGTCCAGCAAAGGGCTACGAAGATGATGAAGGGACTGAAGCATCTCTCATGTGAGGAAAGGCTGAGAGAGCTGGGCCTGTTAACCTGGAGAAGAGAAGGTTGATAGGGGATCTTATCAATGTGTATAAATATCTGAAGGAAGAGGATGGGGGCAGACTCTTTTCAGTGATGCCTAGCGATAGGACAAGAGGCAACAGGCACAAACTGAAACACAGGAAGTTCCGTCTGAACATGAGGAAAAAGTTCTTTCCTGTGAGGGTGACTGAGAACCGGCACAGGTTGTGGAGTCTCCCTCCTTGGAGATATGCAGAAGCTGTCTGGACAGGGTCCTGGGCAACATGCTCTAGGTGACCCTGCTTGAGCAGGGGGGGTTGGACTACATGATCTCCAGAGGTCCCTTCCAACCTCAGCCATTCTGTGATTCTCTGATAATAGTGTCCATGGCCCATTTTACAGATTCAGCAGGGTGGCCACCTATTAGGACATCATCTATGTAGAGTACATCATTGACTTCTTGTGGTAATTTTAGTGGTTGCAGCTCCTTAGCCAAGAGCGCATGAGCAATGTAGGACTTTGTTGAAATTTGTGGTAAATGAGTAAATGTATTTTGGACTCCTTGCCAGGTGAAGTCAAATCTCTCCCTATCTGCCTCAGGTATTAGGCTGATAAAAGATATATTCTTCACATCTATAATCGCCATCAATGGAAAGTGGCATTCATTAAGACAATTGCCTATATCCATTATTCTGGGAATAGCTGCAGTGGACGGTTTGCTGGCAGAACTCAGGGCTCCTTAATCTATCGTTGGCTGCCACTTGCCACACGGTTTCTTTACAGGCCATGCAGAAGAATTATAAGGGGAAAGAGATCTGATAATGATTCCCAGTTCTTCCAGCTGCTTTATCAATTCAGTAACAGGGAGGATGGCATAGGGGAGCAGCCATCTGAAACAAGCTCACAGTTAGGAGTGCATCAATGTGGGGTAAATTGTGGGACAAAAGGGATGTTATTTTTCCCATTTGCCCCACAAGTTGTGGCTGGTGACCCGCTTCAAAGGCTGTTTGGGTGAGCTGACGTATTTGTACCTTCCGGCTGGGAAGTTTGGTCTATACCAACCCTATGGGTCGCTTCAGTTATTGGGCAAGAACTTGCTTAATTCCAAAGAGTTTGGTCTTATCAGGTGTTAGTGAGCAGTTGCTGGTAAAACTGCAAGGATAGCAGACGTTGTTCTTTCTGTCCTGGATTACCTGGCGTCCATGTTGCTCTCACCTTATTGCTTTTGGCTCGAAATCATGGGACAATGCTCAGCACAATTACTTGAAGGAGAAACCTTGTTGGAATAGCTTTAGCAATCAATCAAGTGCAGAGACACCCGGCAGCTGCCAAGCAGGTGGGAGCGACAGAATATCTCTGCTATTGCCGCATGGCTTTCTGCAGCTTTGCAAAGAAGCTCTGGGGACTCTTACATCGGAGATTTATGGGTCCCGAAGGTGCAGGAGAACACTGGCCAATGCTTCCTCCACTTCTCTGGGGAAGAATGATCTCTGCCCTGAGGCAGAGGAGGCCAGGACTCCATAGAGGCTGAAGGCCAAGGAGTGAAGGACCTCCTTCTCCTGAAACTGAGGAATGCTGTTTGGTAACTAGGGCACCTCGTACAAACCTCTCTTCAACATTGGAGTGCTGCCCATGGAGGACAGCATCCCAAGAAGCAGCTCTCAGCTGCCCATCCAAACCTCAGAGACCAATAAATCAGTGTGTTTGAATGCAGTTCTGGAAAGAACATTTTGGAGACAAGATTCACCTTGTCCATATTCTTTCCCTGCACCTTTGCATCCCCAAGGCCTTGGGGGTCCCAGCTCAGGACAGCCTGCCCTGTGCCCAAAAGGGAGGTGCAAACAGTAGGTTTCTACTGCACTGAGAAATGTGCTTCAAAATCCTCTGCAAAGCAGGATTCCTGACTCCACTGCCTGACCAGGGCACTCCATGGTGGCCTGTCACACCCCTGACCCAGGAAAGCAACAGGCATTTCACAGCACAGCCCATCCTATCCACAGGGGACAGGCAAAAGAGCCAAAGCAGACACTGAGCCAGCAGAGACTCTCCGAGCAGCTATTTCTCTCCACTGCCTATGACAGAAACCTGAAGTGACGAGCCCAGCTGCAGAGACCTGCAGTGCAGTGAGATGACTCCCTCCCGCTGTGCCAAGACCTCCATCGCCATGCTCCAAGGTGACCCCAAACACCTGCATGAGACCATGATCCAGGAGAGATCATGCCACATCTCATCCCTTTCTCCTCGGTCTTCTCCAAAACATGTCTCTATTTCTTCCATGAACCTCCAGGTGACCTACATGGCCCTGCCCACACCACACCTCTCATAGGAGTGGGAGAAAGAGTGGCTTCCCTCACAGCCACATCTTGGTGGTGGACCTGGCAATGTCTCCAAAAGCAGATCCCAAGTCCTTCGCCTTCAGCTCCCTCACCACCTTAGCCAGCACCAGCATGCTCTCAGCAAACATCTCCAAACTGGGAATGGCCTCCTGGCCCCTCAGCAACACCTCCAGAACAGCATCCTTGTGCTTTTGCAGCTGCAAAGCAAAAGACGTGCACAAGCTTCTCCCTGTTCGTGCCTCTAATGGCTGTTCTTTACATTGCTGCCAAAGGTTAAAGTTGCTAGAAACAAGTCCAGAGAAAATCTCCGTCCAGAGATCCACATTTTGCACCAAATTCCCCCTGTCCAACCCTCCTGACATCACAGAAAGGAGTATGGCCTTAGGAAACACTCACCTTTGCCTTTACTAGTCTATCCAGGCTCTTGAAGCCCTGTGCAGCTCTCCACCAGGATCTCTCTAGTAAGGGGCCATGGTTAGAGGGGAGAAAAGTTCATCTCACCTTCTTGGGTGCTCCCTTGACCATGTTGCCCAGGCCCTCAGAGCTTCAGAAAGTAGATGGTATGTCAGGGATGTCAATATCACAGTTAATAGAAATTGCATAGAAGGTGTACAGTAACAGGGAAGAAGTAGAGAGAAAGGAAAAACAAAAGGAGAAACTGAAAGATAAGAAGCAAAATGCTGCAATTTTGGCAGCTGCATTTGCCCAGGCACAAACTTCCTCTCGGGGAAGGGGTTTTCTGCAAAGACAAGGATGTGGAAGAGGACATAGAGTAGGAGGGAATTTGGGAAATAGAATTTCACTGAGGAGAGATCAATGTGCGATTTGTAGGGAAAAGGGGCACTGGAAAAATGAGTGCCCGAAGAAACAATCAGATATTTGGAAACCTTAGTCTGTATCTGTTCCGGAGGCAGATTTGCTCGTGATTGGTGCAGAAGATTCAGACTGATGGGGACCGGGGGTTGAGGAATTGGATTCCCCAGCCGAACCCCTGGTTTCAGTAAAGCTGGGGAACAAAACAGTTAAGTTTTTAGTAGACACTGGAGCAACATATTCAGTATTAAATAGCTGTAAGGGACCAATGAGTAAATTCTCTATGCCAGTAATTGGGGCCATGGGAAAGCAAATGGTCAAACCTTTCAACCCATTAAATGTAAAATAGGAAATAGAGTGTTAACACATGAATTCTTATATATGCCAGAATGCCCATTACCCCTAATGGGGAGGGATTTACTGAATAAATTGGGGGCACAGATAACCTTTGATAAAAACAAAGTTCAAGTGCATATTCTGCAAAGTAATGCCTGGAAGGCACAAGCATATATGCTACAGAAAGCACTGGATTCTGAACAGGTGGAGGATGGACCAAGCGGAATTCCCTCCAAAGTAATGGACGCAGTAGTCCCTTTTTTGTGGGCAACGGAGAAGCCTGGAAGAGCCAGATGTGTAGAACGAGTAAAGGTGGAATTAAAACAAGGAGCTAAATCGGTAAGGCGAAAACAGTATGCCATGAACTAAAGGCCCATGTTGGACTGGAGTCTATAATTAATAATTTCTTAAAGTATGGACTGTTGCAAGAATGTCAGTCCGAGTACAATACTCCAGTCCTGCCTGTTAAAAAACCACATTCACAAGAATATCATCTAGTACAGGATTTGCGAGCTATTAACCAGATAGTGATTGATGTGCACCCAGTGGTACCCAATCCATACACTTTGTTAACAACAATAAATGATTCAGATGTCTATTTTACAGTATTGGACTTAAAAGATGCTTTCTTCTGTATCCCTTTGGAGGAACAAAGTCCACAATTATTTGCCTTTGAGTGGGAAAGTCCTACAACGAGATGCAAAATGCAGTTGTGCTGGACAGTACTCCCTCAAGGATTCAAGAACAGCCCTACCATTTTTGGTAACGTACTCACAGAAGAATTAAAATTATGGCAAGGTAAGAAAGATACCACTACCTTATTACAGTATGTGGATGATATCTTATTGGGGGCAGACACAATTGAAGAATGTAGAGAAACAACCATCAGTTTATTAAATTTTGGGGGAACAGTGGGATATAGGGTGTCTCAGAAAAAAAGTACAGATCATGAAGGAAAGCCTAATCTATCTAGGATTTGAAATATCCCAGGGGGAAAGAAAATTAGGAATCAAAAGAAAAGAAGCGATTTGTCAGATCGCCCCCCCCCCCCAAAAAAAAAATCAAAAAGAGAACTTAGGGGATTTTTAGGAATGTCTGGGTGGTGTCACCGGTGGATACCTACTTTTGGATTAATGGCAAAGCCTTTATATGTAGCTGCTAAGGGGCCGGGAGACTTGCTGGAGTGGACTGCAGAGTGCCGAAAAGGATTTGATGAAATCGAGATTGCTCTCATGAGTGCTCCCGCATTAGGACTTCCAAACCTAACAAAGCCATTTGAGCTTTACGTACATGAGAGAGGGCACCAGGCTTTGGGAGTGCTTGTACAGACTTTGGGGGTCAAAATGTTCATTTGGAAGTAATTACGAAATCTATGAAGATAGTTAACCGGAGGGATTGTTGGGTGTGTGCCCACTTCCCTGAACATTCCAACAAGGGCTTCCCGCTAATTGGAGTGCCTCTTAATTTTTCCTTTATGGAATTTATGAAACAGATAAGAAATGATAGTGATCAAAGGAAATATGATGAAACAACAGAACAGGAATGGGAAGTCCAGAGTGTGACAGGAGATTATTATCAATGTATCCGAAGATGTAATAATAGTAATAAATGGTGGGAGAAAACTGTACTTTATGGAAAGCAGCCGATCATCTGTACTGGAGCCGTTAAGGTAGGTAGTTCTGAAGATTGCTCTTGGATACCTGAAATAGGTTACAAGTGGCCAAGTAAGGAACTAAATGGGTGGCGTGTTCCAAAAGGTAGTGGATGGTATTAGTTGTGTGGGAACAAGGCACGAAAAGTGCTACCTCCTAATTGGTCAGGGACATGGACTCTAGGGGCAATAATCCCTAATATTACTGTAACAAAAGACTTGAGTAATAAATATCAAAAATCATGGCCAAGAACATCCATGAGGAGACAAAAGAGGGTCAATAATCCTTCAGTAGATCGACCTACTAGGTTTCAGTCATTCACAAGGTGGCTGTTTCCACAATTGGGAGTGAGTGAACTTGAAAAAGCAATAGTAAATATTTCAACAGTTATTGAAAAAATAGGAAATAAAACCTCTGATGCCATTGCAGCTTTACAAGAAGAGGTTTCAGAAATTGCTAAAATAACCACCCCAAACAGAATGGCTCTAGATATGTTATTGGCATCTCAGGGAGGAGTATGTACAGTAATAAATACTAGTTGCTGTGTATATGAGGATCAAAGCGGAAGAATTTCTACTGATCTAAATGAAATCTGGAAGCAGACTGAAATCTTACACGGGGTTCAGAAAGATGATACCTCTTTTGGATTTGAAGAAACATGGAAATGGTTGACTTCCTGGTTCCCTGACGTGAGCTCATGGGTTAAAAAATGTTTAACAATTTTGGGAATGGTGTTATTAGTTTCTGTATGTGTTTGTGTAGTGATTCAGTGCATTTCTAGATGTTGTACAAAATTAATATGGGAAAGATTTTAAAAGAGTGAGACTAATATGAAAATGATCATGTAGGTCTCAAAGGGGGGAATTGTTACAAGACAACCCTGAGAAGCTCAAAAAGAATGTTTGAACTAGGTAGATTAGGCTTAGCATGAGTAGCTGGATTTGCTGAAGCCTTGGGCCGCACTCCTAGTTCAGTAAGAAGGGGCCCCAGAGCTGGTGCTTCTGAAGCTCAGAAAGAATGTTTATGCTGTTTAAACTAAGCTCAGAAAGAATGTTTATGCTGTTTAAACTAGGCAGATTAGGATAATTTCTATCTCTATTTTCTGAAAAGAAGCATTCTTTAATCAAGGGCATCCTAGAAGTGCTAAAGCAGTGCTAAAGTGCTAAAAGAAACGTTAAATCCAAATGTTTTATTTCTAGGTACGTATTGCCAATCTGGCAAAAGAATTGGAGGTTCATGTATCCCTAACTGAACTGTCCTCATAATACCAAAATCATGCGCATAGGTCAAAAAGTCCCGTGCCCAGGTGAAGACCCCTCCCCTGAGCATGCGTAGTAGTAAAATGGTGTGTAAGCAAAATTATAATTGTATGTAAATCACTAACCAATTAGTGTAAAAGGGAAAGTTGCAAACCTGGCAATTTGTGTATATGCTACTTGAAAAGCCGGGGGGGTGGGGGGTGCTTGATTTGTGGGAAACCACCGAGCACCCAGGCTTGCGCAACTCTGAAATAAATAAGCAAATGTCTCTCCTGAGCGTGTAACTATTGGCCTATTGCACACCGGGCAACAAATCCACTTTTCGGACAACACTGAGGCATGGCTGGACAAAGCTCAGTCATATCTCACGAGCTGATCTTGCTCTTTTTCTCTCCTTCACTGCCCACACTTGGCTAGACCTCAGGAAAGACCCATGAGCTTTAAAGTTGTGCAGACCTGAAGTGAGGTTCCACAACTGCAGGGGAAGAAGGAAGGTTACTGGGCCACACAGGAGTGCAAGCAGAGAGCGGTTTGCATGTAGGAATGTGTGCATCACAGACAGAATGGAAACCTCAGAGATCAGGTGGTGTGGAAAATAGTTAGAGCTGTGATTTTTAGGACAGCACAAGAATGAGGATTTGCAGTTTGCTGCTGGAATACAGTATGAAATTGAAAATGCAAGCAAGTTTGGGGCTGGAATAGCTTAGCTGAGTGAAGGGCATTAGCAGGGCTTTGAAAGAAGCCAGATGGGTTGCTGGGGAACTCAGGCATAGGCAAATCAGCAGAAACCAACAGTTTGGTGTTTCAAGCAACAGTGTGTGAGGACAGAGACGTCAGTAAAGCTAGGGAGATCCCAGTGTCAGGTTAAGGTGGGGAAGTAGGGAGCATGGCTAAAGTCTGGAAGGAAACAGTCACAGGTGTGGGACGCTGTCGGACAGCTTGTGGTGGGGACAGTTGAGGGTCTTGTCAGGGCTGAAAGCCCCTGTCAGAATGGAGGTCTGTGTCCCCTTGGCTATGACTCTTGTCTCTGTCACTGAGGCCTATGAAGAGACACCATTTCCATATGGCACCAGGACCTCGTTGCCCCCTTGCCCTGCTCGGGAACCCAGGAGATGCCATACCGGTGCCCTGCACTCAGCATTGCACCACCACCCTCACACTGCCCCCAGAAAGAGCCCTGAGCAACATGTGAAGGAAAGGATCACCTTTCTGAAGGAGTAGGTGCCAGTGTTTAGCCATTTTGCTTATCAAATGCATCAAGAGTTTACCCAATATAGCAGTCATCTGCACATTTCCTTTGCCTACCTGTAACCAGTGCCTCCAGCTTTCTTCTCTAACTACGTCCCCGGGCAGAGCCCTTCAACTTGTGGTTCCATTAATGGTTGGCTTTGTTGGTGATGGTCCTCAGTGGGATGCATTAACACTCTAAGAAACTCCTGGCTTTCTTTCTGACTCCAACTTCTTGAGCGGTTTGTTCAATCTCCTTTCAGTATCTGAACCCAGGAACACTGCATCAAACACACCAGGGGGCTCATTAAAATGCAGAAAGTCCTAACAAGCCACGTCTTCAAGTCTTGTGTGACTAATTGGAGAGATTTGAGGAGTGTAGCTAGAAGAGGAAGATTTCAGTAAACTTAAATAAAAATGTATTGTGTTTTTTTTCTTTTTTTTTGTTTTTCAGCATAGAGAATAAGTGATATCAACATTCTCTGGAGGATATTGATCCAGAATGTCTCCTGATGAAGTTCATACATGTAGGAAAAGCAGTATCCTTAAGGTCAGACACTATATGGACAATTCTTATCCTTGTCCCCCCACCCCAGCCCTGTCATTTCTCTTATCAGCCACCTGGGATATAAATCACTCGTTTTCAAATCTAATTTTTTTCCACTGAAGTCTGTAGATGAATGTTACAAGTCATAGGCACCTATTCCCATCTACTTTACTTAGAGAGCAAGCTGCATGCAGACACAGAAGGATTTTTCTTAATTGCCGACAAACAAAATAATGGACGGTAGAATTTAATAAAACATAAAATCCCTCAGCTGTACATTAAGGCCAAGTTTTCCTCCACTGAAGTCTGCTTTCCACAGGGAATGACTTTTCTAGAAGTATTTCAGATAGATAGGAAAGGACAGATGTAAACACAATTAAAGAGTTGTCTGAAGAGACAATTAGACAGGCTACTGGAAGACATGGCAAGCTCCAAACTCCCTGAAGCTCAAAGCAGTAACTACGGAGTTGATAGGTAACTGAATGAAATAAGAGTATTAGGAGGAGGACAATTCAATGGACAGTGGAAAATGTGTATGTCCAGATAGCGTGCTGAAAAGATGATTCAAGAAATGGTCATTTTAATCAATAAATGTGAAAGTATGTGAAAGATGAGTCTGATTAAATACATGGTATAATAGAGCAGTGCTCATGCAACTACTGGGGAATATCAGCGTTTTCTTCTGACATTCATACACTGTCTGAAAATTTCCAATTTAGCACCATGGGAAAACATTAAAATCTTCTTAAAGGTATTCAGTTATTTCAGCTGATAAAAATGTGCTCATGTTCTTCAACTCTGAAAAAAATTCTTCAGCTTTTCAGGCAGAGTTCAACAGCTTAAACATAAGCATACGGTGAGAGGCCCCAGCATATCTGATGTACTTTTCTGCAACTGTCAACTGTCTCACAGGAGTGGAAAGAGATCTGAGCAGCAGAGAAAGCCTGGGCAGCCTTTCTCTTCTTCATGGCCACCTCGGTCAGGACTATCCCCTTTGGGGAAGACTTGCTGTGGTGACTGCTTAAGTAGTTCACTAACTTAAGAGGAACCGTAAATGAGCAAGGACTCCAGGTGTAGCACGACCACAAGTAATAAGTATTTATTACTTACTCTTAGATTGCAATCTCTGTCTAATTCGCTATAGCCAGGCACAAAATATTATACTACACACTCTTTGGGTTCGCAACAAAGTTGATGTCATACTAATTCTGATCTCTCAATGCCCTGTCAGTCACGGAGGAAGTGCAGTGCGGTCATCCCCTTCTCACCAGGTGGGGGTCCTGCAGTCAGACCAGCTGTCTGGAGCAAGGTCCACACCACACAAGATGACATTAATATATTGCAGTTCATGAAACACAGTTTTACACTGTGCATAAGAAGTCTTGTTTTTCTCATTCTATTTTATTTGCTAAAAGACAACCCAGGTCCTGTACACACCATTACTTTCCATGCCTATTTAGTGTCTTCACCAAAATAATTTTAGTGATTCTATGACATCTCAGTATCTTCCTTTAGAGACCTTTGAATGATGCAGATTGTGTTTTGATATTAGCAGAAGTAGGTAAATACATATGAATGGAAGACATTTTGAAAGTGATTGTGTGATTACTGTACGTAAAGTCTTCATTCATATTTCACCAATGAAACACAGTCTGCCATGATGTACTAACTTCCTGTTAACACTTAAAAAGGTCACTCTAAAACAAGATTCTCAACTAAACATCAGTTATGTTCATTAATATCTCATGAATAATTAGGAAATACTGTGTGACCATTCCAGCGAAATAGTAGAAGTTCTGTCAAAAATATTCACTATAAAAATCTGGAAAATGGGATTTCTTTTTTTAACCTGCCTAATAAATTGACTGAAAGAGGGTATCCAAACCCTATTGATTTGTGCCATTGTCCTAAATGTATGAACATTTTAAAGTGTCCTAGCAACAGCCATTATTGGGTCCACTCAAGAAAGTAGTCAGAAGGGAAGAAACTTTTCCTTGGTTCACTTAGTTTCCTCAGTCCTTAGTGACCCAGAGTTCACTAGATTAAATGATGTTTATTGCTGTTCCAGTGGAAAGAATCCCTTATGCTCGCTGCAGGTGCTGGTTCTTACCACACCTTCCTTTCCATTCACCATTTTTACCCCTCAACACATTCCTCCTGGCCACTGCCTTCTCAGAGCATCCCTCATCTCCTTTTTTCTGAAGATGTATATGAACAGGCTCAGCAATTGTGTGATCAACACAATGAACAGTGCAACCATTCTTACTGTTGGCTTCACATACATGAATGTCATCCCTGTACAACAGAGTCACAAAAATCAGGTGGGATAAGCTTTCTGCCTCCCATGTGCTGAGGAAATGTTCACAAGGTAGATGTAGGACATGAGAATCTGCAGGGAAGCGAAGAGGGCATAAAGGCAACAAGAAAGACGAGCTATTTGACAGCAGCTTTGTCTTTCCAGGCCAGGCTAAGCAATGGCGCAACATCACAGCAGAAATGTTTGATGACAGAAGGGGCACAGAGGGACAGGCAAAACGCCAAAGTAGTTTGTACACGGTACAAAGCCACCCAGTCAGGGATCACGTGGTAGCTGGACACAGACTCCACTGATCACAGTGGCAGTGTGGTGGAGGGGATCGCATGTAGCTGTGCACCAGCCAAAGGAGAGAGCTGTCAGGGGGCAAGCTTCAGGGGCTCCCAGGAGTAAAAATAAACAGGCTTGAATTTTGCAGTTACTAATGATGATGGATTTTGTCACGGTGAAACAGTGGGCTAACAGTTTGGGAATTGTGGCTGACATGTACCAAACTCCCAAGAATGAGAGATTCCAAAGTAAGAAATGCATGGGCACGTGGAGCAAGGTTTGGGATACAACAGCAGCTATGATTATGGTGTTCCCACTGAGCGCCAGGATGGGCATCACCAGAGTCCCCACAAAGAAGACAACCTCCACCCTCAGAATGCAGGGAAAACCCCTCAGGATAAATTCAGTTTGGTTTTCCAGCACTGGTTTGCACATTTCTGCATGAAAACAAAGGCCTGTAAATACACAGAAAATTTCCAGGCTGACACTTTGAGTGACTCTTCATGACTGCTGCTCCTTGGTAGGGAGGCTTCCAAGAAGAGGAAGGTATGAAGTGTCTTGTGGAGGTATAAAATCCCTAGCCTTAACTTGTGGTGGTTTTTCTGTTTTTGCTTCAAAAGGTAATTCAGAGTTACTTGGGAGCTGAAGGAGAAATCCCTTCCTAAAAATACTTCTCTAAGATTTTTTTTTCTTACCACTGAGTACCAGCTGAGTATTTCATTTGAATGTCTGTCAAGAAAAAGGGAATAAGATGACTACCTAAAATGTAGATAGCTACCTTTTAGCTGAGATCATTCTAACCTTGAATGTTTGTTGAACTCAAGCATTCACTAATTTACAAAAAACATATTGTCTTAAATTACACGGGAGAGCAGTCTAGGTGATGAGAGAACCAATGCTAGACATTAGGATCATCACTTTGGAAGTAATCATTGAAAGTAAATATAATACACCAATCAAAAATGATACAGAACAAAAATAAAAATTAGGATAATGCAAACTGGTCTCTATTAATTTTAATCCTTTGACATCAGTGAAGATACAACATATATACAGACTAAACCACCAAACTGCAAACTTCAGAACAACTACAGGAATTGTAAGTCATCTGTGTTTTACAGAGCAAAAAAAAATAAACTCAGACAGACTACATGCTAGGTAGCTCTTTTAGTTTTCACTTTTGCACTGATGTATAATGAAAATACTGGAACGCTGCAAAAGACTTTTCAAAAAGCGCAATCTCCAAATAGCATGGCAGAAAAACAAGCAACTTAACAAGCAATTCAAACACTGTCACATAGTCAGAAAGCAGTAATTCTGCCTCCTTAATAGCAATTGCTTCTTTCTACTCACTATTTACTGTTAGAAGTGCTTCCCAGCAATGGTTTGAGAGATCAGTTTCCTGCCAGAGTATTAAGAAAAGTCAGTATTTTTGCCCTCACTTTTTTACCTCAAGCATTTTATTTCTGATGAGTGCCTTTTTTAGGGCAGTCTTTACCTCCTTGTTCCTCAAGGTATAAATGAAAGGGTTGAGCAGTGGTGTCACAAGGGTGTTCAGAAGGGACACCGCTTTGTTCATACCTAGCGAGGCATGCCCGCTTGGCCTGGCATAAATAAATATGACTGCTCCATAAAGCAAGAGAAGTACCGACAGATGGGCAATGCAAGTGGAAAAAGCCTTCTGTCTCCCTGAAGCAGACGGGATCCTCAGTATGGTGAAAATGATGAAGGAGTAGGAGACAGTGGTCAGAATGGAAGTGCTGAACAGAACTACGGCAGTGACTGTGAAGATGATCCTTTTAATATAGCGAGTATCAGTGCAAGCCAACTGCAACAGTGGCTCCACATCACAGTAGAAGTGGTTGATGACATTGGGGCCACAGAATGTCAGTTGGAACACCAGAAAGCTTTGCACAAAGACAGTCAGGAAACCACCAGCCCAAGAGGCAAAAGACAGCTGAGCGCACAGTCTGCCACTCATGATGGTGGTATAATGGAGAGGGCTGCATATGGCTAGGTAGCGGTCAAAGGACATGGCTGTGAGGAGGAAAAACTCAGTGGCACCTAGGAAAAAATGGGAGAAGGCTTGAGCTTTGCAGCCAGCTATGCTGATAGACTTCTTGGCATCCAAGAGATTGGCCAAGAGTCTGGGGATTGTAGCTGAGACGTAGAGGATTCCTAAGGATGAGAGGTTTCCGAGGAAGAAATACATGGGCCTGTGGAGAGTGCAGTCAGTTAGCACTATGGCAATGATGATGATGTTCCCAGTGACAGTCAAAAGGTAGATGACCAAGACACCCACAAAGAGCAAAACATGAACCTTCTGAATGCTGGGGAAACCAAGAAGAATAAATTCAGTCACAGAAGTTTGGTTTTCCATCCTTTGCTTCCACTCTGGATAGTTCTGCAACATAGCTATCTATTTGTTTACATATATCTATGCAAGATTGTATCAGTTTTGTTTTTAACATTTATTTTAATCACTCCAAAGCTTTGAAATCTTTAGAATCACTTTCCAGTTACTTTTTTAACATAGCTTCATATTTTCATATCTTCAACACTGAGAAATTCATAGCTTCAACACTGGCAGACCATCCACATGTCTAAGGAAATTATAAGCAGCAAATGACACGTAAGGCAGTATTTCCTGTACCTGTCACACTTTAAGGATAGGAGCCATCAGTGTAAGTTCTGTCCTCCAAGAGGTGTGTGCCTAGAGAGAGAAATAATGCAGGCTCCTACTCTCCAGCCCAGGGCTGTACCTCCAGAAAGTAATTAATTCATTAACAGAGGTGTCTTTCTCTCCACAGTCTGCAAAGGGCAACTGGATAACAAGGGGGGAACAGACGCTGCAGAAATGGTTAAATATAGATCAAATGAATCTCACTCTTTACAGACACACGGCTAACATAAGCCTGCTTTGCAGATAGCTTATTTTCTAGAGAGTTTACTCTTTCTACAAGGAATACTTCTATGCTAAGATGATAGATTGTACAGAAAATAAATTCAGTCATTACTTTTTGAAATTCAACATCACCTATGCTTTGTTACCTTGAGCTTTTTCATCCCCACAGCTGCGGTCAAGCAGTTCTAAATGAAACAAAGAGAACATATAACTCACATATAAGATCTGCTCACTGCTCACCCATTTAAGTTTTCCTATAATTGACAGACGATCAAAATGTTGGGTCTGTCCTGTTTTATATACCTTCAGAAAAAAAAAAAAGAAAGAAAAAGAGTCACACTGTGACTAGAAACTACGCTCTTCCATATCTAAGTACCTTCTTTAAGTCACTCAATCTTCTGTCTCACCCAGCTTGGGGACAGGTGTCCCTTTCCAATACTCAACTCAGTGTATCTCTTTATCTGCTCTTCTTTCCCTCCCCAGGCAAACTAATTTCACACATACAAACAGGCCAAATTTCTTGGATAACTGATTTTTCTGGGGAAAAAAATTCTTTCTCAAAACACTTACAGCATGATTATCACATACCTTTGTTTCTTTAGGGCCCAGATTATTTCCATAAATTACCAGTAGCTCTGTGACTAATAACAATGAAAAAAGCAGAAGGAATGCACTTGCACTTGACAACAAACCATCATTCCTAAAAAACCTTATGCCAGATAACAAGTATAGGAGGAAGGGACATATATATTTCAGAACAGCGCTTATAGAAAAACCTCCAATCAAACCTCTGGTTCTCCAGGAAACTCTGTGCTCCAGAACAAAGAAAAATATCCAAGAAGCTCTATTACACCTTCACAGCCCTGTGAGAAAGCCTCTTCAAGTCTGAAAAGCATCAGCTGCGAAGCAGTAGTTATTTCAACCCAACCTACAGAAAACCTTTTGGGAAAAAAGATTTCCTGAGGGGTATAAAGGATCAGCAGAACTTTAAGGAGTATGTCTCTTTGATAAGTAAACACTGAGAATCACAGTGTTTGCTAATTAGTGGCAAAGATGAAAGTCCTGTAGAGCTTCACAAGGAGAAGCCCAAACCCACTTTACAGATCTGGTTGTGTTCCTGATTATGGTCACAGTTCAAGCTGGGGTTTGAGTTCTGGCTGGGATTATTGCTGCAGTTTGGAAAGAAGGAGGCAGTTTGGAAAGACGGAGGCATTACCAGCTTCTAATGCTGGAGGCACAAGGTACTCCTTCATCGTTCCTCCACCTTTTAAATTCCTGACTTCTCACACAGCAGAAGCAGGGAAAAGGCCTAAGAAAGTGGGCCTGCAGATGGCAAGGTGTGGCGAGGGTTGAGCTGGACCCAAAGGTCAGCTGGGGCCCTGCAGGAGATACGAAGGCAAAAGTCCTTCCCACCGTAGAGTTTTCCTCCAGGGAGGGGCTCTATAATGGCTGCCTGCCTCCCAGCCAACCCTGCACATGACACTCTAAGCTTTTTCCTTGGCCATGAGGGTAAGAAGTGGGACCCAGTGAATAAAGCAAAGGGGGGCTGTGTGCTCAGATGCCTAGGTTCTCACATCAGCCCTGGGAGGACGTGTGGATCACAAAGGGTCTATAGGATAATTCAGTCTGGAAAGGACTCAGGAGGCTTCTTGTCCAAACTCTCACTCAGAGTAGGGACAACTATGGCGTCAAACCAACTTTCCCAGGTCTTTATCTAGTCAGGCCTTGACACTCTCCAAAGACGGAAACTGCACAACCTTTCTGGGCAACCTCTTCCAAAGCCTGACCATCCTCATGGTGAAAAACTTTTTCCTTATCTCTAGTCTGAATCTCTCCTGTTCCAGCTTTTCCTATTGTCTCTCATGGTCCCATCATGCATCATGGTGAAGAGCCTGGCTCCATTATCTTCATAACCTTTTTGTATTGGAAAGCTGCTATTAAATCTCTCCAAAGCCTTCTCTTCTCTCTGTTGAACAAGCCCCATTCCCTCAGCCTACCATAACAGGCAGGGCAAGTGCTCAAGCACCCCAGACATCTTGGTGGCCCTCTGCTGAACTCCCGCCAATTTTCTTGTATTGGGGGTTGGGACACTGCTAAAACTGGATGCAGTATTCCAGATGTGGTCTAAGGAGTGCCAAGTAGAGGGGGACAAGCACTTCTCTCAACCTATGGGCTGTGCTCTTTTTCATGCAGCCCAGGATGCTGTTGGCCTTCTTTGCTGCCAAGGCACATTGCTGGCTAAGGCTCAGCTCGCTGTCCTCCAAGATCCCCAGGGTCTTTTCTGCAGAGCTGCTTCCCAGCCAGCCAGCCCCCAACCTGTATTGCTGCCAGGGGCTCTTCCTTCTAAGTTAGAGGACTTTGCATTTCTCCATGTTGGATTTCATTCGGTTTCTGCTGGCCCGTTCCTCCAGCTTGTCTGCACTTCTCTGCATGGTAGCCCTGCAATTGAGTGTGTTCGTTGGTCCCCCTCCAGTTTGGTGTCATCTGCAAACTTTATAAGCAGGAACACCAGCACCTCCTCCATCCAGGTCATTGATAAAGAGGTTAAATAGGACAGGACCCAGGAGAAATGGCTGTAGTACTCCATTTGTAATGGAGTGGCAGGTAGCATATGATACATTAACCACAAAACTTGAAGACTGACCAGCCAACCAGTTTTTTACTCATCTGGTTGTCTGCCCATCCAGACTGTAACATTCTGACTTGAATGCAAGAATATTGTGTGCCGCCTTTAAATGCGACAATCTCCCGTCCGTCTGAGACGGCACGGAGGCTCCTCCTGCCTCCGGGCCAATAAGCACTGACACCAATATGAGGATGCTACAAATGGCGTTTATTGTACGTATGCATTCGCTTATATACCTACAAGCATACTGCTATCTCTACGTCATATCCTTCCTCTTTCCGTGCCATCGCGAGATCTTCCGATCGCCGTTCCCTACATCTCCCCCTCCCCATGCTTTGGCTATGCTATTTGCTTTAAATTGCCGTGTCACGGGTTAAGCGTTCATAATGTGGGTATGGGCAGGACCACCCCTTTTCTAGCAGTTGTCTTACCAAGCATCTAAACACTAGTCTACATGCTAATATGACTAGCACGAGCATCAGCAGCAGGCGCTACCCTTCTATTAGTAACTGCCTGGCCCATGGTCCTAGCCCAAGCCAATTACCACTACTGAACCCAGAAGGTCAAGCTCTTGCAGGTCCCAGGGCAATGATGCATTCAGCGTGTTCAAACAGTTACTAATATTGCTTGTGTTTGTGCAATGCTCTCTCAGCTTTGGTAGGTCTACGGTCAAATTCAATGGGACCCCTATTAAGCATGTCTTAAAAGGCTGCCCCGCACCCGCCAGCGTCAGGCAAAATTGCTTATTTCCTGTCCGGTTTGCCCAGGTGAGCCATAGATTGTTACTACCCCATTTCGCTAACATTGGTTCGCCTTTCACCCCTTGGAGTCCCAGTCCCAGCATCGCTACGAGGAGAGCTACTTGGGTTGCTCCCCCTGCCATCTTCTCGGGTTTTCTGGTTACGCGTTCTTGTGGTTTCACGTGCCTTTTCTCTTCTGTTCTTCTTCTCCTGTCTGTTGTCTTTGCTGCTAGGAGGGATCATCGGCCATTCAGGGTGGTCCTCCCCTGCAATAAAGCTCAGACATTCATTAATTCACCTGACTCTCTGCTTCCTGTCTTGTCCTTGCCCTGAGGTCTGGGCGCACCCACTTCGCAGGGACCCATCTTACCACTTCCCCCTGCCTGACCGCTGCATACCCTCGTCCTTGGGTTACCAGCTGCCACCCCTCTTCCCATTCCCCTTTTTCCGGGATTCGGACCTTTACGTCTGGTCCCTCGTGCATCGCTCGGACCGCCCAATGCTTTTCCGCTGGCGTCTTGTTCTCCTCCCCCCTGGTGAACTGGTTCAGACCGAATAAGGCCCGCATAATTATTTCTGATTGTTTGTGCGCGGGGATCCTTTGTGTATATCCTTCCCCCTCCCCAAGAATCTCGATCCTTTGCTTTAAAGTGCGGTTTGCTCGCTCGACGATGGCCTGACCTGTGCTATTATAGGCAATCCCGTGCACTAGCTTAATTCCCCACCGTACGGCCCATTCTTTCGTGCTTTGCGCTGTGAAACACGTGCCGTTGTCTGTTTTAATGGTTTCTGGGGCACCCAGCCAGGCCATTGCCGTGTGCCAATGCAACTGTGCCGCCCGCGCTGTGACTCGTTTATGTTGGGTCGCCACGATGATACCGCTGTGTGTGTCCACTGTGACAGCCAGCCAGGGCCGTGGTCGAAGTCGCTGGCACATTGTGAAGTCCGTTTGCCATATTTGGTTTCCTTTCAGCCCCCTGGGGTTGATGCCGGCGCCCCACAGGGGGGGTTTTTGGCAATACGGGCAAGCCACAACCACTTCACGAGCCGTGGTGAGGGGGATGTTGCAGCTTTTTGCCAGTGCTTTTGCACCAACATGGAGAAGGTCGTGCACCTGCCTTGCTTCTGCGACTGTCCACACACCTTTGGCCGCTTGATCGGCTTTATTGTTGCCTTCTTGGTACACTCCTTGGATTGCCTCATGACTCCGAACATGAATAACGGAGGCAGTGGCCCGCCGCTGTTGTAGGGCTTCTTCTAGCATTAGCGCAATGGGCGACCCAGCCCATCCGGGATACGACATGTTGTGTAACAATTTAAAGACGAACATGGAGTCTGTCACTACATTCAAATGCTCTTCTGGCCACATTTGCAATGCCTGCGCCACAGCTCGGGCCTCTAGATGCTGTACGCTACTGTCCGGCTCGCTGATCTTCACTCGGTGCCATTGGGCCTTTTGATCTTGCCACACAACGACCGCTGCCCTGGTCACCGATGACGCGTCAGTGAATACTGTGCGCCCTGGTGCAGGTCGCTGTAGCACTCGGGCTTTCAGATGGGGCCGAAGGACGGAGAGGTGTGTATACATCTCCAGCACAGGCGATAATCTGATTGTTCCCGGGAATCCTTCTAAAGCTATTGCTATGCTATCTTGTTTCTGGACCACGCTGTCCCATTGACTCCTTTTTACCGGTAGGTAAATGGACTCAGGCTCCTTCGCGAAGTGCCGAATGGCGGCGGTCCGTCCCTTCTGTATCATCTGTGCCAACGCTGTTACGATTGTGACGTATGCCGTACTTATTTGGTTCGACACTATCCACCATACGACTTCCGGACGCTCCGGCGCCCCTTGTCCTAGAACGCCTATGGCTCCTGTTCTTGTAACTGCCACGTACAGATTGATTGGTCTGGCCGGGTCGTATCTCGTTACTCCGCCCCTTGCCATGAGATCTTCTATTTTTCGGAGGGCTTCTAACGCGTTCGGCGTCATCTGCCTCGGTTCCCATGGTTTGCGGCCCTTGAGCAACTCGAACAGTGGCTCCATCCACTCCTTGGGAATACCTATCAGCCCTCGCAGCCATTGGAGAGCTCCAACCAATTGCTGTACATCATGCAACGTCCGTATCTCTCTATTGAGCTTTATCGGCTGTGGGACCACAGCTCTGGGGAGGATGGTGGTTCCCAGATAGTCGACAGATTCTCCCCTTTGCGTCTTCGCTTTCTGGACGTACAATCCCGCTTCATTTAGGCAGTTAATTACTGCCTGTTCTGCCTGATCGGTTTCTTGCTGGGTCTCTGCGGCTATTAGGAGGTCGTCCATGTAATGGATGATAAGCGCGCGCGGGAGCTGCGCTCTTACCGGCTGCAATACCTTAGCCACTGCCGCCTGACAAATCATAGGTGAATTCTTCATGCCCTGCGGGAGGACTGTCCATTGATATCGCGCTGCTGGCTCCTGCAGATTCTCTGAGGGCAGTGTGAAGGCAAATCGAGCTTTGTCCTGAGGGGCTAATGGTATAGAGAAAAAGCAATCTTGGATATCCATCACCACCACTGGCCAATTCTTTGGTATTGCTGATGGTAGTGGCAACCCCGGCTGGAGGGCACCCATCGCTTCCATCTGCTGATTTACCGCTCGTAGGTCGTGCAGTAATCGAAATTTAGACTTGTCCTTTTTGTGTATCACAAATATAGGAGTGTTCCAGGGACTGTGGCTTTCCTCTAGGTGTCCCTGCTCTAGTTCTCTACTTACTATTTGTCGGGCAGCCGCCAATTTGTCCCCTGTCAATGGCCACTGCTCTACCCACACAGGCTCATTGGAGCACCATGTCAGCGGGACAGCGAAATGAGCCCCGAGGAGGTAGGCAGTGGCCCTTACCCTAAATTTGTCAGGTGAAAGCCGCTTTGCAATAAGGCATCTCGCCCTAACAATGGTTCCCCTATGGCAGTTATGTACGGCCGCACACGGATGATCTGAGCAGGCCTATCCGGGTGCTCCAATACAATTGTGATATCGGTTTCAGAAATCATAGCCTCCGCCCTGCCTCCCACTCCATCTAACGAGCTTGCCACTTTTGCTGGCCAACTGGATGGCCACAACCACGAGGGCACACATGTAACATCTGCCCCCGTATCTAGCATCATTATTAAGGGGATGCTAGGAGGACCCGCCCCTGGTGGGCCTATCAGATGCGCTTTCACTCGGGGTCTCTTCTCACACCCTAAGACCAGGGCCACGCGGGGTTTCCCTTCGGAGTTTGGTCGCTGGAGCTGTCCATCAGCGGTGTGTTGTTGTTGACGGGGGCTACTTGAGGCCGGCTCACCGGGGAGGGGTGGCCCCCTAGTTGCCCTCCCCGCTTCTCGTTTCCCGACCGCCGACAATCTCGTGCTGTGTGTCCTGGTTTTCCACAGGCCCAGCATGTAAGGCTCCCCATACCCCCTGTTGGGCGCGCGTAACTTCCCTTATTCGTGCACTGTGCTCTCAAATGGCCCATTCGCCCGCAGCCAAAGCATGGGCCTCCTTTTGGACCTCCTCTAGCTCTAACCTCCGGCATTGCCATAACTGCTGCAGCAATCTGTAGGGCTGTGGTCTTGTCCCGGTGTTCTAATACGTACTTGATCGTCTGCCCTAGATTTGCTCCCTTAGGCGCTGTTCTTAGGATTTCTTTTGTCAACTCGTTGCCCTGTTGTTTGATACATTCCAACATCACCGCTCCTTTTGCAGCATCTGGTAAAGATGCAAGTTCTACTGCTGCCTGTAGCCTGTCACAAAACTTGTCAAACGGCTCTCCCACTCTCTGCTTCACAGTCGTCCATGGGTCTGCCTGCTGCACCAGTGGCCCAATATCATCAAAGGCCTTTCGAGATGCTTCTGTTGCCGCCAGTATCTCCCGAGGTCTCAGGCCCGCTGCCTGCTGCTGGGGTGTAGCCATGGCCGCATCATTTCCTCTTAACCGCGTTAGGGTGGATTGGCCCAGTGGGTTCTGCGGGTCTGCCTGCGCGGCCATCAACGCCTGCTGCAGGCGCGAGGTCCACGCTTCTTTCCACATAAGGACCATTGTGGGCGATAAAACCAGTCGCGCGAGGGCGCGACAATCCCACGGTATTAGGCCTCCCGCGTGCGCCGCGTCCAGCAACGTCTGTGTCACCGGGTGTCGCAGGCCCTGTTCTTGCACTGCTTTCAATAGCTGTTGTACCGTCTTTGGGTCGAGGGGCATCCATTCCACTGCCCCCCCTCCCGGGGCAACTCGTACTGGGAAGGCCCCTATTGGCGCACGAAACTTGAGGCCACTCAGGGCACATTCCGTCGCTATCAGTTTCCAGTCTGTTAGGGGAATTTCTTTTCCCCCTCCCGCTTGGGTGGAACCTGCTGTCTCTGATAGCCCTCTTTGTTTAGCTGTTGCCTCTGATAGCCCTCTTTGTTTAGCTGTTGCCTCTAATAGCCCTCTTTGTTTAGCTGTTTCTTCTTCCAGAGCTGTAAGCAGCATAAACATCTGCTCCATATCTCTTGTGACTTTCCTCCCCTTTTTTCTTCCCGCCTCTGACTGCGGCGGGGAACTCCGCCCTAGTTACTGCATCTTCGTTGTTATTCCTTCTAAGGAGTCAGAGTCTGTGCCTGAGTCTTCAGTCTCCTCCTTCCGCAATGCTGGTCGACGCCCACTCCTCTCTCGGCCAGCGCCATCTTTCCCCGGGCGCGGCACCCTCGGTCTTTCCCCTGCTTCTGGTCTTTCCCCTGCTTCTTCTCTTCTTTCGTCCTCCCACTGCACCCGAATCATGGCCCCCGGTAGCCAGTCTCGGGGATCATCCACTATAATCGGTCTTTCCTTTTCTTCTGCCTCCTCCACTTTCACCTTGCTTTCTTTTCCTCTACCCGCCACTGGCTTTTTCATATCTCGGTCTCCACAAAGGTCTCCTGGTTCTCCTAGTTCTCCCCCTTCCATCGCCCTCATCTCTTTCCACGGATACCGCGGCGGTGGCGGAGAAGAGGGCGTTATTGGGTAAGCCTCTGGAGTTTCTGCCTCCCCCTCTCCCCGCTCTGGTTCTTGATAAACCGCCTCCTCCTTTATGTCTGTTTCCACACTCTCCGTTTTCACTTCATCCCCTACTATCGTCTCTCCCTCTACCGCCTCCGTTTGCTCCTCTGCGTTTGCTGCTGTCTGTGTCGCCATTTCCGCGGACATGTGCAGCGCCGCGCGGGCAGCCTGCCAGGTCTCAAGCTCCTCCCTAGTCCTTTCTAAAATGATCGTTATGTCTCCCCACGTCTTAAGCTCTGCGGCCTTCTTAGTGGCCATAGCTCTCTGAGCAAGTGCTCGAGTGCACTTCTCCCAGTTAGAAGGGGAAAAAATGTCCCCTGGTCTAACTATCGCTCCATCTTTCAGGAGCCGCCTGACGCAGTTCGTAACTGCATCCGCTCTCATAGAGAGCACCCATTCCCGGGCACCCACGCGTACAACCTTAAGTACCGCGTCCATGATCCGGATCCTCTCGACCGCCTGCGGTCCGCCGTCTCAGCTATCACGTCGGGGTCACCACTTGTCGCCTTCTGATGCGACAATCTCCCGTTCGCCTGAGACGGCACGGAGGCTCCCCCTGCCTCCGGGCCAATGAGCACTGACACCAATATGAGGATGCTACAAATGGCGTTTATTGTACGCATGTATTCGCTTATATACCCACAAGCATACTGCTATCTCTACGTCATATCCTTCCTCTTCCTTCCTCTTTCTGTGCCATCGCGAGATCTTCCGATCGCCGTTCCCTACAGCTTGTGCATCTCCACTTCCTCTTGTTTGGGACCCAGGCTTTGTGTATTTGTGTATATTTGGGCTACAGAACCTCAGCTGTGGCACCAGGGCTGAGTACAGACTTGCCATGGTGAAATCTGTTCCCAAGAGCCAAGGACACTGTATGCAAAGGTCACACTTGAGAGCAGAGACCTGCTGGCGTAGAGAGCAGTTGGCAATGTAATGATGCTGTGAGGCACCCACTAAGAGAGCAAACCCTGGAGTAGCCAAGGCCAGAGAGAAACAGAGCTGGGCCGTGCAGCTGTGCCAGGAGAGGTGTTTGGTTCCTGAGCTGACTCTGCAGCACCTTGGTGCCTGCAATGAAGGTAACTCCAGGTGACCGTATCTCCAGGAAGGACAAGGTGCCACTGAGAATGTCCCTGGGCCTGAACAGCCTGCGATCCAGCCATGCTGTGGCAGCATCATTAGTACAGTCCCTGTTCCTATCATTGGGAATCAGAAAAGGTTTAGGGACAGGAGAAACTAGTGGTGTTTGAGAGCATAGGCCTGTGCATGGAGACCTTGGTGTGATGTGCCTTCCATCTTGGCAGCATGCTCAGATGTAAACGGGATGGACTTTTCCTAAAGGCAATGATTGGAATCCATTGTTTGGGAATGGGTAGGAAACCCAAGATGCTCTGGGGAGTTTGTCCAGCAACCACTCTGAAAGGATGTGTTTTTCCTGTAGGTCCCATGCTGTACCTGCTAGAAACATGGTGGTTGTGCTGGACACCCTCTGCATCTGACATGGCCCTGCAGGCTTATTGTCATTGCATGAAATCAAGTGTCTGCTCTGAATTACATGAGCTGTTTGTAATGTCTGGATTTGCATAGGTCTTGGCTTCACAGAGAGTGGAGCTCTTGCAGCAGTAGGCACCAAGTGTCATTTCAGCTGGCCAAGGAGATTCTTCACCCTCCTGACGCTCTAGAAGGCTGGGCGCCTCACAGTTACTGCATTAGAGGAGGCAGACAGGGGCACATGTCTTGGACCATCTCCGGCACCTCAAATGTTGGAAGGTGTTTGTATGTGAACAACTGACTCCCACCCTCCCTCTCCTTTGGTTACAACAGGAGCTTAGACAAGGAGCTGCCATGCAGACACCCATTTTGTGCACACCAAAATGTGGGCAAGGGGAATCCCACGTCCTGTGATTTTGTAGAGTGCTCAGGAGGGAACTGAATCCCACTCCATCCCAGGGACTTCTCAATGGTCATTACATGTGTTGATTAACACCTCTAAATTAGTCCCTGAAGCATGAGTCAATGAACTCCCTTTTTGTTACTGCCTAGGTGTCCTGTCTACTTATGAGATGGGAGCAGGGCCTTCTAGAATGGGATATTTCCACCTCTCTTAGATAACCATCTTCTGATGAGACAAACTGCAATGCTGTACTCTCTCCACTGTTTAGAGAGGGACCATCGGTGATTATTTTAGTCTACTTCGGCGGACATTTCCCAGGGGTGACCCTGCTGCCTTTCAGGAACTGTCAGTCCTGGAGCCCCAGGAACATCTCAGGAGTGCAGAGGGCACAGAGAAAGTCACGTTTTCAGCTGGGCCTCTGCTCCTGAGCTGGGTCTGGCTCCTGGGACTGCAGGAGCCCATGGCAACCTGGCAGGCACTGCAGAGAGACAGCTCTGTCCAGGAGCAGCTGCTCTTAATGGAGCAACAAGACTCAAGGCACTGCCTGCAGGTGCTGGGATGAGAGGAGCGACTCAGAACTTAAAGATGGTCAGGAATGGGAGGATGGCTGAGAGCTCACTGTGGGGAGAAATCTTCACCGCCCTTGACACAGTAAGTCTCTGGCTGCAGGCACTGCTGCTGTAGTTCCCAGAGGGTTCTTCTGAAGCTGGCACCTTCCACAACTGATTGCATCTGTGGTGCTTTAGAGCAGGGATTCCCGGCCACACCATCAGAGGGACAGGGCACCATGGGCACCTTTTCCCAGGGGCGGTGCAGGGTTGTGAAGCCAGGGAGTGCAACCAGGTCTGCGTGGGCTGTAATTCAGAGCAGTGTCCCTGTGCCCGAGGGTGCTGTGTGCCCAAGGCAGTGACTCTGCTGCCTGCAAGGGTCAGCACTCAGCCTGCCTGGGAAACTTCCCACAACGCTGCGGGGAGAAGCTCTGGGTGGAAGAAGTGACATGCATCAGGGCAGGTTCATTCTCCTGTTGAGAGGGTGCTGTGTGGGTCAGGGCTGCCCACAGTTCCAGCTCACCCACAGTGTTTTTCTGAGGGGCCTTTTCAAGGGGGCTGTCAAGGCAAGGGTCACCTTAAAGATCAGGATCTTTCCTGGATCTAGGCTTTCATTTTCCTACTGTTTGCAGAGCACTGGCAGGGAAAAGACATGGGGTAGAGAAACAGCTCCTGGGAGGAAAAGCTGCAGGTAGTGGAGCAACCAGAGAATGAGGGGCAACTGAAAACAGAAATTCTGTGGGAGGCGGAATTTGGGAAGTTCTCTGTTGCTCCCTACAATGCAGACATTTTCCTCTAAGCCCCCTGTGTCTCCTCTCCCACCCAGCAGAGCCTCTGCCCTCAAGGCCAGGGGGTCCAGGCCATGAGCCCCTTCCTCAGCAGCCCGATCTCCAGCAGAGGAGAAGGGCATTTCTCCTGCAAAATGCCCATTTTCCACAGCATGACAAAGGGCTGAGAGCGTCTGTCCGGCAGTGTCACTGTCTGGGATGTGGTGTGCACAGCTGGGTAAGGTGAAGGCTTTCCTGCGTGCCTGTCTGTCTCTCCCTCCTTGCTTTCCCTTGGTAGGAGGCTCACAGTATTACTTCTTGTTTCTTCACCTCTCTGTGCTGGTCTAGTTCTTGCTCTTGTGCTCTCTGGGAATAAGGAGGGGGGTTCAGCTGCAGTTAAGGCATTTACCCTGTAGGTCCTGCATGGAGTTGTCTTCATGGCAGTGACATGTCCAAGTCCCCTTCCAGTCCCCCTTCTAGGCAATGCATTTCATCTGGTTGGGGAATGAGCTGACTCTCCCTTAAGGAGACCCCATTTCTAGCACTCTTGACTGTCTTTGTGGCGTGTCCTGCCAGGCTGCAACCTGCCCTCCAAAAGACTGCAGCTCTCCCAAAGCATATCTGAGATAGCTGAGAGTGCTTGTGCTGGCCGTGTGAGTCAGAGACCTCGTCACATGCTCTGAAGAGCTCTCCATAGCACTCTCTCCATATGTGGGCTCAGAGAGAATTTGGCAATCTTCACTTGGAAACTGAACTCCTCTGCTCTCACCTCAGTGCAGTTTCTTTCTCTGGGTAACTCTTGAGTGTGATTGTCCTTTAGTTGGGAGAGGTGCAAGCACAGGGCAGTGAGGAGCGAGACTCATGGACAGACCAGATGCCCTGACTCTGCACACAGTCACGGTGAGCCCCTTTTTCTTCTTTGGATGCACAATTGCTCACGTTGAGAGCAACCGACATGCCAGAGATTTCTACGCCATGCTCCCACGGTGTGATGGAGGCATCTAAAAACTAGAGAAATATATCATAAAACTATCCACTGAAGCCTATTTTCTGGAGAAAATGCGTGTTAAAATGTTGAACAGCCTTTCCACAAAACAAATGGATGTAATCTGCTGCAGGATTTGTGCATCAGACCTAGTCACTTCCCCCTCCCACTGCAGTGTCTGGAGAAAGAGTGCAGATGGTAAACCAATGTGAGGACAGGGTTCATCTCCTTGGGACAGAGGCATCTAGGAAAGATCAAGTCAGCCCCTGCCTTCACTTCAGGGTTTCTTTCCCTGGCCAGAGTGGGAGCTGGTGTGATTGATTCAGTACAGACACCTCTGTTCAAGCGGGCAAGGTTGGGGGGGATGAATCCCTCACAATGATCTTCTCTTTTAGATACAGCTGGTATGAGTGCTCTATTCATCTCTCAAAATGGTAAATAGAGAGTATTCCCCCTGGGTCACTGGACCAAATCCCCTTCACTCCATTCCTGGTGCCAATCCCCAGGTATCCCCACCGAATACACAGAGCATTTTGACACCTCCATATACACACTCTGCAGAACAGGAGTGACTGCCCTGGCGCCCATGGGCAGAGGCCCCTCCTCTACGTGGCACACTCAGTCAACCCAAACCAGAGGTCAGAAAAGGGAGCTGAGTGAAGGGAGAGGAGAGAGGCAATGTAGGGGGACTTGGAGGAGTGGAATGGGTTTTGCTCGAAGTAGTCTGTCCTAACTTGTCAATGCCATTTCTTCCTTTGACAGTGCCCCAAACAGAGAGCAAATGTCCAACAGCAGCTTCTTCAACAAGTTCCTCCTTCTGGCATTTGCAGACACATGGGAGCTGCAGCTCTTGCACTTCTCGCTCTTCCTGGGCATCTACCTGGCTGCCCTCCTGGGCAACGGCCTCATCATCACAGCCATAGCCTGCGACCACCGCCTCCACACCCCCATGTACTTCTTCCTCCTCAACCTCTCCCTCCTCGACCTTGGCTCCATCTCCACCACTGTTCCCAAATCCATGGCCAATTCCCTGTGGGACACCAGGGCCATTTCTTACTTGGGATGTGTTGCCCAGATATTTTTGTTTGTCTTTTTCGCTTCAGCTGAGTATGCTCTCCTCACTGTCATGGCCTATGACCGCTTTATTGCCATCTGCAAACCCCTGCACTATGGCACACTCATGGGCAGCAGATCTTGTGTCCAAATGGCAGCAGCTGCCTGGGGCAGTGGTTTTCTCTATGCTGTCCTGCACACTGCTAATACATTTTCGATACCACTCTGCCAAGGCAATGTGGTGGACCAGTTCTTTTGTGAAATCCCCCAGCTGCTCAAGCTCTCCTGCTCAGACTCCTACCTCAGGGAAGTTGGGGTTATTGTGGTTGGTATTTGTTTAGCTTTGGGGTGTTTTGTTTTCATTGTGCTGTCCTACGTGCAGATCTTCACTGCCGTGCTGAGGATCCCCTCTGAGCAGGGCCGGCACAAAGCCTTTTCCATGTGCCTCCCTCACCTGGCCGTGGTCTCCCTGTTTGTCAGCACTGTCATGTTGGCCTACCTGAAGCCCCCCTCTCTCTCCTCCCCAGCTCTGGATCTGGTGGTGGCTGTTCTGTACGCAGTGCTGCCTCCAGCAGTGAACCCTCTCATCTACAGCATGAGGAACAAGGAGCTCAAGGAGGCACTGAAGAAACTGATTCAATTGGTACAAGTTCAGCAGCAATAAGCTGACTGTCCCTCTTCACAAGTGATTTCCAATTCATCTCAGACAACTCCTGTGCTTTGGGCATTGTATCTGCGATAACCATGTTTGTGCAGAAGTGTTTGAATTCCTCCCACTTCTCCAGAGGCACAAACCCCATCTGTCTGACCCAGAGGCCTTCTGTAAATGTGTCTATCACTGTGTCAGAGCTGGCCTGTCTCTAATAAAAGGGGATTTCCTCAGTGCTGTGCTTGAAGGTAGGGCTCCTCTTCCAAACCTGGAGGCAAGGATTTGCTCAAGGACTTTCCCCCTGGAAGGGACTGTTGCTTTCTGGGGCTCTCCATGGGCTCAAGGTGATGAGCTCACGGGGTGCTGCGTTAAGGAATGAGGGCTGCATTCAGCTCTCACTTGTGGGTTCCCAGTGCTCCTGGAGGTGCTGAATGGTCAAGCGGTATCTGCCTGGGACTGTCTGTCCTATGACAGGGCTGGTGACAGATGCCCAGAGTGGGGACCCAGCAGGCAGAGGGAAGGGAGCCTGGAGACTGGTTCCCGTCACCTTCAATGGAAAACCCTGGGCTGCCTCTAGGGACACATCTGAACACAGCCTGAGCCATTTGAAATGCTCTGTGATTGCTCACAGCATAATCCATGGCCACCGACCCTTTGGTAAAGGCTTGTCAGGTGCAATGATGTCCGTCCGGCAGGGTCTGCTTGTCACCCCAACCACCACGGCCAGTGCAGAGTCACCTCATGGCCCTGGGGCACCGCAGCCCGCTCGCCCTGCAGAGCAGCACCACCAGCTCAGGGCCCTGCAGGGAGCACAGGGGAGGGTCCAGGAATGGCTGGGCAGGCCAGCACCGATGCACTCCCTGGGGAAAGGCTTTCTGGGGAGCAGGAACCTCCCTGGAGAAGAGGAAAGGAGCAATTGTGTACTTGCAAGGAAGAAAAAATAGAGAAATCTATTTCCATGCATGTCAATGAAGGGCAGGAGGTGGTGAGCAGAGGCATTTCTACACCTGCTCTGAGCTGGCTGCCTCCCACGTGCAGTCCATTTTTCTGGACTGGACAAAAGTGGGGACACACGTATACTGCAGAGCCGGTCACGTGGGGACTTGCTTTAGTTCAACAGAATGAAATTCTGCAGGGCTGGCAGGCACTGGTGCCTTCTCCCCTGGCGCAGGAGCCGAGACTTCTCCTCAGTGCTAAGAGGCTAAAAAGGAAGTTTTAGGTGCGGGGAGAAAGGCAGAGAAATGCTGCAAGTCTCGTTCAGGCCAGACATTATGGGATCTGCTTCTGAGGGCATTTCAAAGGTGGTCGTGATGTGACTCAGGTTCCTTGTGAGCCACACATTGGAGGCATCTCAGAGTCTTCAGTCACCCAGGACTTTAAGGTCCCAGAATAAAATCTTTGTTTGAGTTCCCAGAAACTCCCCCTTGGTTGGAAGGGGTGTCTCAAATCCTGCTGCCCTCTATCGCACAAGGGGGGCCAGGAAAAGACACTCCTTCCCCCAGGTGCCACTGGTTGTGGAAGGAATGGCCTTGCCAGAGAGGCCTTGCCTGTATTTGGAGATGTTTGCTGGTGGGGCTCTTGGCCTTCGTTCCCCTTCTTTTGATTTGTCTCCACTTTTTTGCACCACTTCTCCCACACAAATTTATTTGACATTGTGAGGTGTGTCATGAGCCCATGTCATGAGCAATCAGAGGAGGCCATATCCATGGCTCAGGGATCAGGATCCTCTGCACCTCAGGATGGTCAGTGCTGCTTGGCTTTTCTAGGCCTTCACTGTGAGCTCTCTCACGCACACTTATTCTTTCAGGGGGCTCCCCAGGCTGTCCAGATTATGGTGGTTTCCTGGAGTCTGTTCTTTCTCCACAGTACTGATCTAATATGCAAGGGAAAAAAACAGAGTAATTGTAGACCGAGGTGTGACCCTCAGAAATATCACTGAAGAGCACAGAAGGCATCAAGTAGTCACCCTCACGACATCCAGTCCTAATCTTTTCTCTTTCAAACCAAATTCAGGCTTCATCCCACAGCCACTGAAGCCAATGGAAAGATTTTTTTGGCTTCCCCCTGTCATCCCCCCATTGGTGTGCCTGAGTCCTAATGCTTTAATTGAAAAGTTCGACTAGCAAAGATAGGTTCTATCTCTAAAAACTCATAATCCTGTCCACGCATCTAGAGGTAGAGTAAATAACGGGTCCCCCTGGAGCTCTGCCCCTTGAGCAAGTCTGGGCAGATCTGGCTCCGGCCACTTGGCGACTGGCAGAAATGCCTAAATCCCTTCCCCCCTCTCCCTTTTTTTTCTGGTTGTTTAAAAATGTTTCCAGTACTGGGGTCATTGATCATACCGTTGTCTCAAAGATCAGTATTCTGCCAGGTCTGCCCTTTCTTTATCTTGCTTCTCTTTGGTTGAGGCTGCCAGGATATTTCATCTCTTCCACTGCACTCACTCTTCTGCCTCCACTCTTCCTCATACAACCCAGGATAAGGGTGACTGTCTGTGCTACAGGAGCAGCCTGAGGACTCCTTGTCAACTTGCTGTCCACCAGGACCCCCAGGTCCTTCCCTGCAAAGCTGCTTTCCAGCCAGTGTCCTGCTGCCCGGGGTTATTTCATCCCTTCGTTGACGTTATTTCGTCCCTTGGTTGAACTCCCATATCACCAGCCTGTCGTCGCCCCTCTGCTTAGCCACTCATACCAATTTGGTATCGTCCATGAACTGGCTGAGAGTGCACTCCATCCCACCATCTAAATAATCCATAAAGACAAGCAGCATTGACTCCAGTATCACCCTCTGAAGAACATCCCTGGTAACCATTAGTCACTTGGACTTTGTATCACTCCACTCGTTCAGCCAGGTGGCCGCCTGCTCATTTCCCACACCCTGCATTGCTTACTCCTCCATCCCACATCTCCCCAGTTTGGCTACAAAGATGTTATGGCAGACCATGTCAAAGGCCTTCCTAAATTCAAGGTGTACAGCATGCACTGCACTCCCCTTGTCCACAGAGCCAGTCGTCACATCACAGAAGGTAGTCAGATTGGTCAGGCACAATTTGCCCTCAATGACTTCATGCTGGCTGTTCCCAGTGCCTTCATGTGGCTGGAACTAGCTCACAGAAAGATCTGCTTCCCGGGGACTGAGGTGACTGATGAGCCTCTCATTCCCCAGATTCTCTTTCTTATCCTTCTTGAAGATGGATGTTAAATTTTGCTGTTTTCCAGTCCTCAGGAACTTCCCCTGATTGCCATGACCTATGGAAGATGATTGTGAGCAGCCTAGCAATGATGTCCACCAGCTCCCTCAGTAACCTAAGAAATTGCAACTCAATACAAGCAAAAGAGGTTTCCTCATGAGGGTGGTCAAAGACTGGACCAAGGGCAGCTGTGGGATCTCCACTCCTGCAGATGTTCAGAGCTTACTGGGACATAGGCCTGAGCGACCTGCTGTGACCTGGCCTGCTTTGTATGGGAGGCTGGACTAGAGACCTCTGGAGGTTCCTTCCCACCTGAATTGCTCTGTGATTTCATGCGTGGAAAGACCCCAGCCACGGAGACAGGCTGTGCTTCTCTCGCAGGCTGCTCACCAGCAGATGATGGGGAGAGCCCTTTGCCAGCCCCAGTCTCCCTTGTCCCCCTCCACCTGTGATGTGGGACACAGACACCTTGTAGAAGAGGAGGTAGCCTCTCCGAACTGCTAGGCCAACTGGAGGCTCTTGGCTCATGCAGGTAGTTGTGATGTCACCTCTGTCTCTGGTGGTGATAGGCCAGAAACAGGTTTATGGCTTGGATGTTGATTGTGATGCCATTTCTGCCTCAGTACCCCAAAGGCCAGCAGCAGGAAAAGCATCAGCAAAGCAGCTGTGAGGTCACATCAATGTGAGCAGATGAGCAGCAGCAACAGGGCCCTGAAATAGCTTGTGAGGACACTTCTGTCTCTGAAGACAGCAGGACAGAAACGCGCTGGCCTTGCAGGGCTGCTCCCTGCTGGGCTGGGTGTCTCCAGGGAGGTCTGAGCCACCCCCAGCCAGCGTTGGGCAGGGGGGCTTGTGCCGGGCTCTCGCGGCCCTGGATCCAGCAGGGTGCCTGGAGTCCACTGTACAGACTCATCATCGAGTTCACACAGGCAGGGGTTTGGTTGGCTTGTTTGGGACTTTTTGGATACTGGAAGAAAGGACTGCTGTTGCATTTAAAAAGAAAGATTTATCATTTGATACTAATGTACTGCACACAGCACAGAGCTGTGCTCATGCAGTTCATGCAGTTGTGTGGGGACTCTGTTATCCTACACAAATGCTCTGCCATGAAATATATATATACATATACACACACACATATATATGTATATATCTGTGTACATATGTATATATTGTGTAGGTGTCTGGGAACTATACAAGGCATTCCTGATTATCCTGTGTTTTTACTCTTAGGAGAAGAGGTGTTTTAACCACTGGAGAAACATACTTAGCCAAATCAGGATATTTATGAAAACTTTGTAGAGACTTGTACAGCGTCGTTAGACGTGTGATAGGATGAAGTCCTAAGAAAATAGTGTGTTCCCATTTGTGACCACAAGGTGGGAAAGAAACAGTTGGATACCAGCATAGGGAGACACTCTGAGTTTGTGAGGGGTAGAACAGAGCAGATTTAATGAAGGACTTACTTACATACACTCCAAACTGTGTGGGGAGCACTGGGAACTGCACGGAGGGGTCGCTGGTGGGAGGCTGCTGGACACATGGGTGAGATGCCCAGGCAGGACTCACTTTGTTGTATCCTAAGGGCCCCTTTTATCTACCAGAACTATTTCCTTATCTTGACTGTGCCTGGCTTGAGTCGCTACTGGCTGTGAAGAAGCTGGACATCGCTGACAAAACAGAATCTGCATGTCCAGCCTTGACAGGTTTCGGTCAGTGTGCAGAGAGCACACTCTGGGGCTGTTATCATGCACTCTGCCGGTCACTCAACTCCTCACCACAGGTGTTCTCGGCACACAGGTGTCATGGAGCATGCTCACAGCCAGCTGGCAGCCACCCCCGTGGCCACCCTGGGCCACCCATCCCAGACTGGGGGAAGTGGTGGACATGCTGGAGGCAGGGCTGCTCTCCAGAGGAACCTCATCAGGCTGGAGAAATGGGCTGCTGGGAACTACAGGGAGTTCAACAAAGGCAAGTGCAAAGTCTTGCCCCTTGGCTGGGGTAACACCCCACAGCAGGAAGGGCTGGGGACCACTGGCTGGAGAGCAGCTCTGCGGCAAAGGCCCTGAGGGTCCTGGGTGACAAGGCAAGCAAAGGTCTGCAGTGTGCGTGAGCATCAAGGGCCACCACTGTTTCCTGGGTTGTGTTAGCAAGGGTGCAACCAGCAGGGGAAGGGAAGGGGTTGCTCCTCTCTGCTGGGCACTGGGTCCATTCTGGGGATCCCCAGTACCAGACAGGGATACACTGGAGCCAGTCCAGTGGAGGACCCCAAGCAGGTCAGGGCTGGGGCAAAGGACACACGCGGAGAGGCCAAGGGCACTGGGTCGGTTCATCGGGAGAAGAGAAGGTGCAGAGGGATCTTACTGCTGTCTGCAGCTGCCTAAGGGGAGGGTGTTGAGAGGATGGAGACAGCTTCTTCCCAGAGGTGCCCACGGACAAAACAAGAGGCAGCAGCACCAGTGGCAGCAAGGGAAATTCCCATCTGAGAGAAGACAAAACTTCCCAGCCATTATTAGCATGGCCAAGGGCTTGAACAGGCATCCTGTGTTGTGGAGGAATCCCTCCCTGAAGAGAGTCAAACCTTGACATCACAGGAAGGCCCAGAGACACGTGAGCTAGTCAGCTCCACTCTGAGCAGGAGATGGGACCAGAGACCTCCAGGAGCCCCTTCCCACTTAGGCTACTCTGTGAGCCTATGAAAAACGGGACTCATTTTCTATCTTGCTCTGTCTGCCTTCATCGCCATTCTCTGCACAGTAGGATTTCTGTCACGATTCACAGCTTTCTGCACCTGCTGTGCACAACCCCAGGCTCAGCAACACTATGTAGTGCCTCTGCAGGAGGCAGGGCATCACACTGTCCCCAGGAAACCCTCAGCTCAGCCATGCTGGGGATGTGCCTGTGTTGACCTCTGCCACCTCAGTGGAGGACAGGCATGGACTTCCAGCAACTCTGTGCTCAGAGGCAATCTACGTGGAGAAAGAAATCCAACCTGTCCATGTGCAATCAGCTTGCAATGATTGGAGTAATGCTGCCAAAAGCCTTGACTCCCAGGGGAGGGGACCTGCAGCTGGCACACCAATGGGACAATGCTCATTGTATGACCAGCTTCAGTGAAATGCTGCATCTCTGGATGGCCAAATCTGCACAAACCTCAACACAGCTGTGTTAGAGTGATGTCTGAAAGGAGACCCTAATCATCTAGCCACACTCCCATTTCCTTCCCTGCACGGTAAATGAAGTGCTACTGCATTTGAGGTGACAACAGGGATGAGGCTGGTCTCACCCAATGCCAGGCCATTTTAGTGCATATGTCTATGTCTAACACAAGTGTCTGGACTTCCCTTTCTAGTCAAGGGAGAGAAATAAGATGTGCCTGAGAGAGGTCTTGAGAGACTTCTGGTGACCACCTAATGCTCCAGAAAGGTTCTCGTAGGTCCTGGGTCACATTTCCCAGCACCACATGGGAACACAGCCACCCCAGGGCATCTCGGGCAGCAATCGCCTCTGCATGTGGGCAAATGAGTAAAGGCCTGAACACCGACTTTTAATCATAAGGTGAAACCTATTCAAAAGACAACTATGCAAGAGCTGAAAAAAATCCTCATCTCCACAACTTCAAAATTTTTTTAACAATTAGAATGATTTTTTCTTTCTTTTTTATTGTATACATTTATTATATACATATATGCGGGAGATAAACGGACAGCACGCCAATCAATATGATTAAATGCTGACACTTTATTAAGCCCGAATAGCGTCTTTTATATGCCTTAACCATGATCACATGAATCAAACTATACAGTGATTGGTACATGTTCATTTAGCACGCACATCTGAACAGTAGGTGATTGGATAGCATGTACTGTCTCCGAGGAGGCAAAGAAATTACCTAAGCCCGTAAGTTTCTCACTGAACATCTGGGATTTGTTTTTCTCGTTCCAAGGACAGTTTCTCACCACATTGCATGCCCTCTAGTAACCTTACCGGTAGGCCACAAAACCTACTTTCACACTCTTGCTGTTAGCATTAGGGCTGGATTGCTCACATGTCCGTTTTCCTCCAGATAATCCTCCACACATATATATACTAGATTTATTCATTCCCGATACATTTCCTACCAACACTCTCTGAATGGAGAAACCTTGTTCTGAGGAACGACTGTATTCAAATAGACATATTTCCTACCTCTTCTTCTGTCTCTCTGTCCTTTCTTCTGCCTCTGCCTCTTCTGTCCTTACAGAGCTCTCCAGGGAAAGAGTCACTGAATCACAGCACTTAGGGTGGACGAGACCTCTAGGCATCATCTAGTCCCACCCTCTGCTCCGTGCAGGGGGAACTAGATGAGGTTGCCAGGGGCTTTCCCCAGTTGCGCATTGTCCAGAAATGTGCTGAGAGTGTGCTCCATCCCATGGTCCAGGCCACTGATGAAGAAGATAAACAGCGTTGCCCCAGGTGCTGGACACTGAGGGATACCACCAGTAACCGGGCCACCAGTGCCACTGATCACAGCATTCTGGCCTGATGGTCCAGCCAATTTTCCCCCTGCCTTACAGTCCATTTCTCCAGTGCTTTGATTGGCTCATCACCATCTCCAAGGCTCTGTGCACTCCAGCCACTCCTTTCCATGGAGCATACCTCCTTGCTGTTCCAGGACAGAGACAAGAGCATCACACCACCACTCATGCCAGCAGAGATGAGACACAGGCAGGAGGATGGGGAGGGGCAGGCAAAAGGGATGTGGCTGCAGGGTTGACTGTGAGGCCACTTCCACTGCAGCAGCCTGTTTGGCCCTTGCTGCCCCGTCCTGCCTTCCTCAGGAGCCAGTTTCAATCCTGCCATGTGAGCTGTCCAGACATGTGTCTGTAATCCCATGGGATAGGGGAGAGGGAGATGCCAGTAAAGAGGACGTGGCTGGGATGTTGAATGTGGGATCTAGAAGAGACAAGGACTCAGAAGAGGGAAGGGGGAAAGGCAGGAAAAGGTGACAGAGCAGTGATGTTGATGGTGAGGTCAGTTCTTTTACAGGAACCTCACTGGCCAGCACTTGAAAGGAGCCATTTGGAGGACAAGAAGGGCATCACACCACCACTCATGCCAGCAGAGATGAGACACAGGCAGGAGGATGGGGTGAGGTCACTTCCACTGCAGGAGCCTGATTGGCCCTCAGGAGATGTGCTGGCCAGCAGGCTTTGTGATGTCACCCAGCACCTCAGAGAGCCCACCCAGCAGCAGTGACAGCCCTGCAGAGGGGGTCCTGGGGGGGTGGGGGTGATGAAGGTGAAAGGGCCCTGTCTGGGTGCTGACTGTGAGGGCACCTCTGCTGCAGCCACCCCAGCAGCCCGCGGCCGGCAGGCAGGCAGGCACGGCTCACGGCCACCCTGCTCAGGACTCGCCCCTCTGCAGCGGACCTGCCACCGAGCAGGGCACAGCTCCTCGCCTAGATCTTCTCCGAGCCCAGGGTGCTGCCCCTGTAGCCCAGGGACAGCACAGCCATTATCTGGCTGTTGACTCTGTGATACCAAGAAGGAGTCACACTGCATGCTCTAATGTACAGTTTGATGATGGGTGGGTGAGTTTAACTGTGCAAGGCCTGCTGGGACAGCTCTGGACGACTCTAGAAGGAACTGAACCTCACTTGTTTTCTTCCACACCTCACTGCCAAGAGGAGACCTTTGTCCAAATTAGCTTCAGATCCATACTTGGGATTTCACCTCAGAGGGGGTTTACCTCTGAAGAAGAGTCCAGGAGCGAGCTAATAGCCAGGCTGTGCCTGGGCTGATCAGGCCCCCAGAGGCCGAGAGGCTGAAGGAGCCAGGTGAGTTCATAGTGCTGCAAGGATGAATTACCCCAGATGAGGGTTGAGACCCTCTGTCAGCTGTTAGAGAAGCCTGTACGAGCAAGAGTGGACGGACCTCCCAATGGCGGCTGTCCAAAACAAGGGGAGACACATTCCGGCTGGAGAGCCCCATGTGGCATGGGAGCAAGCCAACAGGAGAAAACCCTCCCTGCTGTCCTCTGGATGAACACAGGGCACGGGTTAAACAGTCATGAGTGGGATTCAGCTCCCCTGATGGCAAAACATACATGTCTGAGCTTCAGGAAAGAAAGACTGGAGAAGATGGCTCCATCTACTTAGAGGTGCAAACCACACAGGTAGAAAAATCACAGCCTAGGTACTGAGACACAAATCACCTCACAGACTGTTGCTCCTTATCCATCACTTGGAGAGACAGAAGTGACCTCAGCGTCACCTTCGTGGCCATGTGCCTCAGATTGGCCTTTGAGCTTTGGAGCCTGTCAACCCATCAGAAACCAGTACTACTCTCATCATCATCTTCCAACCCCATATGCCTGCTGCTGGCATTCTCATGCTGTGAGCCTGCTGTGATCCTGCTGCTTGCCTATCACATTCTCCAGCACAAGTGACCTCACAAACAATTACCTTCAGCATGAGCCACAGGCTGACCTATCAGCTGCTCAGAAAGAAGTTACCTCACAATCATCTATCAAGCCCAGGAGCCTGCTGCAGGCCCTGCTGCTTCTCTGGTGGACATGACCTAGCTATTTGCCTGCTGCTATCCAGTCAGGTACTACAGCAGAGGTGACTTCACAATCAACATCCAAGCCATGTGCCTCCTGCTGGCCTATCAAGAGCTGATACTGCAGTGACCTCACAGTCACCAGTCACCTTCACTGCCATGTACTTGGTACTGGCCTATCAGCTGCTCCACCTTACGTGACCGCACAATGAACATTCAAGCTGTGTACTTGCTGCTGGCCTCTAAGCTGCACAGACAGAGGTGACCTCACAGGCACTTCCACACCCTGGTGCCTGCTGCTGGACCATCACCTTCAGAGACAGAAGTGACATCACTGTCATCTTCACAGCCAGGGTCCTCCCAGTAGCTTAGGAACTTCCAAGACATAAATCACCTCATCATAACTTTGCCACCCATCAGCCTCTTAGTGGCCCATCAGCTGATCAGATACAAAGAACCTCACAAACAACATCCAAGCCCACGCACCAGCTGCCGGCCTTTCAGCTTCCTGATGGACGTGACCCAGCTACGTGCCTGCTGCTATCCAGTCAGGTACTTGGGCAGAAGGGACCTCACAAACAAAATCCAATCCATGTGCCTGCTGCTGGCCAATCACCTGCACAGAGAGGAGTGACCACAAAACCTGTATTCGAGCCCTGTGCCTGTTGGTAGCCTATCAGGTACTCAGGCAGACATGACCTGACAACCACTTACCCCACACAGCAGTCAAGTGCTGGCCTATCAACTTCACCCATAGAAGTGACCTCACGGTGACTTTCCCACCCATGTGCCTGCTCCTGGTCCATCACCTGCAGAGGCAGAAGTGACCTCACAGACACCTTTATGGTCATGGGCCTCCTACTATCTGAGGAGCTTCTGAGACACAATTCCTCTCAGAAAAATGTCCCCACCTGTCAGCCTCTTGGTGGTCTATTGGCTCACCAGATACAACTGACTCCATAATTACCTACCAGCCCAATGGGCCTGCTGTTGGTCTTTCACCTTCCCTTATGGAAATGACCTCAGCATGGCCGTGGCTTCCATCCAGTCAGCTACTCATGCAGAAATGACCTCACAATCACCACCTGAGCCATGGGCCTGCTGCTGGCCTATCAGAGGCTGAGAGAGAAGTGATCTCACAGTCACCCTCCAAGCCATGCAACGGTTCCTGGCCTATCAGCTACTCAGTTCTAAATGACCTCACAATCAACACCCTAGCCCTGTGCCTCTTGCTGGCCTATCAGGTCCTCAGGCAGAAGTGACCTCACAAACAACTGCCCCAGGCATTAGCCAAGGGCTGGCCTATCAGCTGCTCAGATAGAGGTGACCTTGCAAGCATCGATCAAGCCCACGTGACTGCTGCTGATGGCCTTTTAGCTTCTCTGATGAACAAGGTTTGTGCTCTTGCTTGAGAGGTCCCTTCTGTCTCAGTCCTGATGGACCAGCAGCAGGACCATGGCTGGGGCATGTACATGTGAGGTCACTCCTGCCTCAGCAGCTGATAGGCCAGCAGCAGGCACGTGGCTTGGATACTGGTTGTGGGGTGAGGTTTGTGAATGCAGGGGTTTATTTAGCAGCCTGGCTGGAGATCCTGCAAGAATTTCAGCAACTGCAGGCCTCAACCAACCTAGTGACACATTGTGAAATGTGCTCAGCTAAGCAGGACACCTGAACAGTCAGGCTAGAAACGACTCCCTCAGAAAAGAGAGGAGCATGTGGAAAGGTGAGAACCCTAATACTGGCGGGGCTTGCAGACTTATTTGCATAAAACTACTTCAACTTGGCAAGCCGATTCTCAACTATGAGCCTTCAAGTATTTCTTGCTAACTTACAGGAAAGTGGTTGAGCAATTTTCAGGGTCCAAAAGCAATGCTGTAATCTGCTTCATTTTCAGCACAACAAATAAGCTCTGAGCCCCTGAGACAGCACTCACTGTAGTATGTGCATCTGGTAGTCGTCTTTGTAAGAGGCCAATTATTTCCTGAAGAAATACTTTGTCTTTGGAAGTTGTCCTTATTTGCCCATTTTGAAAGGTAATGACTGTGGCACTGCCACTCACAAGAGTACCTCTGAGTGCTCCATCATGGCAAGACCATTTCCTCATTAACTGTGCCAGAGAAAAAAGTCCCACCATGTCAAAACTGCTCTCTGCGGCCTCCTCCTGGATGTCAGCCCTGGATGCTTGCTTCAGGGCCTAGAACAGTGTGCCGTGTGCGGGTTGCAGCAGAGATCCCCAAGGCAGTAAGTCCTTTGGCAGGGAGAGATCAGGACACCACTACTCCCTTCCATATTTCACTGGATTGGTGGGGTTAATTGCATGGTTAATTAAGGGCTGATTGGGGGATACTACTGCGTTACAAGGAAAGAGTTTCTAGGCTACTGCCCTATTAGAAGAAAAGAGGGCCTGTGCCAATCATGTTTATAGGTAGTACCCCCAAAGAAGCCCTGGTTACCAGGAGAGAAGCAACTGCTATGCCTCTTGTGGCGGGGGGACGCTCCCAGCTTCCCCCCACCCCCCTCCATCTGGTGGCAGTTACAAGCAGTTTGCATTCCTGTGCTTCACTCTCTGAAAGAGGATGTCAAGGCTTTGAGATAAGGCCTGCTTGGGCATTGGGAGCATGTCAAAGCTGTGAAATAAGGCCTGCTTGGGCACCAGGACTCTGGGAAACAAAGCCTCCTCTCACTGCCAGAACAGTGTTAATTAGGGTGGTCTAGACTATCTCCTCCTCCTCAGGACCTTGGGAGATAACACCTACTCTCCCTGCTGGGGCAGTGTTAATCACTGGGGACTGGAATTAACTCCTTCTTACCCAAGCGATGGGATCTCTCCTTGGGACCACCACTGCAAGAGTAAAGCAGTCATTCGCAGCAAATCAAACTCCTTTCTCCAGTGCTGAAGAGCGCTCAAGGCAGCTAGTCTGCCATTGGGGGTGTTCGGCTATCCCCCCCCAGCCCATGACTGTGGGTGGGATCATTAACAATGGAGGAGGGTTGAACCCTGCAGCAGCCAAGAGCTAGGGACTGCGACTGCGCCAAGAGACCTGCACCTGGCCTAGCGAATCCACCTCCACCTTCCCATAAAGGGTATAAATAGGTTAGCCCCGGAGGCTGTCTTTGGCTCTTCGCGGGTGACAGCGGGTGTGTCAACTTGTGAATCCCCTTGGGATGGGGACGCCCTCCCGCAGTTACTTCCCTGGGATTGAGTGTACATTGGCTACTCAGGCAGAGCGTGGGTAAGAGTGCACATTGGCTGCTCAGGCAATGCATGGGTAAGATCAATAAGAATTGGAAAATAAGTATTCTACTTGAACTAAGTTTCTGTTGATAAGAATGGCTGCTTTCTAGGGTTGCTGCTGCAACCACACACCCGAAGCCAAGAGGCAGGCACTGAACACGCCTTGGACACAGGCTGCTGAGACACACCCACCGCCCCCCCAGGAAGGGCTGGGGCAAAGGCCAACCCTCCAAACTCCCCAGGGCAGGGGGGATGACAAGCCCCGTGGGCAGGAGGGGACCGGCAGTTCCTGACAGCGCAGCTGCAGCAGCAAGCTCTCAGGCCACAGCCAGGACACGCACCACACAACCAGCACACCTAGGAGAGCAGAACAGCACTTTGCTTTTATTGTGTGCATGCAGGCACAGATGACAAGGGGCAGCTCCTCACGGCACGCAGCCTCAAGCCTCCAGCCTTTCCAAACACACTGTGCTGTTTTGCACAAGCCACAACACCCCAAGCATATGGAAGCAACGGCAGGCCCTGAGCTCCTGCGACACACTTGCCCCAGGGCAGGCAGAGACTGAGAGCTGCAGGGCACAGCTGGTGTCTTGGGGCTGCAAGAGCAGGCAGCCACTGGCCTGCAAGGGCGCAGAGGAGCCTTGGCAATGGGCCGTGCTCACTGCTCCAGAGGAAGGCGAAAAACCCCCAGGCACTGCTGCCAATGTGTCCTGGGGGAAAATTCCTTCCTGACCCCAAAGCTGGCGATCGGCTGTTCCCTGGGCATGTGAGCAAGGCCTGCCTCCCGGCCAGCCCTGGCAGGCTTCTCACACCCACCAGGGCGGGAGACACCAGCGCTGCCCGACCCCTTTCCTCTCTCAGCCTGCAGCCACCTTAGGGGCTCCAGAGAGGGGCAAAACAAAACCCCCACAGACCTGACAGAGCTGGGGGGAAAAAAGTCTTTCCCGGGCCCTGCAGGAAACCACCAGCTGCTCCAGAGGGTTGGCGGAGAGGTATGAGACTGCGGATAACCACCTGGAACATCCTCACATCCCATCCCCTGCATTTCCTGGGTGCTGCATCTGGCGCCCAAGCAGATAGGCATGGGGAGCTTTGGAACGGTCTTGGGCTGCCCAGAATGGCTGTCCTTGTTCTTTGCAGGCCCTCGAGTTCACTTTTCCCACTCCTCTCCAGCTGAAAAGGCCTGGTGGCCTTGGGCATCTCGAGGGGTGGGGGGGTCTTCTCTGCGAACAAGGGGTTGGTGCAGTCTCTGCAGGACCACAGCTACATGCGGCTTGGAATCCCAGCCTGCTCGGAGCATGACTTGGATCAGAGCACCTCCAGAGAACTCTTCCAAGGGAAATTCTTCCGCGACCCAATGGCTACACAACGGCTGAATCAGCTGTGAGATTCAGCCCCTTGCCTTCCCATCAGGAAATGCCTGGGCACAGTCTCTGCTCCCAGAGGAATGGCTGCTGACCGTGGCGGCAGGTGTCCCTTCCATTTCCCACAGGAGGCATGCAGAGGCCAGCAGTGCCCAGCAGCGCCACACGAGTCCAGGAACAAAGCCTTCAAGCCTGCTTGCCTTGGCCTCCTTGGGTCAGCTCAGCTGACGGGGCTTAGAAGAGACCTGCAGCTGGCAGATGCTGACCTCCCTCTGCTTTCTGGAGAGTGAAAACCCAGTGAAAACATTGCTGTCCCTTGGTATTGCTCTCTCTGTCTTTGGAGGTGTCCCAGGCAGAAGAGGGACAGCATCAGCAGTCTTGCTGAGGCTCAGACAAGCCAAAGGCCCAAACTTAGAGCAGGTGCTGGGCACTGCAGCAGCACTCTCTCCCCACAAGGACGTGCTCCCCAACAAAAGGCCTTCCTGGCACAGGCCCTTGTGCCATCAGGCTGGAAGCACTGCCTCTGAAGAAAGAAGGCTTTCGGTCCACAAGCAGCAGGCAACCTCTTCTATGCCCGTGCTGCTGCAACCTCCCACCGGTGCAGGCTGGCGCCAGACGCCAAGCACAGGCGAGGAGAACTGGCACCTCCGAGAGGCGCTTGTCCTCAGGGGGACCATTGGTGCCGTGATGGGGAAGGGCCGCCTGCTTCCCAGTTCCAGCAGCTCTGCGAGGCTTTGCCAGGCAGCTCGGACCTCCCATCTCCATCAGGCTCTCAGCACTCCTCATCCAAGGGAGCCATTTCCTGAGGCTCTTTCGAAGACCCATCTCTGCTGTCACAGGTCAGGCACGGAGGGCCACTTGGCTCAGCAGGCCAGCAAAGGTGCTGCACGCGGGGCCGTTGCCACAGGCCAGTTCGTGGCCACATGCCACGAGCATCAAGAACTGCTCGAGGTCATTTGACTGAAAGCACACACAGAACACTGCCTCACAACATGCATCACAATACCCCTTGCTGACTCCTGCCACCAGATTGAGTCCTGCAAGGAGCCAGCAGATTCCTGTGCACTGGAACCTGCATTCCAGTGGTGGCAACAATGGCCAGGAAATGGCTTCCGAAATAATGAGAGGGCTGTTGTCTTTTTGCAGGCTATGGAAGAGCTGTGTTTCCCTCTCCGGAAGAGCAGTGGAATGGAGCTCTCCCCGGGCAGCTGGAAGCGCACAATAGCCCTGCATGACCCTCAGCAGGCAAGCCCGCTGGAAGAGCAGGATTTGGAGAGACACGCGGGCACAGGCAGCCTCTCGGATTTGCTGGCTCATCTCCCTCCTGTTAGCTGGAGGAAGGAAGCGCTCCACAGTCAAATCCCGCACAGCTCCTGCAAACGCCCAACCAGTCTTCCTGGAGCCCTGCGCAGTGCACTGCCTCCAAGCTCTGCACTAGCACCAGAACACAGCACTGCGCACTTCAACCTCAGCATGTCCCTCCCCGCTGACCTCTCCTGCAAATGCCGCTGCCACAGCTCCCAAGATGCAGCAGCCCCAAGACAATTTCCACCATGCCCCTTGAGGGCCTGACAAGCACCAGATGCCTGAGGCCACCACAAGCTCTCAGACAACAGCTCCAAACACCTAGCAGCACACCCTGAGGCAGCACAATGCAGAACACAGCCAGTCTGGGAGCTCCAGAAAGGCAGGGTTTTCTCCACCCCAAAAGCACAGCACAGCTCGGGCTTTGTCTCAGCACTGCTGAAGCTGACGCAGCCTCCTCAGAAAGCTCCTGACGCAACGCCAATGGCCACCACAAAGGGAGAAACAAGGGCAGCAGGGGCAGAGCAAGAGCAAGGCAGAGCTTTGTTCCACTGCACGGGCAAGTGGCTGGGTCACCAGCAGGCTACTCAGTTCCCTGCAGTCTCTTGCCAGTGGGAAGTGCAGGCCAGTGGGGCCAGAGAGATCACGAGTGCTTTGGGGCTCTCATGTCTCCCTCGTGGCCTGAGGAGGCGGCAGAGTGGTGCACCTCTCTTTGCTAGGCCCCTTCTCTCGCTCTCCTTGGCAAAGAGGCATCCTAGGGTCTCACCGTGCCTGTCTTCTCCATCCTGGTTTTCTTCAGGCCGTGTTTAGGCAGTGTTAGGGAGCGGAGCGGCAGACACAGGCACTCGACGAGCCCACGAGGCAGAGCAGGGAGTTGTCTCAGCACCAAAGCCCGGCAGAGAAGGTGCAAAGCAAGGGCTGGAAGGACAGTCAGAGGAAGGCCAGGAGGAGGTCTCCGTACCAAATGGAGGTGCAGCTGCTGAGTGCTTCCATCGTTGGGTGGCCGGAGGTGCAGGCACTGGTGCCCCCGCATGTGCTGCGATAATGCCCCGCTCGGAAGCCATCGATAGCCCTGCTGCCCTCGCAGGGCTGCGCTGGTGCCCAAGGAGAGCCTGCCGAGAGCCTGCCGAGAGCCCTTGGCTGCAGGCAGCTCTGTGCTCTGGCAGGGGGCCCGGGAGGCTGCGCCTCTTACGCTGCCCCGGGGCATTGTGACTGCGTTGCCGGGGGACAGCACTGTGACATCGGGGCCCCGGGGACCCGCCGCAGCCTCCCCTGCCAGCTGCCTGCTGGCCCAGCATCAGCACGCGGCACAAGGTCCCTGGGGTGCCAGCCCTCGCGCGGTCCCTGTGCCCAGGACACCAGGCCACCTGGTCCTGTCCTTGCGTGGCTGCACACTGGGCGTGGCCACGAAAGCCTGCTGGGCTCCTTGCTCTGTGTCCCTGTGCAGCAGGCTGCCCCTGTCACCGCAGAAAGGGCAGGAGTCCACTCACATGCTGCCTTTGGGAAGGGGCTTCTCTCGCAGCTCCACAAGCAGCCGGGGAGCTTGGCAGAGCTGGGCACAGTGCCAGCAGCTGGGCAGCAGTGACCTGCTGGCAGCTGGAGGTGGGGGTGTTGGAGGGGAGGGGCGAGCTCAGTTGTTCTGGGCACCAGAGCGTGGCCCCGGGCCACGGGTGCAGGCCCATCTTCTGCCCTGCCTCACAGCATCAGGGCCAGGGCCCTAGCCGGACTTTTTCAGGCACAGAACAGCAGCAGGTGCAGCAAAGAAGGGCTCTCTCTTCTAAACACGTCTTCAGCAGAAGCACAACCTCTGGAAGGTTACACAGTGGCTCCTGTGGCTGTCAACACTAAGACCATGCCCTGAGACGGCTGCTGCCAGGCCTTCCAGCTGTTGGCGTGTGCAGTTTGAATCACATGTGCCTAGGATTTTCCCAGACGCCGGCCTCTAAACCTCATCTCTTTACTAGGCTCCTGAAGCAAGCCATTTCTGACTGACCAACTGGGAGCAGGCTTGTTCAGGACAAAGTTAGGGGACAGCCAGATGTGGGCTAAGCTGCCTGCGTGGGGTGGAACTCCAAGTCAGCATTGCCATGAAAGTCTCCGAGGCCAATGCAGGTGACCAGGGGTGGAGAAGCTGTTATCTCAACCGACCTGGCCAAGCACAGACGAGGAGGTTCACCTGGCTAATTGAGAACGCCTTTGGGAGCAACATTTCGGGGTCTGGTTGGATATCTGTCTGTTTTTTCCCTGATAGCAGCAAGGAAAGGAAATGGTAGTTAGCAAGGCTCTGGAAGTGCAAAGGCTGCAGCACTTTCTGCAGTCGGAGTCTGTAGGAAAGCTGCCATGTCCAAGCATCTTGAGCAGCGCTGGGAAGGGTTGGCATAGGCTTGGTTCACTGCAGTCAGCCTCTCTACTAAACCTAGCACTCAGCCCCCCTCGCAGCTCGGCAGGAATTTTCTGAGGCCTCGCACATACCCCACTGTCTTCTTGTGTGCATGCCACCTTGTTCAGCAGCTGCTTGCACAACTCTGCAAGAGTCAGACAAGACATCTTCTTGGGCATGACTAGTCTCTTCTCAGGAGACTGACCTTGATAGGTGCAGGCCCATTCTCTCACTCTAGCTTGGACATTGCCAGGGCGCAGCAAGGGCCAGCTGCTCCCTCAGCTGCTCCTGGGAGCTGGAAGCCAAACACGGTCCCACGGCTGCCATGGCAGTGACGTCACCAGCCAGGGCCCCATCCCACAGCAGCCACATGAGGTGAGCGAGGCAGGCCCAGAGATGGCAGCCCGGTTCAAGCAAGAGTCCAGATCATCGGGTGTGCTCGTGGTGATGAGACAGGTCCGAGATCAAGCCGGGAAACCAATCCACAGGTCAAGGTCAGCATGAGGTCTGATGAGGGTGCCTGGGGTCAGACACAGTCCAGTGATCAGCAGGTAGGTCCCGGGTGAGGCCAAGAGGTCTGGCCATGCGCCAGGTGTCCATGGCCAGGTGTCCGTGGCCAGGCACAGGCATGGCTGTAGCTGAGCAGAAGACTAGTGCTCCTACAGTGGTCCTTGGACTCGCCTCAGGAGAAAGCAGGGATGGCCAGCTCTGTCTGCAGGCCAGCAACTCAACTCTGCTGAGCCTACCGAATGGTGCAAAGGGGCTCTTCTGCTGGCTCGCAGCACCTGGTGCCCCTTCCTGACACCCATGTTCAGAGCTGCTCTTGTCATGTCAGCTGGCAGACAGGCCATTCTCAGCGAGGCCCTCAGCCTGTGGATGATGCCCAAGGAAAGGTGAGGAGGTTATCGAAGAAGTCTGGGAGATGTGGAGACCAGAGGAGGATGCAGCAAAGGAGCGGAAGATGTGTTTGTGGCAGGCTGCGGAGGCAGGTGCAGGCATTAGGAGTGGGCAAGAGAAGGAGGTGGCAGTACAGGTCTAGAAGAGACGGGCAGGAGAGGACAAGGAGGCAGTGGCCATGGTGAAGCTTCAAGGTGGTGGCCTGTCCTGATCCAATATCAGGAGGGTTTCGTTACGACCCGAAGGACGATATTAAGATGCTAAAGTCGGTCCAATATCGTACAACCTTTTAACTTTATTTTCCACATAGTGGGGAGAAAAGGGTGGGGAAAGGCGAAGGGGAGGCAAAGGGGAGAGGGGAACAAGGGTAAGGGGAAAAGAGAGAAAAGTTGGGAAAGGAGAAAAGAAACTAGCTACTGCCACTCCAAGTCCGATGATGTCCTGCTGACTCCGTTCCAGATCTGCAGTCTTCACAAGCCCCCACCCTTATTCACACAGTCTGCAGTTTTTACAGGTTCTTGCCCTGCCTCTGGGAGGTTCTTCCTCACTTCCCATGCAGATTAGCTGTCATGCTCAGTCCGCCCTCTCGAAACCTTCCACAAATGGGCAGGGGGAATCTGGGGAGCTCCTGCTCATGCGCAAATGGCAAATCTGTACTTGCGGTTCGTGCCAGACGTGCTGTTCCCCTAGAAGCCTTCTTTTGCCCTTTTTGCCCCTTTTTTCCCTGTGCAGACGCATGGGGTTGTTTACCTCGCGGACGGCTCCCGGGGGCACCAGCGTGGCATTGCCCGGGTGCCTCAGCAGCGGAAGCGGCTCTGCGGCGGCGGCAGCAATGTCGAGACAAAACCGCATTTAGTACCGGTTCTCTACAAGCCCCTGCCACCCTGGATCCCCCCTGGGCACCCTGGCTCTCTCGGGGGGCCCTACAGCCCCTGGCACCCAGGATACCCCCACTTGTGACACTGGGCTTCTCCAGCCAGCCCTGTGGCTGCTGGAGCCCCGACAGCCCGACGCAGGCCCTGGGTGCCCCGGGACTCCACGTCGCCCTCTCCCATCCCTGCCTGCTCACATGCACTCTCCGTGGGTGCTGCGCCCCGGGGTCAGCTCTGCTCGAAGGGAAGGAGGAGGGCGCATGGCCGGGCCGGCCGGGCTGGCAGGGGGGAGCCTGCAGTGCTTGGAGCAGGCTGAGGAGCGGGATTTCTGACAGGCTGTGTGTGCCCAGGCCTTGCTGGGCAGCACGTGAAGGACCGGAGCGAGGAGAAGCTGCAGGACATCTGCAAGGGGGAGTGAGGGCAGTGGGGTGTCAGTTGGGGCTGGTGGGGAGAAGGAAAGACCCAGCAGTGACCACCAATTCCTGCCATGCTCCAAGCGAGGGGGCTCTGCTTGCATGTGTGTGCATGCATGCGTGTGCATGCGTGTGCATGGGTGGAGGTGGGTCTTCCAGGGACATTTGGGGCATTCCTGATCAGCAACATCTAGCTGGTCCATCTGTCCCCCCAGATCCCTGCTGGCCCTGGGGGGAGCTGGGTGAGACTGGCCCTGTGCGGAGGGGAAGCCGGGCGCTCTGCAGGTTCAGGGCTTCATCTCTGCTCTATCACGGTCCTTCGAGGCTTGGAGAAGGACACCAGCCCCTGAGTCTCTTCCCTGGCCACTCAAACCATCTTGATCCTCAGAGGTCATCATCCAGATTTAACCTGAGAACACTGTGCTGCCCGTCTGGAGAGCGGGGAGGAGGCAGCACCCTTTCCTGCACCCCCCCAGCCCCAGGGCACGTACTGGCCCCCCGGGGCACATACTGCCCCCACAGCCCCAGGGCACATACCGCCTCTGGGGCACAGACAACTCCTACAGCCCCAGTGCAGATACTGCCTCCCTGGGGCAGATACTACTCCCTGTCCCAGAAACTGCACCCCCTGCTCAGTCCAGCACTGTCCCGTTACCCAACCCAGCAACTGCCCCCATGGCCCAGCAGCCACACACACCCCCCCAAACTGCTCCACAGCCCGGCAACTGCCCCTGCACACAGCCCCCATCACCCCACAACTGCCCTCCCCCAAACAGCCCCCACAGCCCCTGCCTGGGAGCACCATCGACAGGGCTGGGCCTTACCAGCCACGTGCGCTGTGGAGGCTTCAGGGTACTTTGTGTGTGTGTGTGTGTGTGTGTGCGCGCGCATGTATTTGTGTCTGTGTGTGCATGTGTGTACGTATGTGTGTGACAGGCGCCACACAGACAAGCATGGTGCAGCCCACAGAAGAGGAGAGGCTCTGGGGTGCTCCTCAAGAGTTAATGAACCCTGGATGCACCACGGCCGAAAAAGAAATGGAAAGCTGCATAAACCTTTATGAACGATTTAAGCAGTTTTGTCTCTTTAAACAAATTCTGTCAACTCTATTTCTAATTATCGCTGAAAGATGTGATTTTTCTAAGCATAAAATATTCTAACATGTTAACTACCTCCATAAAAGAGCGTAAGCCACACAGGCTTGTTGTGGACTTGGACCCATGGTCAGCTGGCCTGAGGACCCACCCGTCAGCAGGGACACCCCTGGTGTTAACAGCGTGGAGAGGAGAAGCTGGGGGAAATCGCACCAGAGGGGCGGCGCACGGACACGTGGAGGACAGAGACCCTGTCCAGACCTGGAAGGACACGTCTCCAAGCCCCGGACCTGCCGTTGCCCCACGACCCTGCTTGGAAAAGTCGTTTGCTCCCTTCTGAGTCGTGCCGGCCCCTGGCCGGTGGGTTTAGCCCTTGCTCAGACACGATGAAATCGCTCCCAGCTTCACGCCCATTTCAGCTGTCTGTGACTGTCTTGTGGCCTCTTTGCTTCAGGGTGGAGGGGGTAATTCTGCCTGTAGCTAACCCCCTTCCCTGGGGACGCAGATGAGTGAGACGGGAGGTTGACCCGGGAGCTCCCTGCAGGGCTGTTGCTGGACAGCTCACACGGCTGCTCCCGTGCGGCCGAGCGCTGGGAGAAGGCAGATTTTGCTGCTTTTTCCCCATTTGAGGGGCCTCTGCCAGCCCTAGTGCAGGGGACAGGGAGAGCCGGGATGTACCATGGCCAGGAATGGGGGGTGACAGCCGGGATGTACCACAGCGAGGGATGGGGGGTGACTGCCAGGCTGTACCATGGCCAGGAATGGGGGGGGGGGGAACAGCCAGGATGTACCATGGCCAGAGATGGGGGAGTTACATCTGGGAGGTACCACAGCCAGGCATGGGGGGGTGACAGCTGGGATTTACCATGGCTAGGGATGGGGGGGTGATAGCTGGGATGTACCACAGCCAGGGATGGTGGGTGGCAGCTGGGAGGTACCACGGCTAGGGATGGGGGTTGACAGCTGGGATGTACCACAGCCAGGGATGGGGAGCGATAGCCAGGCTGTACCATGGCCAGGGATGGGGGGTGACATCTGGGAGGTACCACAGCCGGGGATGGGGGGGGTGACAGCTGGGATATACCATGGCCAATGATGGGGGGGTGACAGCCAGGCCATACCACAGCCAGGGACAGGGGTGACAGCTGTGACATACCACAGCTGGAACAGGGCTGACAGCTGGGTTGTACCATGGCTGGGGGGGGACCCCATGGAGTCCCCGCACAGTGTGCTCACCCTACTCAGCCCCCATAGTGCCTCTCCCTCTGCCAGACAGACGCAGGACATTCCCCTAGACAAACACGCCAAGATCTTCTGGCACCTGGTCCTGGCCCTCAGCATCAAGGATGAGTGCCAGGAGATCACTTCTACGGCCTTCCTCATCACGGTTGGACCTAGGCCTCCATGCCCACCCTGCTCCCCAGCACAGCATGAGAGCCCTGGCCCTGCAGCCCCTCCGGCAACTCCTGCTGCCCTGGGGACAGAGCCGCCTGCCCCAAGCTGGTGCACATAGAAACCTGTTTCTCCTTCTCATTTCCTATCTCTGAATGCTGCCCTGCTCCTCTCCTGGCGCATCTCTGCTCCCCCAGAGAGCCTTTCCCCAGGTCAGTGTGTCCATGCTGGTCTGGCTTTTCCTGCACCCCTGCCCTGTGCTTCCCGCAGGGCCTCAGGCTGGTGGTGCTGCTCTGCAGAGCGAGCAGGCTGTGAGGCTACGGGGTTATTCCATACTGGCTGTGCTGGTCGGTGTGGGAAGCAGACTCAGCTGGGCAGGGACCAGTGATATTGCTGGCACAGGTCTGTGCTCATGGATGGTGCTCAGTGACCCCAAGGGGTTTGCAATGGCAGGAGATGTGTTTTTTTGGGGGGTGGGGTGGGGGTACTAGCTCCAGCCTGTGGTGTTTCACTGAGGGTGCAGGAATCACCCTCCAGTGCCCCTTCCCTGGGACTCCTGGGTCCCCACTGCCTCCCTGGGGATTGCAGAGCCGGCGTTTCCCCCTGCATCCCTGGATTTAGTGCTCTACCTTCTGCTTACTGCACCATGGACCATCCCTCATTTTGTAGGCTCCACTCACTGCCCACCCCAGGCACACACTGTCCCTGGAGATCCCCTGAGCTCTCTTGGGGATCTCCTGGAGACTCCCTTCCAGAAGGTTGGGTATCTGTTATCAGCACTGTCACCTGTGGGACAGCCAAGGGCAGGTGATTCAGAGATCATTCACCATCTCCACTGATCACAGACAGATGAGCCTTGAATCCAGCTGTCAGTCCCTAACAGATCACCCAGGTACTCTGACCTCAATATGTGCAGCCGGTGAGGTTGACAAGAAGAACAGGTCCTTTTGTGGTGCAATCCCTTGGGTGTATTTTTGACTCCATCGTCTGAAGAAAGGCCAGACTTCAGGCAGGTCACAGGAGAGATCCCCTTTTATTATGGAAATGTTATTCTGGAGGCCAGGTCTGGCATAAGGGTGCCCAGGGCCTGGTGCTGCCTGTGTTCACAGGACACATGCGCTTGGAAACACGACCCTGCCACCACCACGTTACAAGGGCACTCAGGCCATATACACACATGAGAGCACAGCAGAACTGTGCGGAAGTGAGAAGCGCAGCCCTGAAAAGAGAAAGTCCTGCTGCTCTTGGTGGACGAATCTCCAGGAAAGCTGCAGCCCCCACTTAAAGGCTTCAGTGAGGACATGCCTGCTGTGGCAGTGGGGGGATGGTCTTGAGGAGCAGAGGGTCTGTCCCCACAGGCTGCATCAAGACTCTCTTCCCCTCCACTACCACTCTGCTGTGAGTATTGCAGGACTGAAGAGGGAAGGGACCAGCCCACGGTGACAGCTGGCTGCCACCCTTGCAGGAGAGGGGTGTGAGATCACACACTGACTGTACCCAGGGGAGCTGAGCTCTTCTAATGGACATCGGATCTGTGGTCTCACACCGCCTGCACTCATCTGAGCCTGATTCTGTGTCCCCGAGTTCCCTTGGTGTCAGTGCCGAAAGAGACACTGCAAAGGGAAACTCTCCTCATTGCCCTGAGGGCATCCGAGGGAGCTCAGACTAGCGGTGCTGAGGTTCCCCAGTCTCTGCTGATGAAGGGGGAAGCCTGGCTTGCTGCTTCAACACAGTCTCTGTCAGATTCAGATGAGAGATAAGTGGCACAAGCCAAAACTTTTTTTTTCCCTTACTTTTTACAAGAATGTACCAGAGAAAAGTAAGAAAAAAACAGAAATGAACAACACAGAGCCTTGATGCCAGATGCCCTGGGAATGATGAGACGATGCACATGGGATGGTTATTGGTGGTGACTTTGGACCCTTTGAACCAGTTTCCTCAGGGCATCCTTGAGCTCCTTGTTCCTCAAGCAGTAGATGATGGGGTTCACTGCTGGAGGCACCACCGCATACAGAACAGCCACCACCAGATCCAGAGCTGAGGAGGAGAAGGAGGGGGGCTTCAGGTAGGCCAAAAATGAGGTGCTGACAAATAGGGAGACCACGGCCAGGTGAGGGAGGCACATGGAAAAGGCTTTGTGCCAGCCCTGCTCAGAGGGGATCCTCAGCACAGCAGTGAAGATCTGCATGTAGGACAGCACAATGAAAATGAAACACACGAAGTCTAAACAGGCAGTAACCACAATAAGCCCAGCTTCCCAGAGGTAGGAGTCTGAGCAGGAGAGCTTGAGCAGCTGGGGAATCTCACAGAAGAACTGGTCCACTGTGTTGCCTTGGCAGAGTGGTATGGAAAACGTGTTAGCAGTGTGCAGGAGAGCATAGAGAAAACCACTGCCCCAGGCAGCTGCTGCCATTTTGACACAAGCTCTGCTGTCCATGATCGTCATGTAGTGCAGGGGTTTGCAGATGGCAGCATAGCGGTCATAAGCCATGACAGTGAGAAGAGAATACTCAGCCAAAATGAAAAAGACAACGAAAAATATCTGGGCAACACATCCCAAGTAGGAAATGGCCCTGGTGTTCCACAGGGAATTGGCTATGGATTTGGGGACAGTGGTGGAGATGGAGCCGATGTCGAGAAGGGAGAGGTTGAGGAGGAAGAAGTACATGGGGGTGTGGAGGCGGTGGTCGCAGGCTACGGCTGTGATGATGAGGCCGTTGCCCAGGAGGGCAGCCAGGTAGATGCCCAGGAAGAGCAAGAAGTGCAAGAGCTGCAGCTCCCGCGTGTTCGCAAATGCCAGGAGGAGGAACTCGTTGAGGGAGCTGCTGTTGGACATTTTGCTCCCTCCAGGCACATGGGACTGTTAAAGGAGGAAAAGACAGTGACAAGTCAGGAGAGACTTCTCTGTTCAAAACTCTTTCCCGCTCTCACAGACACCCCGAACACAGACACAGACACACACACAGACACAGACACACACACACATGCATTGCTTTACTCCTTCTCAGCAGGACCTTCCTTCAGCTCCCTGCCTGGAGCTCCAGTTCATGCTGGCTGAGTCTGCCATGAAGAGCAGGATCCTCTGCCCATGGGCTCCAGAGGGGTCAGCCCTGCTAGAATGCAGAAGGGCAGTTTAAGTTCTTCACCTCCAGTTCTGAGGCATTTTGACCACAAAAGCAACAGCTTCACTCTTGGGGGGCTTGTTTGTTTGTCTGCTCTGCAGGGTAGGAATATGCACCCTGTCCCCTGCTCTCAGTGTGAAGACTAGTGAGGCCTGAGAAGCAAAAGCTCTCCCTGTGCCCTAGGACAGAGCCAGCACACTGGTCTCCACATCAGTCCCATTCCCAGATGCCTTGGGCATGCACTTCTCTCAGTTAGAGGATAATCTCAACCAGAAGCTATCCTTAAAGGAAACTGGCCTGTGCTGACAGTGGTGTCCACTTGGAAAGCACTGATCTCCAAACCCACCTCCCTTTCTCAGCTCAGATGTTCTGAGAGTGATAGAGAGGGTGTGACGTAGCACATGGCTCCGATGATCAGAAGAAGGACTCTGTGACATGGCTCTGGTGCGGAGAGAGAACTCAACACTCAGTTTCTAGCCAAAGATACACAGTGCTTATTTCAGCTGCCCACATACAGCCACCCCCAGCAGCATTTCCATTTTCTTAGCACCTCTGTGGCTTCTGCATGGGATATTCAGCTATCACACATGTCCTACAGAAGAGCTGTAGGAGCTTGCGATTGGGGACAACTCTGCAGCAGGAACCACAGGGTCTGTGTCAGACTCTGTAGCTGTAAATTTCATCCCCAGAAAGCCCACAAGCAAGAACAACAGCAGCCCAGCCTGGGAGAGAAGCAAGGAACACCACCTTGATGCTTCTGCCTGGGGTGGCAAAGGGAGAAAGACATACGGACACTGAGGAAGGTCTTCCCCTAACCCAGCTGTGCACACCACCTCCCCAGGGGACACAATGCAGGGCAGCTGCTCTCAGCCCCTTTGTCATGTTTCAGGAAATGGGCACATGCCAGGAGAGCTGCTCCTCTCCTCTTCTGGGGCTCTGGCTGCCAGAAAGGCAATTCCTGTCCAATATCCCATGGCCTTGAGGGCAGAGGGCTCTGCTGGGTGGCAGAGGAAAGGTGAAGGGGGCTTGCTGAGGGGAAACCATCTGCACTCCAGGGGCTGGCAGAGAATTTCCTGCATCCCAGCCTCACATGAGGTTTCTGGCAGCAGTTTCCTTTCGCTCTTTGACCATCTCTCTACTGCTTGGAGATGTCTTTTCTGGGAGCTCTTCCTCTGTCCCCACACAGACCCCATCCCACTTGCTGGGCACTCAGTTCAGCCCTATGGAAACCTCCAAGTGGCAGGAAACTGCCCAGCAGCAGTTCCCTATTTCCAGGTGTTAAAGAGCAGATCAGAGAATCTCTGATGAGACTGGCAAGGTGATGTTGGTGCTGACTGTAGGTGAGGGGTGGTGTAAGCACTTGCTGAGATTCCTCACAAACCTATTTATCCTTTGGTATGGTGAAAAGGCTTGTTTAAACCTGACTGTTGCATTGCCATTCCCACCATGCAGAGACAAGTCCTCTTGAAAACTCCACTCTCAAAATGTCCTCATGGTGAGCTGGAGCTGTGAGCAGCCCTGACCCATGCAGCACCATCTCAGCAGGAGAATGAACCCGCCCTGCCAGGGGTCACCCTTCTCACCCAGAGCTTGTCCCCACAGCGCCGTGGGGAGCTCCCTGGGCAGGCTGAGTGCTGAGCTCCCCGGGCAGGCTGAGTGCTGACGCTCACAGGCAGCAGAGTCACTGCCCCGGGTACGCAGCACCCTGGGGCGCAGGGCACTGCTCTGAATTACAGCCCTGTGTAGACCTGGGTGCACACCCTGGCTTCACACCCCTGCAGCCATGCCTGAGAAAAGGGAGCAGCATGCCCTGTCCCTGTGACGGTGTGGCAGGGAATCCCTGCTCTGAAGCATCTCCCCCTTCCCTGCACAGGAGAAGCCAAAGGAGCGATCCTTAGAAAGCCTATCAGTCAAGGGATGGGCTGGGTTCAGAAGACCCCTCCAGGAACCTCAGTAGTATCACTCTGCAGCCAGAGACTTACCATGCAAAGAGCTGTGAAGATTCCTCCCACAGTGAGCTCTCCTCTGTCCTCCCACTCCACACTGCCTTGCACTTCTCTCTGCCTTCTCTCACCTCATGTCAGCAGCAGCAGGCAGTGCCCGCAGCCCTGCTGCTCTTGGCAGAGGAGCTGCTCCTGCACACAGCTGTCTCTGGGCAGTGCTGCCAGGTTGCCATGAGCTCCCTCTGTCTGTGAAGCCTGGCCCCACTCAGGAGCAGAGGACCAGACAAAAATGTGACTCTCTCTGCCTCTCCCCTGGATCCCTCAACATTTTCCTGGGGCTCCAAGGCTGACAGCTCCTGAGGGGCAGCATGGTCCCTTCTGGGAAATGCTCTTGGAAGTGTGCTAACCACCTACAGTCCCTCTCTGGATTATGGAGAGAGACTGATTTCAGCAATGTGCTTTATCCTGTCAGAGGACAGAGGTGGAGAGGGGTGGAAATGTTCCCCTCTGTCAAGCCCTATTCCTGCACCATTACTAGGCAGGAGACCTAGACAGTGACAGGGAGGGCTTCCTTTCCCCTGCGTAGGGCAGTGATTCAGAGGAGGAAATGCAGGCCTTTAATCTCAGCTTAGAAAGCCTTGGGCAGATGGGGATTCAGCTCTCTCCCAGGCATGCCACAAACCCATAGGAGGTAGACTTCCTCTTGCCTCAGTTCAGGTGTGCACAGACGAGGGGCCTGCATGCAAGCCCCTTGCCTGAGCTCCCACGAGAAGCCATAGGAATGGAGCAGGGAGTCAGCAGCTCGCACCCAACCCCCTGGTGACAGCTGAGGTTCCAGGCTTGGTCCAAGTCATTTGTATGTGTCTGCCACCTCTGATGGAGCAATTCTGAGAGACCCACATCCTGCCTGAGCATCAGCTGTGGGCCAGACGGGTGGTGGGGCAGGTTCGCTTGGCCACCTGAAACTACACCAAATTTTTTGACACCTGAACTGTCCTTAGCCATGCATTTCCACGGCACCCACAGAGCTTTTCAGCTGACCAAAAGGAGGAGTTCACCATAAGGAGAGCCTGGCTGCTCTCTAGGCTCTGTCAACTGTATATGCTACAACTCAAGTCCCTGCAGAGCTAAGACATATGCACATCTTGGCATTGCAGACACTTCAGTTAATTCAGGGCTCTCATTTTAAAGGAATAAAAAAGGCCTCTAGTGCTGTGCCAGGTGCCTGAGGTGTCAAGACAACTGCATGTGGCTGGCACATACCACACAGGACCTCCAGGAAAGCCATGTGCTGGTGGAGTGGGTACGGGGCAGACACCACAGGGTCTCTCAAAGGGGTTTGGGGTCTGCCTGCCAGCAACTGAACACCACCACCATGGCATGGAGGGAAGGTCCATCCCAGCTACATCCAAAGTGCTGCAGGACTGGAAGGCCCATCACACCAGAGTCTCCACTCATGTGCCTATGCTTTCAAACCCTGATGGTTCTCCTTTTCCTGAACCTTCTCTCCCACCGATGACAGGAACAGCAAACATGCTAGTGATGTCCACAGCATGGCTAGACCAAAGTCTATCCTACTCCAGGGACCTTTTTAGCAGCAGCTTGTCTTTCTTGGACATCCTCCTCACCTCTGTCACAGGCCCCAAAGTGCTTTGGCATCACCTGGGGCTGCAAACCCCTCTCCTACCAGGGCTGCATGGCCCAGCTGGCTTCTCTCTGGCTTTGGGGACCACAGGGTTTGTTCTCTTCATCAGCACCTTATTTCAGCATCCCATTGCCATGTGCCATCCACTCCAGCATATCTCTGCTATGAAGCAAAGTCTTTGCATATGTGACGTCCTGGGCACTCAGTAACAGGTTTCCCCATCGTAAGGCTGCACTGGGGCCTGGTGCCACAGCTGAGGTGCTGCAGCTCCAATGTGTGCAAATGCCCTCAGGCTGGGGAACAGGCAAGAGGAGCTGGAGCTCTGTGTGCTGTCACAGAAGTGTGGCATTGTTGGAGTAGCTGCTGAGACATGGAGGGACAGCTTGCATGATGACAGAGCTGCAACTGATGGCTACAAGTTCTTCAGGAGAGACCAGGAGGGAAGGTGAGGAGGGAGGATGCCCTTTGTGTGAAGGGGAAGCTCAGCTGTATGGAGCTCTTCCATAGGATGAGCAAAGGGAGGCAGCTCTGAAGGGCAGAGGAGCTCAGGGGTTTGGACAATAGAAACCTGCTGAAGATGTGCAAGGAAAGGTGGCAAGGTGTGCATGATGCGGCAGAAAAAACCCATGCCAAAATATTCGCCTATGGTGCCTCTCTAAACAGAGGACAGAAACCCATTCCAGCATTGCAATTTGTCTCATCAGAGGATGGTTATCTGTGAGAGGTGGAAATGTCTCACTCTGGAAGGCCCTATTCCCATCTCTTAACAAGGCAAGACACCTAGATGGGGACAAGAAGGGAGCTCAGTGAGACATGGTTCAGGTATTGATCCAGATGAGTCAGTCTAGGCATCTTATGCCAGCTCAGAAGCCTCGGGGCTGGAATGGGATTCAGCAAACTCCTGTGAACTCCACAAGCACACCGGAGGTGGGATTCCCCTTGCCCAAGCTGAAGTGAGCACAACAGAGGTGTCTGCATGCGAGCTCCTTGTCTAAGCTCCCATTGGAATCACTGGAGATGGAGGGTGGGAGTCAGTTGCCCATAAACAAGCACCTGGGGACATCTGAAGAGACAGAGGTGGTCCAAGACATATGCCAGCATCTGCTTGCTCTGATAGAGCAACTATGAGCAAGATCCTCCTAGAGCACCAGATGGGGAATTTCCTTGGCCATCTCAAATGACCCCAGATGCCTAATACTGCTAGAGCACCACTCACTGTGAAGTTGAGACACGATCCCTGCAGTGTAAAACCCTAATGTAATTCAGTGCAGACCCTGGATTTAATGACATAGAAATTGGCTGTCAGGGCTATGTCGGATGCCTGGGGTGTCCAGCACAACTGCATTTTTCTAGCAGATACACAATGGGAACCACAGGAAAGCCATGGCTTTTTGGAGTGGTGCTGGGCAAGTGCCCCAGGCCATCTCGGGTTTCCTACCTGTGCCCAAACAAATGAATCCTCCCTCTGCCCTTAGGCACACTCTGTACTGTCCACATGCAAGTGTGCTGTGTAAATGGGAGGCAGAGCACACCAAAGTCTCCACTCTAGTCTCTGCACTGTCAAACCCTTCTTGCTCTCCTCCCTCTGAACCTCTTCTCATCCCTGGATGTTATGAACAGGCACTGTGCTAATGATGACCTCAGAGTGCCAAATCACAGGCTGCCCAGGCCCAGGGACTTCTTCAGTGGTATTTTGTCCTTCCTGGAGATCAGTTCACCTCTGTCACAGGCCCCAAGGTGCTGCGGAGTCAGCTCAGGCAGCAAACCCCTCTCCTGCCATTCCTGCACAACCCAGCTCTGTTTCTTCCTGGCCTTGGGCACTGCAGGGTTTTCCCTCTTAGTGGGAACCTCCTTTCACTATTACCTTGCCACTGCCAGCATGTCTCTGCTCAGAAGTGGGGCCATCGCACATACAGTGTCTTTGGCCCTTGGTAACAAGTTTCACCATGACTAATCTGACTGAAACATTGCTAGAATAACTGAGATGTGGTGGGATCACTTGCACAATAGGAGAGCCCCAATGGTAGGGTACAAGCTCTTCAGGAGAGTCCAACGGGGAAGATGAGGAAGGGGGATGCCCTTTGGGTGAAAGGGCAGCTCAGATGTGTGGAGCTCTTCACACATCAAGGCAAGGGCTTGGGTAAGAGCTTCTGTGTGACAAAGGTGACATTGCAATGGGAATTACAGACCACCCAGTCAGGGTGAGGAGGTGGATGCAGTCTCCTTTAAGCAATGTGAGCAAGTCTGTGGATCGCAGGCCCTTTTTCTTATCAGGGGGACTTTAATCCCCCTGACATTCACTGGAAGGGCAAACAGCAGAGTGCAAGCAGACCAGGAGGTTTCTGGAGGGCATCAGGGACAACTTCTTAGCACAGCTGCACAACAGGCAATATTTGTGATGCTCTCTTGTATCTGGAAATTTGAAACAGGGAGGAACTGATCAGGGATGGGATAGGCAGTGTCTGCCTTGCCTACAGTGACCATGAAAAAGTAGAGTTCCAGATCCTGAATGGAGAGAGGAAGCATAGTAGCAGAGCGCAGACCCTGGACTTCAGAGAAGCAGACTTGGGCCTGTTCAGGGGACTGGTGGAGGATCCCAGGGAAGGCAGCTCTGAAGGGCCCAGGAGCTCTGCACATTCTTGCTTTGGACAGCAGTTCCACTAAACTGGTGCTTCCTTTTTTTCAGTCATCTGTAGTGTCCTGCAGTTCCTCATGCTGTTACCCTGTCAGAGGCACCACAAGACAGGATAAGCCATCTGTACACACACATTAACAGCTGACACAAAGGAGTTTCAGTCCGGAGGGACCTTGAGAAGCTTGGGGTTTTGGCCAACAAAAACCTCATGACATTGTACAAGGAGAAGTGGTAGGTCCTGCATCGGGGACAGAATAACTCATGCATCATGACGGGCTGTGGCTGTCAGAGGAGTGACCCCCTGGACATTATGAGGGATGCCATATGAGCCAGTGGTGCATGCTCACCACAAATGAGGCCAGCTGCATACAGGGCTGCTTTAGGAAGAGTCTGGCCAACCAGGCAAGGGCAGTTCTTATCCCCCTCGACTCAGCAGTGGTGTGGCCACTTCTAGAATAGTGTGTCCCAGTGTGGGCTGCCCAGTGCTGGAGGAAGGGGGAGCAACTGGAAGAGGTCTGCCAAGATGGGGATGGGGGCCTGAAGTACATGGCCTGTATGGAGAGGCTGAGGGACCTGGGCTTCCTTAGCCTGGTGGAGTGGTACAGCTAAGGGGAATATAGCAGTAGGCTGTGACTGCCTGAAGGGTGGTTTCAGAGATGGTGGAGCCTGTTCTGGCAGTAGGAAAGAGCATGAGAAGGGGAAACAGCCACAAACTGCAGCTTCAGAGGCTCAGCTTGGACTCTAGGAAAAAGAAATGTCACTTGAAGGGTAGTGTTGTGGTGCAACAGGTCACCCAGAGGGGAGCCCATGCCTTTGTGTTTCAAAGAACAGCCACTAAGGACAGAGAGACATCAGTAAAGAGGGAGAGATTCTGGAGTGAGAGCAAGGTGGGGAAGCTGGCTGGGTGTCTACAGGCTGCAGGGAAACAGGCACAGGCATGGGAAAGTGCAGGACAGCCTGAGGTGGACGTGGCTGAGGGCAATGCCAAGGCAGAAAGACTCCAGGACAACTGAGGTCCTTCTCCTCTTGGCTATGGCTGTTGTCTCTGCCATCGAGGCCTCTGAGAAGAAACTTTTTTCCCTATGGCACGGGGGCCACATTGCCTGCTTTCCCCCCGGGAACCTAACGTGTGCTGTATCATTGTCCTGCACTTGGCCTTGCACACCTCCACCCTCTTATTGCCCCCAGGAAGAGCCCTGAGCAACATGTCAGAGAAAGGACCACCCTACTCAGTGGCTGGGCACCTGTGCTTGGCTGATCTGCTTGATAATACACATCTGGGTTGACTTGGCATCAGAGCCACCTGCACATTGCCTTTGCCTGCCTGCAATCAAGGCCTCCAACTTTCTGCTCTAATCAGCCCCTGGGGAGGCTTTCTTGGTAATGGCCCTCAGTGGGACCCATCAACCCTCCAAGAAAGAAGGGATTTGCTTCTGACTTTAACTTCTTGAAAGGTTTGTTCAGTCTCCTCTCAGCATCAGGGGTTCGTGGGCTCAGCACCAAATCCACCCAAGGCATCATTAAAATGCAAAAACCCCTGAGGAGCCATGCCTCTTTCCATAATTTGCTTCCGCTCTGCAGTTCTTGTGTGGCTAATTGAGAAGCTTTCAGGAGTGTATTGAAATTAGGAAGATTTCAATGAGCACCTGAAAAAGAAAGATGTCTGCTTCTTAAGTTTTCTTTATTCTTCACTTTTCAGAATAAGTGATACCCACATTCTCCAATTCATACTGACCCACTGGGTCTCCTAATGAAGTCTAGACATGTAGGACAAGCAGTATTTTTCATAGGAGGCATGTATGGACAACCTTCCTCCCCAGCTCCCCAGCCCTGCCAGTTCCCTTATCTGGGGACTTAGATCACTCTGGTTAAAGTCTAACCTTTTTCCACTCAAGGCTGTAGCTGAAGGTTAGAGCTCATGTGCACCAGTTCCCACCTGCTTTCCATAGAGAACTAGCTGCAAACAGACACAGAAGAATTTGTCTTAATTGCAATCAAACTAAGTTGCCTCCAGTGAGGTCCACAGTCTGCTAGGAACAACTTTCCTTGAAATGTTTTTGACAGATAAATAGGAAAGGCTGGATAGACACACAGTGAAGGAGTTGGTTGAAGAGACAATTACACTGCTGAAAGATGACACAAGCTTTAGACTCCCTGAAGCTTAAAGCAGCAACTGGAGAGCTGCAAAGTATCTGAATGATAAAGAGCAAGGAGGAGGAAGACTGGAAAACTATGGGAAGTGCATATGCCCAGATCATCTGATGCAAAGTTGACTTTAGAAATGATCAATTTAATCAGGACATGTGGAAATATGTGAAAGATTAGTGAGGTTAAAGGCACAGCATAGTAGAGAGAGCAGTGGCAATGCAAGTTAAGGGGTAGATCAACATTTCTTCTCCTGAGATCCATGCCCTTCCTCAAAATTTCCATTATGTCATCATGGGAAAACACTGATATTTTATTAAAATTACTCAGTCACTTCAGCTGATGACAGTGTGGTCATAATTTTTTTTAACCTTGAGAACAGTTCTTTACCTTTTCAGGCAGAGCTTGGGTGTCTAACCATAAACATCCACCCAGCATCTCTGAGGTGTCTACTTGGGCCTGGCAGCTCTCACAGAGGACTTGCAGGAGGGTGGAGCCCCTTGGAGTTGCAGATGGAGACTGGGCAGAGGGCACCAGGGCACCTGCAATGGCACCATCTGTCCATGACCTTGTGACTGCATCCCACCCCAGTTCTGAAAATCACTTTTCCTTTCAGACAATGCATAATCACCCCAGAAGACTAGTATACTGAGACAGATCAAATCAAGAAAGACAATAAGAACACACAAAAATGAAAAGCTGGGAAGTATAACAAAACATTTATTTGCTTTAAATCTCCTTTTTTCAATTTCTTTCTTGTTTCATTTTTAATGTCATTTTCTAAACATTTCTGCTGTAATCAGGCCTACACCATTAAACAAGATATTTCTGTGTCTCACACAGAGCCGAGTGCCCAGAAAATCACCCCCTGCCCATGGCTGTCCATGCCACTCCTCGCTCTTTGCACAGAGCACGTCACACTCTGAGGTGTCAGGCTCTCTAGGCTGATGAGGAAAGCAGGGTGACCAGCTTCAAGGAAATGCTCTATCTTTAGGTGGCCAAATTTGTACAAATCTCAACATACCAGTCTTAAAGTGATGTTAGAAAGGAGTCCCTAAAACATCTAGCCGCACTCCCTTTTCATTCCCTGCATGGTCAGTGAAGTGCAACTTCATTTTAGGGGACAACAGGGAGGAGGCTGACCTCACCCCTTGCCAGATCCCATCGGTGCAGATGTGTCTGTCTGACCCATTTGTCTGCACGTCCTTTTCTGGTCAATGGAGGGAAATAGGTTTCTCAACTGATTTGTTTTAAGATACATTTTCTAATGACAAGCTAAGGTTCCATAGGAGCTGCCTCCAAAATCTCTAGCGCCACATGGGAACACAACTATCCCAGGGCATCTCAGGCAGCATCAGCCTCTCTATGTGGTCAAATGAATCAAGCCCCAAAAGGAGATTCTAGTCGTAAGTTGAAATCTTCTCAAAAAATAACTCAATGCAAAAATTGACAAAAAAAAATTCTCTTTTCAAAATCTTCACACATTTTTTAACACTGCCAAATATTTTTTGTCTTTCTTATTAATTGGCAGCACCATGTTCGTGCACTCCAGTAACCATGGCTATGAAGCATAGTAGGGACCAGGGTCCCAGATAAAGCTCTCAGGATGACATGTGTTAAGGGCACATTTGCTCTTTTCTGGCATATCATCTCTACCTTAAGCACCGCAGACCAAGAAACCTTGCTGAGGACTTTTAAAAGCAAAGAACCTGCTTTGGTGCCTCAAGGAGGAAGGTTGCACCCTGTCCCAGATTGTCCGACATCCTGCTTCTACAAAAAGAGCAACCCACAGTAGAAATCAGTCTTGAGGCTCACCAAAGCACCTCAATCTGTGGCCACACTTTGTGCTGTTTCATCCCACGAGACTTTAATCCTGTCTATAAAAAACACTAAATCCCAGACTAACTAGATCTAGGTCCTAGATTCCAACCCAGGTCTGCCCAGTGCAGAGACCTGACAGTACAGGGGCGCAGAACTGACCCCTCCAGTGCCCCCCTTTATATATTTCAAAGTCTTTGGCACCATCTGGAGATGTTCTTGAACAATTTGTCAGAAATTCTTGGAAAATACCTGGGGTGAAGGAAGGCGAGGTGAGGGGAAATCTCTCAGCTCTCTCCCTGGCTCTGCCATCTCTATGGCGGTGACCTACTGAGCCCCCACATGACAGGAGCTGACGTCACAGTGGGATGTGCCGCATCACAGGGAGGTCTCCCTGGTACTGCAGGAGTGTCCTCACTTCCCTGCAACGCCCAGGAGCTGCTGGGCAGTGCTCACGTGCTCCCCACCGCTGCCCTTCGGAGCTGCTCCATGGCAAGGAGGGGGAAGAGGAGACAGTGCGGCCACATTGGGGCCCCTCGATGTCAGGCAGAGGAGCAGGTTGAAGAGGAGTTTTGGGTGACGAGACAGGAAGAGCGTCCCTTTTGCTCAGATGGAGAAGTGAGCCAAGGGCAAGGGAGAAAGCGAAATGGAGGACTGCTGGACCAAGACCATCAGCCTGTACTGCAGTTCCTTGTGCCTAACACTCCTGTGGCTCTCCACCAAGGGTAAGGGCTTTGGGAGCTCCTTCACGAGGTATTGAATAGACATTTGTTAACTGCATTAAGTGCTGTGGACGCTGGGATGCAGGGGTGGCTGGGCAGGGTGGGTGCTGCCACAAGAGCCCTGGCCTGAGGGTCCTGTCTGGCTTGGGGGACAATGTGGCAGCCAGCACTCCTGGGGCCTGGGGCTGGGGCTGGGGCTGGGGCTGCCCTGAGCCCCAAGGCTCCTGTGGAGCTGGCTTCATCTCCTTGTACAGGGTGAAGGGCAATCCATGGCCAGGCTTCCCTGGGAGTGGGTCTCCCTTTGGGATCTGGCTCCAGCAGGAAAGGGGTCCTGTGTCCTGGATGCTGCGGTGTCCTGCAGCTCCCATGGGGCTCTCAAGAGCCTGCTGGAAATGCCCAAATGGGAAAAGAAACCTTCACCTTCTAGTAACTGCAAGCCGTCTACTTATTTGGGAGAACCTCTCTTCCTTCCCCCTGCATCCTTCTATGCTTCCAACTTGGCAGAGCATGTTTTGGGCTCAGAGATCTTGTCCTCAGATGCCCACAGCCCCTGTCCTCCTGCAAACTCGGGTCAAACCTCTGCACCCAAAAGACAGCCTGTTTGGGGGGGCTGCTTGGGAACAGGTTGGGGTGCCATCGCCACCCCACAAGTCCCTGCTGACCCCAAGCCTATTTCTCAGAGCTGTGGGGGCAGTGCTGGGGGGAGCCCAGCAGGGCCATCTCCCCAGCCCCTCCCAGCCCCACACCTCCTCTGCCCAGCACCGGCAGGCCCAGAGCTGCTCTGGCCCTGGCTGCCCCGGGGCTCCTCAGCCTGCGGAGCGGCATGCCGGGGCCCAGCCCCGCCCTGCAGAGAGCTGCCCCTGCCTGGCCACGGCCCAGTCCTGCTGGGTGCAGTGAGAGGTCTGCCGAGCCCTGGGGCTTCCGTGGGAAGGGGGCTGGGGCCCCAGGGGCCCATGACCAGGTGCCCCGCGCTGGCGCCAGGGCCGGCACCAGCACCAGCGCCAGTGCTGCTCCCCCGCACTCGGCATGGCCCTCAGGTGCAGGGCAGCCAGGAGCCCCGCAGGGCCCCTACAGCAAAGCCCAGCCCCTGAGGGGCAGCACTGCCCCCAGGCCCCGCGGCGCCCTGCCACGGCCCGGTGCTGCCGCCTACAACATGGCGCCCCACCGCGGTGTGGGGGGTGGGAGGAGGGTGGGGGGGTGGGGCAGAGCTGGCCGCCAGGGCAGGAGGCTGCAACGTTTCCCTGGCAATGCCCCAGCGCTGCCTCCTATTGGCTGATGTGAGGAGGAGGGCAGGGATGGGATTGACTGTTGGCTCTATCAGCCAATCGGAGGCCACCATTAAAAAAGAGGTGACAGTGGGCCGCGATCAAAGTGGGAGCGAGGGGGCAGGCAAGAGCGGGTGCGAGCGGGGCTGGCAGGACTGTGGGCACGTCCCGATGGTGGCAGGTGCCCTCCCACCGGGGCAGGGGCAGCGGTGCTGCCCCACGGCTGCTTTCCTGCAGGAGCTGCAGCAGGGACTGGTGGGGCCGGGAGCACGGGACAAAGCGCTCTGGCCCCGGGGCAGCTGCCCTGTGAGCCAGATGTGCCGGCTGCCCCCGAGCAGCTGGGCCGGGGCGGCTGGGGGGGTTTGGGGGCAGGAAGCTTTGCCCCTGCCCTGGGTCGTAGACCCGTTGTCCAGCCTTTGCCGGAGCTGCTGCTTTGGGGCAGTAACGGATCCGTAGCAGGTCTTTCACTCCCCGATGAGCGTTGCGAGGCCCCAGGGTGAGTCCAGGTGGCTGCTCAGGAGCTGGCTGAGCCTTGGGGGAGGCAGGGAGAGCTGCAGGCGGCAAATAGCCGCGTGGCCGGGCTGTGGGCAGGGAGGTCACAGCTGTCTGCGAGAGCTGGGCTCTTGGTCAGTAGCTGCCAGGCCAGCAGGAGGCCCGTGCCTTGTCTGCTTGGCTGTTGATGATGAGGTCACTTCTGATGGAGTAGCTGATAGGCCAGCAGCAGGAATCAGGCTTGAATGTTGATGGTGAGGTCATTTGTGACCAATTACCTGACTGGATAGCAGCAGAGTTGTGGGTGGAAAGGTGCTTGTGAGGTCACTTCCAGCTGATCAGTTGCTGGGGCAGCAGCAGGTTCATGGCTGGGACATGTGCTTTGGAGCTCACTTCTGCCTGAGCAGCTGGTGAGCCAGGATTTGTGTCATGGCTGGGGAAGTTATGGTGAGGTAGCTGCTGGCTCAGAGCTTCATAGGCAGGTGCAGATACATGGCTATGAAGGTGACTATGAGGTCATCTCCTTCTGAGTCCCTGATAGGCCAGCAGCAGGCCCCTGGCTAGGAAGTTCCTTGTGAGGTCACTGCAGACAGGACCTGGCAGGCCAGCAGCTGGCCCCTGGCTGGGAACTGACTCTGAGGTCCCTCCTGTCCCAGCAGCCTCTAGGGCTGCAGCAGGCGCATGGCTGTAGAGAAGTGCCTTCTGTGAGAGAAGTCGTCTGGGTGAGAAGCCGATAGGCCAGCAGCAGTCTCTGAAGTGGGGAATGTGCTGGTGAGGTCAGTTGTGTGTCAGTATGTGATAGGCCAGTAGCAGGCCCATTGCTGGGAACTGACTTTGAGGTCATTTCCTCCAGAGCAGCAGGGAGGCCAGCAGCTGGCATGTGGTGGAGAAATGTTTGTGAGCTCAGCTCTGTCTCAGTGCCTGGTAGACTGTGTGGAGGCACATTGCTGGGTAAGTCACTATGAGGTCACTTGTCTCTGCAAGGCTAGCACTTGGCTAATGGCTTGCGTATTTGCTTGTGAGGTCACTTGTGCCTGTGCGTCCGACAGGCCAGCAGCAGGCAGATAGGTGTGGAAGCAGATTGTGAGCTCTGCTAGGTCAGAGTATCTGGTAGGGCAGCAGCATGTTCATGGCAGGGGATGTTATTTCAAGGAAAGTTCGCCTCTGAAGCCCATAGACCATCAGCAGGCACCTGGTGGGGATATGGACTTGTGAGGTCACTTCTGTCTGAGCAGCTGCTAGGCCAGGAGAAGGCCCATGGCTTGGATGCTGGCGGTGAGGTCACTTGTGGGTTTGGTGAGTGTGCTGGGAGGAGGGATTGACACCTGCAGAGCTCTACAGCAATATAGAGATGCAACTAATAAATCAAGCACAAGTAGACAATAATATTCCACACCATCTGATACAAATCTTTTTCCACTCCATCTTCGTGAATTAGAAGTGCTACATTTAAAATGAGGATGATGTTCTCTGGTAAACGTAGACATGGAGTTTGACTTTTTACTTCTTGCTAAGCATAGCTTTATAGCCTGCTCCTGGTGGATGAAGGAGTCCAGCTAGAATTTTTATGCTGCTAAACGAATGAAGTGCTGGTGTGAGCAGGGAGCTCAGTAATCTGATTTCCAGTGTCTGTGTGCTGCAGAATATTCTGCCTCATCAAAATACCAGGGGGCTTGTGAGATTTTTCTCCAAGACCCGAATGATACCTCTGTCCTTGGATTCCTGGAGGTGGGAAGTGAGCAGGCCCAGGGCTGTGCCTGGCTGTTGAGAGGAGGTGGCTGCTGCAAGGCCTTGGAGGGCTCAGAAAAGGGGATGGAAGAGCTGGAGATTTGTTCTGTGTGTGTTTTGGGGCGCTGGGGGTGTCCTAGCTGCCACCATGTGTGGTGCTGTGCCCTGTGTGTCCTTGGTGCAGAGAGGTGTATTGGCTGGCCACCCTCTGTGAGGCCAGGGGTGGAGGTGCAGGATGTCACAATGGTGAGGTCCCCTGTGGTGGGGATGGGCAGTTGCCCCAGTGTCTTGGTGCTGCTCTGCATGGGAGGAAGTGTCTGGAGAGAGCAGTGCTGTGCGTGGGGAGTGCCGCCAGGCTGGGGAGCACTTGGAGGTGAGGAGGCGACTTGGCTCGCAGGGCCCAGGCTGCCCTGGTGGCAAGAGCCAGGGATGCTGGCAGCCTGCTGCCTTCTGTGCGCTGAGGTTCAGGCCTTGAGTTTCCTCTGCTTTTGCCAGGATCTGCAGCCAGGTATCCCACATAGACTGTGAAATACATAGAAATATGCAGCTGAGAGTATTTGCAGTAGAAGAGGTCATCTTTCAGAAAGGGTTCCTTGTTGGAGATTCTTGAAAATAACACTTCTGGGATCTGTCCAACCACAAGGTTTTTTTAGGTTGGAAGCACAGCAGTTGCCTCCCTCTCCTATTGGCAAAGGCTAAGGGCAGATACTACCCGTGCACTCAATTGGTGCAGGCACTCTTTTCTTCCTGTGTGGCAGGACCCTAGAAACTCTTTGCTAATAATGTTGTAGTATCCCCCAATCAGCCATTAATTAACCATCCAATAAACCCCCTGCAATCCAGTGAAGGATAGCTGGGGCGAGATGGTCTTGAGCTCTGCCTGCCGAAGGCCTCGCTGCTTCGGGGCTCTCTGCTGCGACCTGCACATTGCTCAGTCTTGTCCACCAGAGAAGCTGAAAGGCCATCAGCAGGCACCAGTGGGCTTGGTGGGCTGTAATATCACTTGTAGCTGAGCAGCTGATAGGGCAGCACTTGACTAATGCTTGGAGTAATTGCTTGTGATGTCACTTCTGCCTGAGGACCTGACAGGCCAGCAGCAGGCATCTGGCTTGCATGGTGATTGTGAGGTCATTTATAAGTGAGTAGCTGATAGGCCAGTAACAGCTACCTGGCTTTGTTGCGGACTGCGAGATCACTTCCATCTCAGCCTCTGACAGGCCAGCAGCAGTGCCATGGCTGGGCTGGATGTTTGTGAGGTCAATTCTTCAGTTTCTTTTCTGAGTACCTCACAGGCCAGTAGGTGGCACGTGGCATGGCAGTGTCCTCTATGCAGTTATTTCTTCTTGATGACCTGATTGGATAACAGTGGGCACATGGCTTGGATGTTCATTGTGAGGTCATTTCTGCCTGAGTACCTGAGCAGCCACCAGCAGGCACAAGGCGAGGCTGTTGGTTCTGTGGTCGCCTGTGTCCCTGGAGGCAACAGGCCAGCGGCAGGCACATGGCTGGGATGGTGCCTGGGAGGTCACTTGTGTGGGAGTGAATGACAGGCAAGCATCAGGCTCAAATCAGGAGGTGGATGTGCTTCTGAGATGGTGGAAAAGTAAGACAAAAAGCTGAAGCATAGCCCAGGGCTGCAGGAGAGTCAATTTCAGCTAATTGAGGATCTGCTTGGCAGGATCCCCCAGGAGACTTCCCTGGAGGGCAGAGGGGCCATGAGCCCTCTGTAAAGACAGACTAGGCAGAGGAAGAGAGGATGGAGAGGCAGAAGAAGAGAGAGGAGACATGTCAATTTGAATGGAGTAGTTTCTCAGAACAAAGTTTCTCCATTCAGAGTGCTGGCAGGAAACATATCATGAAGAAAAACATATATATTTAAAAACATGTCAACACATATAGAGTGTGCTGCCAATAAAAGAGAAAGAAAACAGTCATTAGAATTGATAAATAACGTTTGAAGTTCTGAAAATCAAGATATTTTCAGTTTTTGCCTAGAGCTATTTTTTGAATAGATTTCAACCTATGACAAGAATTTTACATTCAGGCCTTTATAGACCCATATAGAGGCCATGGCCACCTGAGATGCCCTGTGTAGCTGTGTTCCCATGTGGTGCTGGGAAATGTGACCCAGGAACTATGGGAACCTTTCTGGAGCATTAGCTGGTCACCAGGAGAGGCATCTCCAGACCTCTCAGGGGGACAACTTTTTCCTTTCCATTGACTAGAAAGAGAAGTCCAGGCAACTGGATTAGCCACAGACATCTGCACTGAATGGGTCTGGCATTGGGTGAGAAAATTCCCATCCCTGTTGTCACCTAAAATGGAGTCACACTTAATGACCATGCAGGGAATGAAAAGGGAGCGTGGCTAGATATTCAGGGATTCCTTTAAGACATCACTGTCACACAGGTATGTTGAGATTGGTGCAAATTAGGCCATCAATAAATAGAGCATTTCCTTGAAGCTGATCAAACTGCTTTCCTCTGTCAGTTGTGAGAGCGTGACACCTCATGGTGGAATTTGCTGTGTGCAAAGAGCGAGGAGTGGCAAGACAGATCCTGGGCAGGGAGTGGTTTGATGGGCAGTGGATTTGTGTGAGACACAAAAACAGCTTTTTTAATACTGTAGGCCCCTGTTAAAGAATAGTGAATTGAAACTGTCTAGAAATAGCTGCTTAGCACAACTTATATAAAACTTGCTTAGCATGAGTGGCTAGATTTGCTGAAGCCTTAGGCCGAGCGTGGGAAAAGTAACGAATCTTTACTTAGTTTAATAAAAAGTAGTGCCTCTGAGCTCATTCAGGCTGGGAAAATAAGGAAGCCACACGCAGTCTGTGCACCTGTGTCACCGACTCCGAGAGGGAAGACGCCAAAACAACTGGGAAAATAAGACCTTGGGAAACAGCCGCCAGACCCAACAAAAACAGAGGTACAACCGTCATCAGAGACTGCAAAAAACAAAAATAAGGAGAAAAACAGCTTGCCTCAGAATGAGGATGAGACCCAATGAGGAGCAGGAGACCCCAGACCAAAAATATTGCTATTGGTCTAACTAACGCGTGAGGGGTGGGAAATGTAAGTCGAAAAGACTATAATTACCCAGGATTTGTTTATGTTAGGGTCCCTCTTTGGAGGTACCCAGCTCGAGCTGTAATTACGGCACGCGCGTGATTAAAATTATCTGATTTGTTTTGATTTGGCTCTGAACTTTTCTGCGGGAACCTAGGGTCGAGCCCTGTTATGGAGGCTGACAAGCCTCATTTCCATAACAAGCGCTTCCTTCCTCCAGCTAACAGGAGGGAGACGAGCCAGCAAATCAGAGAGGCTGCCTGTGCCCGTGTGTCTCTCCAAATCATGCTCTTCCAGCGGGCTTGCCTGCTGAGGGTCACGCAGGGCTATTCTGTGCTTCCAGCTGCCCGGGGAGAGCTCCATTCCACTGCTCTCCCGGAGAGGGAAACACAGCTCTTCCATAGCCTGCAAAAAGATAGCAGCCCTCTCATTATTTCGGAAGCCATTTCCTGGCCATTGTTGCCACCACTGGAATGCAGGTTCCAGTGCACAGGAATCTGCCGGCTCCTTGCAGGACTCAATCTGGTGGCAGGAGTCAGCAAGGGGTATTCTGATGCATGTTGTGAGGCAGTGTTCTGTGTGTGCTTTCAGTCAGATGACCTAGAGCAGTTCTTGATGCTCGTGGCATGTGGCCACGACCTGGCCTGTGGCAACGGCCCCGCGTGCAGCACCTTTGCTGGCCTGCTGAGCCAAGTGGCCCTCCGTGCCTGACCTGTGACAGCAGAGATGGGTCTTCGAAAGAGCCTCAGGAAATGGCTCCTTTGGATGAGGAGTGCTGAGAGCCTGATGGAGATGGGAGGTCCGAGCTCCCTGGCAAAGCCTCGCAGAGCTGCTGGAACTGGGAAGCAGGCAGCCTTTCCCCATCACGGCACGAATGGTCCCCCTGAGGACAAGCGACTCTCGGAGGTGCCAGCTCTCCTCGCCTGTGCTTGGCGTCTCACACCAGCCTGCCCCAGTGGGAGGTTGCGGCAGCACAGGCTGTCGCGGGACAACCGACTGTCTTTACAGTCCCGGACCATTAGGGTTTCTTGTGGCACGAGAGAGGGCAGGAAGGAGATTTACTACCTGACTCCACAACTTATTTTAAAGATCTAAGTTTACTACACAAGTTACAACAGTACAAAGCAACCATTCTTATCGACAGAAACTGAGTTCAACTAGAATACTTATTTTCCAATTCTTATTGATCTTACCCATGCATTGCCTGAGCGGCCAACGTGCACTCCTACCCATGCTCTGCCTGAGTAGCCAACGTACACTCAATCCCAGGGAAGTAACTGAGGGAGGGCATCCCCATCCCAAGGGGATTCACAAGTTGACAGACCCGCTGTCACCCGCAAAGAGCCAAAGACAGCCTCCGGGGCTAACCTATTTATACCCTTTATGGGAAGGTGGAGGTGGATTCGCTAGGCCAGGTGCAGGTCTCTTGGCGCAGTCGCAGTCCCTAGCTCTTGGCTGCTGCAGGGTTCAGCTCTCCTCCGTCGTTTTTATGATGATGACACCCACGGTCATGGGCTGGCGGGGGGATAGCCGAACACCCCCAATGGCAGACTAGCTGCCTTGAGCACTCTTCAGCACTGAAGAAAGGCATTTGAGTGGCTGCGAATGACTGCTTTACTCTTGCAGTGGTGGTCCCAAGGAGAGATCCCATCGCTTGGGTAAGAAGGAGCTAATTCCAGTCCCCAGTGATTAACACTGCCCCAGCAGGGAGAGTAGGTGTTATCTCCCAAGCTCCTGAGGAGGAGGAGATAGTCCAGACCACCCTAATTAACACTGTTCTGGCAGTGAGAGGAGGCTTTGTTTCCCAGAGTCCTGGAGCCCAAGCAGGCCTTATTTCACAGCTTTGACATGCTCCCAATGCCCAAGCAGGCCTTATCTCAAAGCCTTGACATCCTCCCTTTCAGAGAATGAAGCACAGGAATGCAAACTGCTTGTAACTGCCACCAGATGGGTGGGGGGTGGGGGGAAGCTGGGAGCATCCCCCCCCCTCCCACAAGAGGCATAGCAGTTGCTTCTCTCCTGGTAACCGAGGCTTCTTTGGGGGTACTACCAATAAACATGATTGGCACAGACCCTCTTTTCTTCTAATATGGCAGTATCCTAGAAACTCTTTCCTTGTAACGCAGTAGTATCCCCCAATCAGCCCTTAATTAACCATCCAATTAACCCCATCAATCCAGTGAAATATGGAAGGGAGTAGTGGTGTCCTGATCTCTCCCTGCCAAAGGACTTACTGCCTTGGGGATCTCTGCTGTAACCTGCACATGGCACACTGCTCCAGGCCCTAAAGCAAGCATCCAGGGCTGACATCCAGGAGGAGGCCGCAGAGAGCAATTTTGACATGGTGGGACTTTTTTCTCTGGCACAGTTAATGAGGAAATGGTCTTGCCATGATGGAGCACTCAGAGGTACTCTTGTGAGTGGCAGTGCCACAGTCATTACCTTTCAAAACGGGCAAATAAGGACAACTTCCAAAGACAAAGTATTTCTTCAGGAAATAATTGGCCTCTTACAAATACGACTACCAGATGCACATACTACAGTGAGTGCTGTCTCAAGGGCTCAGAGCTTATTTGTTGTGCTGAAAATGAAGCAGATTACAGCATTGCTTTTGGACCCTGAAAATTGCTCAACCACTTTCCTGTAAGTTAGCAAGAAATACTTGAAGGCTCATAGTTGAGAATCGGCTTGCCAAGTTGAAGTAGTTTTATGCAAATAAGTCTGCAAGCCCCGCCAGTATTAGGGTTCTCACCTTTCCACATGCTCCTCTCTTTTCTGAGGGAGTCATTTCTAGCCTGACTGTTCAGGTGTCCTGCTTAGCTGAGCACATTTCACAATGTGTCACTAGGTTGGTTGAGGCCTGCAGTTGCTGAAATTCTTGCAGGATCTCCAGCCAGGCTGCTAAATAAACCCCTGCATTCAGCTGATCAGATATATGTAACCTCACAACCAGCATCCAAGCCATGTGCCTGCTGCTGGCCTATCAGCTGCTGAGGCAGGAGTGACCTCACATGTACATGCCCCAGCCATGGTCCTGCTGCTGGTCTAGCAGGACTGAGACAGAAGGGACCTCTCAAGCAAGAGCACAAACCTTGTTCATCAGAGAAGCTAAAAGGCCATCAGCAGCAGTCACTTGGGCTTGATCGATGATTGCAAGGTCACCTCTATCTGAGCAGCAGCCCTTGGCTAATGCCGGGGGCAATTGTTTGTGAGGTCGCTTCTGCCTGAGGACCTGATAGGCCAGCAAGAGGCACAGGGCTAGGGTGTTGATTGTGAGGTCATTTAGAACTGAGTAGCTGATAGGCCAGAAACCGTTGCATGGCTTGGAGGGTGACTGTGAGATCACTTCTCTCTCAGCCTCTGATAGGCCAGCAGCAGGCCCATGGCTCAGGTGGTGATTGTGAGGTCATTTCTGCATGAGTAGCTGGATGTGACTGGATGGAAGCCAAGACCATGCTGAGATCATTTCCATAAGGGAAGGTGAAAGACCAACAGCAGGCCCATTGGGCTGGTAGGTAATTATGAAGTCAGTTGTATCTGATGAGCCAATAGACCACCAAGAGGCTGACAGGTGGGGACATTTTTCTGACAGGAATTGTGTCTCAGAAGCTCCTCAGATAGTAGGAGGCCCATAACCATAAAGGTGTCTGTGAGGTCACTTCTGCCTCTGCAGGTGATGGACCAGGAGCAGGCACATGGGTGGGAAAGTGACCGTGAGGTCACTTCAATGGGTGAAGCTGATAGGCCAGCATTTGACTGCTGTATGGGGTAAGTGGTTGTCAGGTCATGTCTGCCTGAGTACCTGATAGGCTACCAACAGGCACAGGGCTAGGATGCAGGTTTTGTGGTCACTCCTGTCTCTGCAGGTGATTGGCGGCAGCAGGCACATGGCTTGGAATTTGTTTGTGAGGTCCCTTCTGCCCAAGTACCTGACTGGATAGCAGCAGGCACATAGCTGGGTCCTGTCCCATCAGGAAGCTGAAAGGCTGGCAGCTGGTGCGTGGGCTTGGAGGTTCTTTGTGAGGTTCTTTGTTATGATGTCTTGGAAGTTCCTAAGCTTCTAGGAGGACCCTGGCTGTGAAGATGACAGTGATGTCACTTCTGTCTCTGAAGGTGATGGTCCAGCAGCAGGCACCAGGGTGTGGAAGTGCCTGTGAGGTCACCTCTGCCTGTGCAGCTTAGAGGCCAGCAGCAAGTACACAGCTTGAATGTTCATTGTGCGGTCACTTAGGGTGGAGCAGCTGATAGGCCAGTACCAAGTACATGGCAGTGAAGGTGACTGGTGACTGTGAGGTCACTGCAGTATCAGCTCTTGATAGGCCAGCAGGAGGCACATGGCTTGGTTGTTGATTGTGAAGTCACCTCTGCTGTAGTACCTGACTGGATAGCAGCAGGCAAATAGCTGGGTCATGTCCACCAGAGAAGCAGCAGGGCCTGCAGCAGGCACCTGAGCTTGACAGATGATTGTGAGGTAACTTCTTTCTGAGCAGCTGATAGGTCAGCCTGTGGCTCATGCTGAAGGTAATTGTTCGTGAGGTCACTTGTCCTGAAGTATGTGATAGGCAAGCAGCAGGATCACAGCATGGGAATGTGCTTCTGAGATCACTTGTGCCAGAGGCTCTGATTAGACAGCAGGCACGGAGCCTGCTGATGCAGAGCCTGCAGGCACAGAGCCCTTGCCCTGCTGGCAACACTCTTCCCAGTGCAGCCCAGGAAACCATTGGCTTTCTTTGCCACGAGGACACGTTGCTGCCTCATGTTGTCTACCAGCACCCCCAGGTCCTTCTCTGCAAAGCTGCTTTCCAGCCGGTCAGCACCCAGCATGTCCTGGTGCATAGGATTACTCTTTCTCACGTGCAAGACGTTGCATTTGCCTTTGTGGAGCTTCATGAGGTTCCTCTGTGCCCATTCCTCCAGCCTGCCAAAGTCCCTCTGAATGGCAGTGCAAACAGCTGTTGCATCATGGCTGTATTTTAGGAGAAGATTGTGTCTCAGAAGCTTGTAGGCCCTTGGGAGGCACATGACCATGCAGGGGACTGTGAAGTCACTTCTGTCTCTGCAGGTGATGGGCCAGGAGCGAGTACATGAGTTGGAAACTGTCTGTGAGGTCACTTCTGCCTGAGTGCCTGATAGGCCAGCAGCAGGCACATGGGTTGGATTGTGACTGTGAGGTCACCTCTGCCTGAGTACCTGACTGGATAGCAGCTGGCACAGAGCTGGGTCATGTGCCTCTGAGAAGCTGACCTGCCAGCAGCAGGCATATGGGGTTGGAAGATGATGATGAGAGTACTACTGGTTTCTGACGGGTTGATAGGCTCCAAAGCTCAAAGGCCAATCTGAGGCACATGGCCACCAAGGTGACGCTGAAGTCACTTCTGTCTCTGCAAGTGATGGGCAAGGAGCAGGCACATGGGTGGGAAACAGTCTGTGAGGGGACTGTGAGCGTCTCAGTACCTAGGGTGTGATTTTTCTACCTGTGTGGTTTGCACCTCGAAGTAGATGGAGCCATCTTCTCCAGTCTTTCTTTCCTGAAGCTCAGACATGTATGTTTTGCCATCAGGGGAGCTGAATCCCACCCGTGACCGTTAAACCCGTGCCCTGTGTTCATCCAGAGGACAGCAGGGAGGGTTTTCTCCTGTTGGCTTGCTGCCATGCCACATGGGGCTCTCCAGCTGGAATTTGTCTCCCCTTGTTTTGGACAGCCGCCATTGGGAGGTCCGTCCACTCTTGCTCGTACAGGCTTCTCTAACAGCTGACAGAGGGTCTCAGCCCTCATCTGGGGTAATTCATCCTTGCAGCACTATGAACTCACCTGGCTCCTTCATCCTCTCGGCCTCTGGGAGCCTGATCAGCCCAGGCACAGCCTGGCTATTAGCTCGCTCCTGGACTCTTCTTCAGAGGTGGACCCCCTCTGAGGTGAAATCCCAAGTATGGATCTGAAGCTAATTTGGACAAAGGTCCCCTCTTGGCAGTGAGGTGTGGAAAAAAAACAAGTGAGATTCAGTTCCTTCTAGAGTCGTCCAGGGCTGTCCCAGCAGGCCTTGCACAGTTAAACTCACCCACCCATCATCAAACTGTACATTAGAGCATGCAGTGTGACTCCTTCTTGGTATCACAGAGTCAACAGCCAGATAATGGCTGTGCTGTCCCTGGGCTGCAGGGGCAGCGCCCTGGGCTCGGAGGAGATCTAGGCGAGGAGCTGTGCCCTGCTCGGTGACAGGTCCGCTGCAGAGGGGTGAGTCCTGAGCAGGGTGGCCGTGAGCCATGCCTGCCTGCCTGCCGGCCGCGGGCTGCTGGGGTGGCTGCAACAGAGGTGCCCTCACAGTCAGCACCCAGACAGGGCCCTTTCACCTGCATCACCCCCACCCCCCCAGCACCCCCTCCCCAGGGCTGTCATTGCTGCTGGGTGGGCTCTCTGATACACTGGATGACATCACAGTGCCTACTGGCCAGCACATCTGCTGAGGGCCAATCAGGCAGCTGCAGTGGAAGTGACCTCACAATCAACACTGCAGCCATGTCCTTTTTGCCTGCCTCTCCCCATCCTCTGAAGATGCAGAGGAAAGGACAGAGGGGCAGAAGAAGAGATAGGAAATACATCTAGTTGAATACTGTAGTTCCTCAGAACAAAGTTTTTCTATGCAGAGTGCTGGTAGGAAATGTATCGAGAATGAATAACTGTAAGTATATATATATTTTTATATATGTATATAATAAATATATACAATAAAAAAAGAAATTAAAAAATCCATGCCAATTGATAATCGTCTTGGAGATGACAATTTTTTCAGCTCTTGCATAGAGTTATTTTTTAATAGGTTTTACCTTATGACCAAAAGTTGGTGTTGAGGCCTTTATTCATTTGCCCACAGAGAGAGGCTATTGCTGCCTGAGATGCCCTGGAGTGGCTGCATTCCCATATGAAGCTGGGAAATGTGACCCAGAACCTCTGGGAACCTTTCGGGAGCATTAGGTGGTCACCAAGAGAAGTCTCTCAAGACCTCTCAGTGGGACAACTTGTTTCTCTCCCTTGACTAGAAAGGGAAGCCCAGACAATTGCGTTAGACATAGACATGTGCCCTAAAATGGCCTGGCATTGGGTGAGATCAGCCTTATCCCTGTTGTCACCTCAAATGGAGTAGGTTGTTCATGTTATGGAAATTAGGCTCGCTGGCCACCATAGCAGGGTCTGAACCCAGGTTCCCACAGAAAAGTTCAGAGCCAAATCAAAGCAAATTAAATAATTAAATTTTAATGACATACGTGCAGTAATTACAGCTCAAGCTGGGTGCCTCCAAAGAGGGACCCCAAACAAAGAAATCCCTGGGCAATTATAGCTTTTTCCAATTAAGTTTCCCACCCCTCACGTGGTAGTTCAGACCAATAGTAATATTCAGGTCTAGGGTCTCCTGCTCCTTATTGGGTCTCATCATTTTCCCCAGGCAGGCTGTTTCTTTCCTTATCTTTACTGTTGTGGTTTCTGCTGAGGGATGTACCTTTGTTCCTTGTTGGGTCCTGCCATTGTTTCTCAAGGTCCTGACAAGGAGGTGGTAATTCCAGACCACAACAATTAACACTGCCCCAGCAGTGAGGGGAGGCTTTGTCCCTCAAGGTCCTGAGGCCCTGCACAGGCCTTTTTTGAGAGCCTTGACATCCTCCCTTTCGGAGTGTGAGACACAGGAACACAGACTGCTTGTAACTCCGTTATCTTTCCAGCTTGAACCAGCTCTGGGGCCCTTTCTTACTGAACTAGGTGAAAGTTCCTCATGTCGTCCGAGTGCGGCCTAAGGCTTCAACAAATTGAGCTCCTCATGCTAAGCAAGTTTTACAGAAGTTGTGCTAAGTGGCTACCTCTAGACAGTTTCAGGTCAATAACTTCCTTAACAGCGGGAACAGCCTGTTCCTGCCCGGGGGTCGTGCAGGACCTTTTGTGAGGGAGACAAAGGGAACAGCCACTGTGTTGTAGCCACACCGGCTGCGCTCCCCTCTCTGTCTCCCGCTGCAGCCCTGCCCACCCCTGCCCCTGCCCAGACTGCTCTCCCCCTCGCTCCCAGCCCAGGCCCCTCCCCTGGCACCGCAGGGACCAGCTCTGCAGCCAGGAGCTCCCCGGCCCCTGACCCTTCCCACCTCTCCTCACATCAGGGATCCAGCCCCAGCCAGGCAGTGGGATGCCATCCCCTCCGGGGTGAGGTCTTTCTATTCATGGAATTTCAGAGGAGTTCTGCTGGTCTGGATCCAACCTCCCACACAAAGCAAGGCTGCTTAGAGCTCTACAGTCTTGTCCGGCGATTGCTGGACTGTGCCCAACCCCGGTTACCATCCCCAAACCTGCTCTGCTCCTCTTGTCCAGACACTGTGGGATGGCACGTCTTGTTGGTGGGTCACTGCCCCGCCTACCTTGCCGTCACCCTCAGCTGCCGACTCCCCTTCCCATATGGAGCAGCCCCACTCTTGCTGCTCTCAACAACATACTCTTTGTAGCAGAAACCCAGTCACAAATGGTGCATAAACAGTCGAGCTGGGATAGATAAAAAAACCACTCTCCTAACTATGTATGGTTAAATCAGACCAAAGTGGCTGCCCTCACTCTTTCATCCATTTAAGACTCTGTGTGCAGTGTTACCTGGGTAGGGGGTCCAAATCCACCTTTACACATCTACACCTTTAAACTGATCAGGCAAGACTTCCAGTCAGGATATATGGTCACCATTTGGACCTACAGCCTTCTCTGGGATCTGCTCGGGTGCCAGCTTCCCTTGCCAAGGCTTTCTTGGCTGTAGTGAGGGGGCAGATGCGAGACAGAGATGGGGAGTCAGGTCAGCAGGACGGGGACAGGGTCAGGTCAGGACCGGAGAGGTGCAGGGCCAGGCACAGGCATGTCCATGGCATAACTCAGGCCAGACCCAAGGACAAGGGGAGCAGCTCCCTGGCAAGGGGAGGAGGCCCCGCAATGAAGCTGGTCACTCTCAGTCTCCCCTGCACTTGTGCCCAGGAGATCCCCCTCCCTGTCTGCCTGCAGCCCCTCCAGCAACTCCTGCTGCCCCAGGGATAGAACAGCCTGCCCCGAGCTGGGGCGCAGAGAAACCTGTTTCTCGTTCTTGTTTTCTGCCTCCGAATGCTGGCCTGCTTTTCTTCTGGGACGTCCCTGCTCCCCAGAGAGCCTCTTCCCAGGTGAGTGTGTCCCTGCTGGCCTGGCTGTTCCTGCTCCCCTCCCCTATGCTCCCCGCAGGGCCCTGAACTGGTGCTGCTTCTCTGAGGAGTGAGCGGGCTGTGAGGCCACCAGGCCACGGGGTGACTCCCAGCTCTACCCTGGCCATGGTGCTCAGGGCGGGAAGCAGATCCAGGCAGGCATAGCTCAACACCATTGATACTGCTGGTGCGTGTCTGTGTTCATGAGTGGTGCTCAGAGTGATTCCAGGGTGTTTGCAACGGCACAAAGTGTGTTCGGGTGTGCCCTAGCTCCAGCCTGTGGTGTTTCACCGAGGGTGCAGGAAGCACTCTCCAGTCTCCCTGCTCTGGGCCTCCTGAGTCCCCACTGCCTCTCCTGCAATTGCAGAGCCCTTGTTTCCCTACACATACCTGGATTTAGTGCTTTACCTTCTGGTTAATCCACCATGGACCATGGACTTTGCGAGATTCCACTCACTGCCCACCCCAGGCACACACTGTTCCTGGAGATCCCCTGAGCTCTCCTGGGGACTCAGATTCCCCTCCAGAAGGATGGGCATCTGTCATCAGCACGGTCACCTGTGGGACAGCCCCAGGCAGGCAATTCAGAGACCATTGCCCATCTCCACTGGCACTGGTCACTGAGAAATGAGCCCTGAATCCAGCCCTCAGTCCCTAACAGATCAGCCAGGGACTCTGAGCTCATCCCCTGGAGCCCATAGAGTCCACAGGCAGAACAGCAGGCCCTTTCAAGGTGTAATTCTTTGGGAATATTTTTGACTCCAGCTTCTGAAGAAAGGCCAGACTTCAGGCACACCACTGAGGACATCCCCTTTTATTATGGAAATGTTATTGTGGGGGCCATGTCTGGCCTAAAGGTACCCAATGCCTTGTCCTGCCTGTGCTCCCAGGAATGCACAGGCAGGCACAGCCCCACCACCACCATGCTGGAAGAGCACATAGGCCATATACACACATCGGAGCACAGCAGGACAGTGTGGAAGTGAGGAGAGCAGCCCTGAAAGGAGAAAGTTCTACTGCTATTACTGTTTGTGTCTCCAGGAAAGCTGCAGGCCCTCACGCGAATGCTGCAGTGAGGAAATCCTTGCTGTGGTAGTGGGAGAACATTCCTGAGGAGCACAGGGTCTGTCCCCAAAGGCTGCATCCAGACTGCCCTCCTGCTCTGTTTTCAGTGTTGGAGCACTGTAGAGGGAAGGGACCAGCCCATGGTGACAGCTGGCTGCCACCCCTGCCGGAGACCAGTAGGAGATCACACCCTAACCGTGGCCAGGGGACATGAGCTCTCCCAATGGACACGGGACCCATGGTCTCACCCTGTCTGTACTCGTCTGAGCCTGACTCTGTGCCCCTGAGCTCCCTTGCTGTCAGTGCCGAAAGAGACACTGCAAAGGGAAACTCTCCTCACTGCACTGGGGTGGGGGGGGGAGGATTGAGGGAGCTCAGACTAGCGGTCTCTGAGGTTCCCCCATCTAGGCTGATGAAGGGGGAAACCTGGCTTCCTGCTTCAGCACAGTCTCTGGGTCAGGTTCAAGTGAGAGATTCCTGAGGACAAGAGGCATGAACAAAAACTTTTCTTCTTTTTACAAGAACATAACAGAGAAATGTAAGAAAGAAGGAATAAACAGCACAGAGCTTTGATGCCAGATACCTTGGACGTGAGGAGCAGATGCACATGGGACAGTTATTAGTGCTGACATTGCACCCATTGAATGAGTTTGCTCAGTGCCTCCTTGAGCTCCTTGTTCCTCATGCTGTAGATGAGCGGGTTCACAGTTGGAGGCACCACTGCATACAGAACAGCCACCACCAGATCCAGAGGTGGGGAGGAGATGGAGGGGGGCTTCAGGTACGCAAAAATACCAGTGCTGAGAAACAGGGAGACCACAGCCAGGTGTGGGAGGCACATGGAAAAGGCTTTGTGCTGGCCCTGCTCAGAGGGGATCCTCAGCACGACTGTGAAGATCTGCACATAGGACAGCACAATGAAAACAAAACACACAAAGCCCAAAAAGGCATTAAGCACAATAACCCCAACCTCCCTGAGGTAGGAGTCTGAGCAGGAGAGCCTGAGGAGCTGGGGAACCTCACAGAAGAATTGCTCCATGACATTGCCTTGGCAGAGGCGTATTGAAAATGTATTTCCAGTGTGCAGGACAGCATTGAGGAAACCACTGGCCCATACAGCTGCTGCCATTTGGACACAAGCTCTGCTGCCCATGAGTGTGCTATAGTGCAGAGGCCTGCAGATGGCAACGTAGCGGTCATAGGCCATGATGGTGAGAAGACAATGCTCTGCTGACATAAAGAAGAGAAGCAGAAATACCTGGGCAGCGCATCCTGAGTAGGAAATGGCCCTGGTGTCCCACAGGGAATTGGCCATGGATTTGGGGACAGTGGTGGAGATGGAGCCAAGGTCAAGTAGGGAGAGGTTGAGGAGGAAGAAGTACATGGGGGTGTGGAGGCGGGGGTCACAAACTATGGCTGTGATGATGAGGCTGTTGCCCAGGAGGGCAGCCAGGTAGATGCCCAGGAAGAGTGAGAAGTGCACGAGCTGCAGCTCCCGTGTGTCTGCGAATGCCAGGAGGAGAAACTCGTTGAGGGAACTACTGTTGGACATTTGCTCCCTCAGGACCCAGGGGTACCGTCTGAAGAAAAAGAGATTTTGACAAGGTAGGATAGACTTCTCTGAGCAAAGCTTTCTCTTAACCTCCCCCAAACACACACACATTACTTTTCCCCATCTTGGCAGGAGCGTCATTGAGCTCCTTGGCTTGAGCTCCTGTTCACACTGGCCGAGTTTGCTGTGAGGAGCAGGGACCTTGTGGCGGACAGATGAGTGAACTTTTGCCTTAAACATTTCTTGGTACATAAGGTGCAAGCAAACCATAACCCCAAACAAGCCGTCTGTCCCCAGCGGAAACAGGACTAAGCTGCTGTGACCCCCGAAATGGTCTCCCTGCAACCACCCAGGACACACCGAGCCTGCGCTGAACCAGACCACGATCGGGCAGAGACTTTGGGACCTGGACTGTAAATTATTGCCGTTTTTAGCACAACTTCTATAAAACTTGCTTAGCATGAGGAGCTAAATTTGCTGAAGCCTTAGGCCGCACTCCCTAGTTCAGTGAGAAAGGGCCCCAGAGCTGGTGCAGGCGGGAATGATAAGGGAGTTACCAGCAATTTGCATTCCTGTGCACTGCTGAAATAGTGCTAATTGCTGGAGTTACCACCTCTTTGTCAGGACCTTGAGAGATGATGGCGGAACCTGAGGAATGAAGACACACCTGTTTGCAGAAACTGCAACAGTAAAGATAAGAGAGAAAAAAAAGCAGCCTGCCTAGGAACAAGGATGAGACCCAATAAGGAGCAGGAGACGCCAGACCCAAAAATTACTATTGGTCTGAACTACCATGTGAGGGGTGGGAAACTTAATTTGAAAAAGCTATAATTGCCCAGGGATCTCTTTGTTCGGGGTCCCTCTTTGGAGGCACCCAACTCGAGCTGTAACCACTGCACGCGTGCCATTACAATTTATTTATTTAATTTGCCTTGATTTGGCTCCAAACTTTTCAGCGGGAACCTAGGTTCGGACCCTGCTCGAGTTGTAATTACTGCACGTGCATCGCCAAAATTTACACCCAGGGTGAAGAGGACCCACCTACCACCAGACGGGAGCCCCTCCCCCCCCCCCCCCCCCGCCACTGCCGAGACTCCCAAAGGAAGAGGACCAACAGGACGCCGCTGGATCCACGGGTGGTGATATCTCCCTCTCTCTCTCTCTCTCTCTCTCTCTTTTCCCCTTTTTCTCTCTTTTTCCTTCTCTTTTGTTGAATGTTGGTAAGATCTGTTTGAAACATATGGCACGGGACTTGTCTAGCTAGTTGCAGTATTCAAATAAATCTTAAAACTGGTTGGCTGGTGTCGTTTCACCTTAATTCAGTCCAAGGGCATCACGAACTTGGTCGTTGGTCCCAAGGGGAGGGAGGTCGTCCTGAACGAATCCTTTCGGGCCACGACAGACCTCCACTCGTGGGATCCTGAGGAGTCAGCCCTGACCTACAGCAGTGATTACACGGGAACAGGGGTGACTAAACTTTTATACTCACAGTTCTAGTGAGATTTAATCCACTCACAATGTAGAAGGGCTTTTCAGCATCTTCACTCCCAGCTTTAAACACTGTCAATTCCTTAATAATTTTAAGGCTTTTCTTTTAGATGTCACACTTGAGGAGGATTCTCAAAGGCAGAAATCCTCAGCATTGCTACTGCACTCAGAGTCAACAGCTGTGATTCCAGAGAGGCAAAAGGATTCACTCTGGCTTTAGTGCAGAGCAAGGAGAGCTGGTCTGTCCATCTGTCTTGTTCCCAGCTGCCCTGTGCTCGCACATCTGAGGTGGAGGACGATCCTATTCTTGTTACCCTAAAAAGAAAGGAGACAGCTGAGAGCAGAGGAATCCAGGTTCAAAGTGCAGATCAACTGACCCAGCACCCTTCCTCAGAGTACCTGAGTGAGGTCTCAGCCCTCCCCTTCTAGCCAGGAAGACATCGGGCTCCTTCCAGCTGCCCACATCCAGCCACCCGATAGCATTTCCATGGCCTCAGTATCTAAATACTGGGAGAACTCTGCCCTTCTGGAGGGCAGCCTGCAGCTTGAGCACCTCAATGTCAAGGACACGTCTGCATGGCTGGACCTGCAGGGTCAGTGTCTGAACTGCATTGGAAACCCTGCTGCTCAGACAGTCAAAGGGGAATAACAAGAGCAGCATGGAAAGGCAGGAAACAGAGCAATACCATGATATTTCTGCTCGTGGAGGAAGGGACAAGGGAGAGACAGATGGGCACTCCGGAGTTTCCCCTCTCCTGGATGTCTGGCTGCCAAGGAAACAATTTATGCCCTAAACCCCACAGCCTTGGGAGCAGAGGGCTGTGCTGGGTGGCAGAGGAGAGGAGACACTGAAGTCTGTAGTTCCCTCTCACACTTTGAGCATGACTCTGCTGCCTGGAGCCATCCCTGTGGGGAGCTGTTTCCCTGTCTGCACATCTCTCCCCTGTCAGTGCTCACAGACCCCATCCCACCCGCCGGGTGCTCAGCTCTGCCCTGCAGAAACCTCCCGGGCGCAGGGCTCTGCCCAGGGGCACCTCCGAGTTTGTAGGGGCTAAGGAGCAGGTGAGACAAACCTTGCTGAGGCTGGCAAGGTGATGCTGGCTCTGTGTGTAGGCTGAGGGGTGGATGAAGGCATTTGCTGAGTGCCTCCCACAACTGTTCCTCCCTCACTATCGCTGTTTTGGGATCTCAATCCCCTGTTTAATCCTGACAGATCCAATAACATTGCATCATACGCAAAGCGTAAAACTGAAAGCAGAGACTCATGACAGCTCCTTCCCTTTCAAGTATCCCCTGCCTTGACCTTCCTTCTGAAAAGGCCCCTCCAGAAATGTTCTCAGGGTGAGCTGGAGCTGTGAGCAGCCCTGATGCATGCAGCACCCTCTCAACAGAAGAACGAACCTGCCCTGATGGGGGTTGCTCCTTCCACCCAGAGCTTCTCCTCACAGCACCATGGGGAGTTCCCGGCACAGGCTGAGTGCTGACCCTCGCAGGTGGCAGAGTCACTGCCCCGGGCGCACAACACCCTGGGTCGCAAGGGCACTGCTTTGAATTACAGCCCTGCGCAGACCTATGTGCACACCCCGGCTTCACAACCCTGCAGCGTCCCTGGGAGAAGGCAGCAGGCTGCCCTGTCCCTCTGACGGTGTGGCTGGGAATCCCTGCTCTAAAGCACCTCCTGCTCCACACAAGAGGGACTGCGATATCCATCTTGACAGACCCTGTCAGCCATGGGAGGTGGTAGCTCTAGAGGACCTCTCAGGGTATCTCACCTGCATTACCCTGTAGCCAGAGACTTACTGTATTAGGGGCTGTGAAGATTTCCCCACCAGTGAGCTCTCAGCTGTCCTCTCACTCCTGACTGTCCTTAACTTCTGTCTGTCTCACTCATCTTGCTCATCTTCCTTGTCTCGTCTTGGCACCTGCAGGCAGTGCCTGGAGCCCTGCGGCTCTCTGCAGAGGAGCTGCTTCTGGACAGAGATGTCTCTCAGCAGTGCTGCCAGGTTGCCATGAGCTCCCTCCATCCCACTCGGGAATAGCTGCCCAGCTGAAGGTGTGACTTTATCTGTTCTTTGTACTCTCTCCTCCTGGGAAATGTGCACTGAAGTAGACTGAAATAATCACTGATGGTCTCTCGCTAAACACCGGAGAGAGAGTGATTCCAGCATTGCAATTTGCCTCTTCAGAGGATGATGATCTAGGAGAGGTGGAAATGTCCCACTCTGGAAGCCCCTACTGCCATCTCTTAACTAGGCAGGACAGGTAGAAAAGGGGCAATAAGGGAAGTCATTTACCCATGCTTCAGTTGTTGATTCAGATGAGTCCATCTGGGCATCTTATGCCAGGTTAGAAGCCCCTGTGCTGGAGTGGGATTCAGCAGACTCCTGTGAACTCCACAAACACACAGCAGGTGGGATTCCCCTTACCAAAGCTGAAGTGAGCACAACAGAGGTGTCTGCATGCGAGCTCCTTGTCTAAGCTCCCATTGGAATCACTGGAGATGGAGGCTGGAGTCTGTTGCTCACACACAAACACCTGGTAGCAGTTGAAGAGACAGAGGTGGAGCAAGACATTTGCCAGTGTCTGCTTGCTCTGATGGAGCAACTAGGAGACCCACATCCTTTTTAGAGCATCAGCTGGAGGACAGGTGGGGAATTTCCTTGGCCCTCTGAAATGAACCTAGATGCCTACTATGACTAGAGTTCTACTCACTACGAAGCTGAGGCTCATGCAGATGTCTACATTGCAGGCCACTGACGTAATTCAGTGCAGGCACTTGATTTAATGACACAAAAAGAGGCCCTAGGCAAGGCCATGTCAGATGTCCCATACAACTGTGTGTTTCCAGCAGATGCCTCATTAGACCTAGAGGAAAACCATGCCCTTTTGGAGTGGCTGCTGGGCAAAAACCTCAGGCCAGCTCAGGTTTCCTACTTGTGCCCAAAATACTGAATCCAACTCCCTTTAGGCAAAGTCCATCTCATCTACATCCAAACATTCTGCAGAAATGGGAGGCACGTCACACCAAGGTCTCCACTCTAGTCTCTTCATTCTCAAACCCTTCGAGTTCTCCTCTCCCTGAACCTCTTCTCACATCCTGATGATGTGAGCAGGGACTGTACTAATGATGATCACAGGCTCCCCAGGCCCAGAGACTTTCTTGGTTGCACCTTGTCCTTCCCGGAGATCGGTTCACCTCTGTCACAGGCCCCAGGGGGCTGCAGAGTCAGCTCAGGCAGCAAAGCCCTCTCCTGGCATTCCTGCACAGTCCAGCTCTGTATCGCTCTGGCCTTGGATACTACAGGATTTGCTCTCGTAGTGGGAACCTCATTTCACCATTACATTTGCTATTGATGCCAGCATGTCTCATGAAGACCTTGGTCACAGGTTTCCCCATGACTAATCTTGCGGCCAGGAGAAACTTGGGGATTTGGCAACAACAACCTCATAAAGTTGTGCATCTGGATGGGCTGGGTCTTCATGGGCAGAAGAGTGACCCTGAGGAGAAGGGCCTGGACATTACAAGGGATGCCATATGAACCTGTGGTGCGTGCTCACCACAGATGTGGCCAGCTGCATACGGGGCTGCGTTAGAAAGTGAGTGGCCACCCAGACAAGGTGAATTATTATCCCCCTCATCTCAGCACTGGTGTGGCCACATTGAGAACAAGGTGTCCCAGTGTGGGATGCCCAGTGCTGCAGGAATGGGGAGGAACTGGAGAGGGTTCAGAGGAGATTTGCCAAGATGGCATCAGGGCCTAAAGGACAAGGCCTTTATGGAGAGGCTGAAGGACCTGGGCTTCTTTAGCCTGGTGAAGGGGAGGCTGAGGGCAGGAGAGTAGGAGCCTGTGACTACTTGAAGGGTTGTTTCAGAGATGATGGAGCTTTTCTTGGTAGTGGGAAACAGCAAGAGAAGGGGAAACAGCCACAAACTGCAGCTTGAGAGGTTCAGACGTGACATTAGGGAAAGGAAATGTCACTTGAAGGGCAGTGCTGTGGTGCCACAGGTCACCCAGAGCAAGTCTGTGATCAGCCCCTGGCTTTGTATTTCAAGGAAAAGCAAGTGAGGACAGAGAGACATCAGTAAAGGTGGGGAGATCCCGGGGCGAGAACAAGGTAGGGAAGCAGGTTAGGTGTCTACAGGCTGTGGGGAAAGAGGCAGAGGCCTGGGACAGTGTAAGACAGCCTGTGGTGGAGACAACCAAGGGCATTGCCAAGGTTCCAAGCCTCCACAGGTCTTTGCCCTCTTGGCTATGGCTGTTATCTCTGCCACCGAGGCCTCTGACCAGATGCTGTTTCTTTAAAGCACTGTGGCCTCCTTGTCCACAGGGAGCCCAGGAGGTGCCATATCATTGTCCTGTGCTCAGTGTTGCACACCCCCACCCTTACACTGTCCCCAGGAAGAGCCCTGAGAGTGATATCTGAAAGGAGTCGCTAATCATCTAGCCACACTCCCTTTTCCTTCCCTGCACGGTAAATGAAGTGCTACTCCATTTGAGGTGACAGCAGGGATAAGGCTGATCTCACCCAATGCCAGGCCATTTTAGGGCACATGTCTATGTCTAACGCAATTGTCTGGACTTCCCTTTCTAGTCAAGGGAGAGAAAGAAGTTGTCCCACTGAGAGGTCTTGAGAGACTTCTCTTGGTAACCACCTAATGCTCCTGAAAGGTTCCCAGAGGTTCTGGGTCACATTTCCCAGCTTCATATGGGAACGCAGCCACCCCAGGGCATCTCAGGCAGCAATAGCCTCTCTCTGTGGGCAAATGAATAAAGGCCTCAACACCAACTTTTAGTCATAAGGTAAAACCTATTAAAAACATAACTCTATGCAAGAGCTGAAAAAATCGTCATCTCCACAACTTTTATCAATTGGAATGGATTTTTTAATTTCTTTTTTTATTGTATATATTTATTATATACATATATGTAAATATATATAAATACACTTAGAGTTATTCATTCTCGATACATTTCCTACCAGCACTCTGCATGGAACAACTTTGTTCTGAGGAACTACGGGATTCAACTAGATGTATTTCCCACCTCTGCTTCTGCCCCTCTGTCCTTTCTTCTGCATCTGCAGAGGATGGGGAGAGGCAGGCAAAAAGGACATGGCTGCAGTGTTGATTGTGAGGTCACTTCCACTGCAGCTGCCTGATTGGCCCTCAGCAGATGTGCTGGCCAGTAGGCACTGTGATGTCATCCAGTGTATCAGAGAGCCCACCCAGCAGCAATGACAGCCCTGGGGAGGGGGTGCTGGGGGGGTGGGGGTGATGCAGGTGAAAGGGCCCTGTCTGGGTGCTGACTGTGAGGGCACCTCTGTTGCAGCCACCCCAGCAGCCCGCGGCCGGCAGGCAGGCAGGCACGGCTCACAGCCACCCAGCTCAGGACTCACCCCTCTGCAGCGGACCGGCCACCGAGCAGGGCACAGCTCCTCGCCTAGATCTCCTCCGAGCCCAGGGCGCTGCCCCTGTAGCCCAGGGACAGCACAGGCATTATCTGGCTGTTGACTCTGTGATACCAAGAAGGAGTCACACCACATGCTCTAATGTACAGTTTGATGATGGGTGGGTGAGTTTAACTGTGCAAGGCCTGGTGGGACAGCCCTGGACGACTCTAGAAGGAACTGAATCTCACTTGTTTTTTTTCTAAAACTCACTGCCAAGAGGGGACCTTTGTCCAAATTAGCTTCAGATCCATACTTGGGATTTCACCTCAGAGGGGGTCCACCTCTGAAGAAGAGTCCAGGAGCGAGCTAATAGCCAGGCTGTGCCTGGACTGATCAGGCTCCCAGAGGCCGAGAGGATGAAGGAGCCAGGTGAGTTCATAGTGCTGCAAGGATGAATTACCCCAGATGAGGGCTGAGACCCTCTGTCAGCTGTTAGAGAAGCCTGTACGAGCAAGAGTGGACGGACCTCCCAATGGCGGCTGTCCAAAACAAGGGGAGACAAATTCCGTCTGAAGAGCCCCATGTGGCATGGGAGCAAGCCAACAGGAGAAAGCCCTCCCTGCTGTCCTCTGGATGAACACAGGGCATGGGTTTAACAGTCACGGGTGGGATTCAGCTCCCCTGATGGCAAAACATACATGTCTGAGCTTCAGGAAAGAAAGACTGGAGAAGATGGCTCCATCTACTTCGAGGTGCAAACCACACAGGCAAAAAAATCACCCCCTAGGTACTGAGACGCAAGTCCCCTCACAGACTGTTTCCCACCCATGTGCCTGCTCCTTGCCCATCACTTGCAGAGACAGAAGTGACCTCAGCATCACCTTGGTGGCCATGTGCCTCAGATTGGCCTTTGAGCAGCTCTGTGCCTGCTGCTGGCCTATCAGGCACTCAGGCAGAAGTGACCTCACAGACAGTTTCCAACTCATGTACTCGCTCCTGGCCCATCACCTGCAGAGACAGAAGTGACTTCACAGTCCCCTGCATGGTCATGTGCCTCCCAAGGGCCTACAAGCTTCTGAGACACAATCTTCTCCTAAAATACAGCCATGATGCAACAGCTGTTTGCACTGCCATTCAGAGGGACTTTGGCAGGCTGGAGGAATGGGCATAGCGGAACCTCATGAAGCTCCACAAAGGGAAATGCAACGTCTTGCACGTGAGAAAGAGTAATCCTATGCACCAGGACATGCTGGGTGCTGACCGGCTGGAAAGCAGCTTCGCAGAGAAGGACCTGGGGGTGCTGGTAGACAACATGAGGCAGCAACGTGTCCTCGTGGCAAAGAAAGCCAATGGTTTCCTGGGCTGCACTGGGAAGAGTGTTGCCAGCAGGGCAAGGGCTCTGTGCCTGCAGGCTCTGTGTCAGCAGGCTCTGTGCCTGCTGTCTAATCAAAGCCTCTGGCACAAGTGACCTCAGAAGCACATTCCCATGCTGTGATCCTGCTGCTTGCCTATCACATACTTCAGGACAAGTGACCTCATGAACAATTACCTTCAGCATGAGCCACAGGCTGACCTATCAGCTGCTCAGAAAGAAGTTACCTCACAAACATCTGTCAAGCCCAGGAGCCTGTTGCAGGCCCTGCTACTTCTCTGGTGGACATGACCTAGCTATTTGCCTGCTGCTATCCAGTCAGGTACTACAGCAGAGGTGACTTCACAATCAACAACCAAGTCATGTGCCTCCTGCTGGCCTATCAAGAGCTGATACTGCAGTGACCTCACAGTCACCAGTCACCTTCACTGCCATGTACTTGGTACTGGCCTATCAGCTGCTCCACCTTACGTGACCGCACAATGAACATTCAAGCTGTGTACTTGCTGCTGGCCTCTAAGCTGCACAGACAGAGGTGACCTCACAGGCACTTCCACACCCCGGTGCCTGCTGCTGGACCATCACCTTCAAGAGACAGAAGTGACATCACTGTCATCTTCACAGCCAGGGTCCTCCTAGTAACTTCGGAACTGCCAAGACATAATTCACCTCATCATAACTTTGCCATCCATCGTCCTCAGATACAAAGGACCTCACAAACAACATCCAACCCACACACCAGCTGCCGGCCTTTCAGCTTCCTGATGGACACAACTCAGCTATGTGCCTGCTGCTATGCAGTCAGTACTACACAGGGCAGAAGTACACAAGCCATGTGCCTGCTGCTGACCAATCACCTGCAGAGACAGGAGTGACCACAAAACCTGCATCCTAGCCCTGTGCCTGTTGGTAGCCTATCAGATATTCAGGCAGACACGACCTGACAACCACTTACCCCACATAGCAGTCAAGTGCTGGCCTATCAGCTTCACCCATTGAATTGACCTCACGGTCACTTTCCCACCCATGTGCCTGCTCCTGGTCCATTTTTTTGCTTCATACACTGTCATTCTAAAAGTGGGATAGACTTACATTATATGTTATAGACAGGGTAAGTCTACTGACAGACATGTAAAGACGTAATGACAGCTTTCAAGCTAGAGTTGAAAAACTGGAGTTGAGACAATCACTGGCAAAGTCATACGACCTCATCATAGTCTTTGTGCGCTTCAGCTGCTTCTGGGCCTTTTTGTGTGACGACAATATAGAAAAGAGAGCAAACAGCACACTACCTACCTCCAGTGATGAGACAGGTCCGAGGTCAAGCCGGGAAACCAATCCACAGGTCAAGGTCAGCATGAGGTCTGACGAGGGTGCCTGGGGTCAGACACAGTCCAGTGATCAGCAGGTAGGTCCCGGGTGAGGCCAAGAGGTCTGGCCATGGGCCAGGTGTCCATGGCCAGGCACAGGCATGGCTGTAGCTGAGCAGAAGACCAGTGTTCCTACAGTGGTCCTTGGATTCGCCTCAGGAGAAAGCAGGGATAGCCAGCTCCGTCTGCAGGCCAGCAACTCAACTCTGCTGAGCCTACCGAATGGTGCAAAGGGGCTCTTCTGCTGGCTCTCCCAACCTGGGAGCTCCAGAAAGGCAGGGTTTTCTCCACCCCAAAAGCACAGCACAGTTTGGGCTTTGTCTTAGCACTGCTGAAGATGACGCAGCCTCCTCAGAAAGCTCCTGACGCAATGCCAATGGCCACCACAAAGGGAGAAACAAGGGCAGCAGGGGCAGAGCAAGAGGAAGGCAGAGCTTTGTTCCACTGCACGGGAAAGTGGTTGGGCCACCAGCAGGCTACCTCATTTAGCATACTTGATGTGGCACTTGCAGCATTTAACAAAGAAAAGCAGTCAGTGGCAGTGGACCAAAGAGCACCAGCAGGCTTTCGATTTGTGCAAGGAAGCGGTGGTCCAACACACTCTGAGTTATTTACACCCTATGAAGGACAATATTTTGAATGGGAAGTTACAGTTCTGTATAGGCCCATTGCCCCCTTCACAGGGACAAAAGTATATTCTGACTGCCATAGACACCTGCACAAGTCTGATGTGTACGTATCCCACCTCTCAGGCGAATCAATCTGCCACTGTAGGAGGTTTAGAGCAACTGATACGTACCAATGGGATACCTAAAGAAATACAGCGTGATCAAGGTACCCACTTTGCAGGACATGTAGTGCAGAAATGGGCAAAGGATATGGGGATCACCTGGATTTTACACATCCCATACCATCCCCAAGCTAGTGGACTAATACAAAGAATGAATGGTTTACTGAAAGAGCAAGTTTAAAAACTCACCCCAACACAGACATTAAAGCGATGGGCAAGTGTATTGCCCCAGGCACTATTCCTGCTTAACAATAGATGTGTGGGAGTACTTACTCCCTATGAACGAGTGCAGATTAAACCAACATTGGCACTCACCCGCCGAATATCAATTATGGAAGGAGGGGTTGCCCCCCACATGCTTGCCTCACGAGAAGTAGAATTCTATGCACCCAAATCGTTATTAATTGCCAAGCAGAAAAATACAAGCCTACGCTTGCAGCTCGATTGTCCATCGCAGCACGTATGGCTATTCACACCTTTGCTATCTGTTCAAATAACCCCACTTCTGCTAACTTCCTCTCCAGATTTATCGTTCCAGGTATCTGCATCTGCACCAGTAAATATTTCACAAGGAAAACCGATACTGCGAAGAATTTTAGTCCATAATGCTGGAGTACCTCAAATTCAGCAAACACCTTCAACACATTCCTTAGCTAATGTGTGTATATTAAATCCTCACAAGCAAAAATGACCTGGTACCATCCTGGCAGACGGGCCAGGAGCAACGGTCCTAGTGCTCCCTGATGGCGATACAATACCTTTTTATCTCCCTGCTAACAGGTTATCCCCTCGGCATTTGTGAAGTATTGCTGGTATGCTGCATCCTGTGCTCCCCAACAAACGCGATCGACTTGCAGAATCATCCCGCACCACATATAAATACATGGATCTGGCTAGCTCAGCATTTGTCTAACTTATCTGCCTTTTGTATTGCGGGTGGATGGTCTCTCGATGAGGTACTAACCACATGTTATATAGGAATACTAACCTCCCTTCAAATATTACAAAATTATACATTCTTGAGAAATTTTGATATCCAACTCATCCCCTTGAATTTATACGATCTGGGAATAGCCTCTACTAAACTAACACCTTGGACATAATCATTTCAGATTGCCAATGTGTCCAAAGCAGATTTATGTTTTTGCTTTGTCCATGCTACCATACCAAAGTATGATATGACCAATATGCAATTGAAATGTCCACACCCATCACACCCTCATAAAGACTGGGACAGCCTGTGACTAGTACCTCATCTCGGGGGTGGAATATATGGAGTAATGCGGAAGAATGTCAAGGAGACAGGCAATGGGAACTAGGCAGACTGTCCCAGGAGGAAAAAGAAACAGTGTAACCTGTCTTGCACCTCTTATCTGTTACAACTCCTAGCTTGACATGCTTTAGCAGTTATAATATCACACAACCATTTCATGAGCATAATGTAATTCTGCTTACTGCGCATGCGCCTGTTGCATAAAAGCCTATTAGTTCCCCCTCCCCAGGTTCCTCGCCATGGACAAACGCTCAGCAGTGCCAGCAATTCTCCCGTCTTCTTATTGCCTCCATGGGGGATAACACTGGGGAACGCCCCCATAGACATAGAAGTAGTAAACGCCTTCTAAGGATCCTTGTGTGCATTGTATTTGTGTATCTGCCCCTGCCTGGGGCTAGGGCGGTGACCCCACCTTGCACCCACACCCACCATTACCTGCAGCTCTAGGCACAATCTCTGATTCACACTGCCCAGGGATTGTCCTCACCTTTGACTTCCTTCTGCATCAAATCCTCAAACAGAAGAGCAGTTTGCAGCACATGCTAGGGCACGGAATCCCGTGGGAAAGTTTAACTCGGAGGTATCAACTGCAGGCGGGAGTATTGGGCTGCCCAGAGGTCTTGTCCCCTCATGGGGAACCCATACTGGGTAAGCAGTGTCACCTCTAGTGCCTCATGCTACCCAAGCTATCACACTCCGGCCCTGGCTCCAGTGCCCTACCACTGAGCACAGAAGGAGAAGGCACAAACCCCTGCCTGGAAGCAGCTGTTTCATTACCTTTCTTGCCACTGCTGTGTCAGCTTTTCCCCTCTCCCGTTCCTGGGTGGGCTTCACAGGTGCCACAGGCCTCAGAGGTGGAATTCTAGGTGCAGTCTCAAGCTTGTACCTGGAAACAGCAACAACACAGCAGTCTGAAGGGAGGGCACCAAAGCGTCCTTTGCACCTCCTGTTAATAATGGGGACACACGGTCACATGAGAGCTACGGTGAAGTCCCTCCTTCTCCAAAGCAGAATATGCAGAATATGCCAGATGCTGGAGGACTGTATGAGGCAGCTGAAGGACATAATGAAGACCTCCAGTGCTTGAAGGGGCATTAGCTTTCTCATCAGGATGTGCCAGGACTTCCCTGTCCTTCCTGTGAGAAAGCTCATTTTAACCCAGATCCTCTGCGTTGCTGTTGGAGACCATCTCCCATCTCCTGTGGGAGCCAGGGGCAGGGAGCCAGCACCATACTCACTCTGCAAAGACAATGGCATGACCAGAAAGGGTCTGAGAAGCAGCAGTTTTGCTGCCTGAGAGGACTGACTCCCTCGTCTCTGGCATCTGCAAAGGGGAGAGAAACATGTGAGATGATGCCAAGAAAATTATCTTGTTACTCACAAGAGCAGCAAACACTTCCACTGCTCAGAGAAGAAGCTGCCTCTCTGAAATGATGAAACAAAGAACTCGGTTCCTCACAGCAGCCCCTCAGTTAGCAGCTGGAGGGGAATACATGAGAAAGGGCAATAACCCCTGCAAGGCTGAGAAGCCAGAGACTCAGCCCGGAGACCAGGTGCTTCCTAATGCAGCAGCTGATAGAGGTAAGTACAAGAGAAGGCATTTCACTAGCTGGGGTTCCTGCTTGCTGCATTTTTCCTGCTGCCTTGAACTGATGCCTTCTGAGGTGAGAACAAAGGGCTGGTCAGCACAACTAGACCAACACAGTGACAGCAGCAAAAGGGGTGTGCTCCAATCTGGGCTTTGGTCTGCCTGTTCTTCGGCTTCCAGGCATGGATTCAAATATGACCCTGAAACACAGAGGCACTAAACCCTGGTTTTCTGGCAGAAGGGAAGTCTCAGGGCAAAACACACAATAGGTGTGATCTTTTCTTTGAAATTTTCCATGAGCACATGGGAAGGGGATCCTGGGCTGCAGGAAACTTTGGTTTGACCCACTACAGAAATTCCCAGGTCTTCTATGTCACCAAGTCCTCTGAACGCTAGAAAAGAACAGTCCAGGGAGGTGGCATTACTCTAGGTCAGGACTGTCCCTGGGACCAGAGAGGTCATGGCAGGCCAGTAGAAATGCATCCACTTGTACTTTGCTAGGATTTCAAAAGAACAAGAAGGAGAACTGGAGAAATGGAAAACTTACCCCAAGAAGAGCTTCTACCAGCTGTTCAGCCCCATTCAGCTTTTGCAGGATGCAGCTCTGCAGGTCTCGGGCTGCAGAAAGAGCCAAGGATCTCTCCATGACACTGGGGATGACAGTCATCTTTTCTGCAGAAGACGTGCTGCTGTTGATGAGTTCGCCAGGTAACGGAGTTACGGGAGGAAGTAAGCAGGCCGTGTGGCATCCGACAGGAGGAGCGAGAGATAGATAGGATATTCCCAGAGACCCTACAGCTTCAAGAATCTCAACCCCCCCATAGCAGTGGAGATGCAGGTGGGCTCTGTGCCATGTGCAACACTAAGTCATAACTCTGTAGAAGATGAAGGCTGGATCATTCAGTATATTCCAGGCTGGGAGAGATTTAGCTGCGCCACATCACATGAATACAAGGAAGAAGGAAAACACAAGTACTGCGCTACAGCCCTTCCGTTCTTTCAGGCCACCCACAGCACCCTCAGAAGTGCACAGCAACCATCCCTGCTGTTGCCACCAGAGGCCTGTCCCTGAGAGCAGCCAGACTAATGTTGCCGTCACAGAGAAGATGGCATCCTTTGAAAAGAAAGGCCAACTCCAAACACAGCTCTCAGCTCCTGCTGCCCCACAGGCCTCACCCATGTCCACTACATCTGCAGTGCTGGCAGCACTGACCAGCAATCACAGCAAAGCTGGCCTCTGATGGGTTTTCAGGCACACTATGGTCCCCATCTCTCTTTCAAAGCTCTCTACATCTGGCTCACTTCTAAGCAGAAGGAGAATGCAAGAGGCAGCATGAATGCTGGTGTTTGCCTTGACAAGGTCCGGTGTGGCAAGAAACATGGACCAAAGTTTTTAACTAGATCTGAGCACAAGAGGAATCCCCAGGACACTGGGCATGCAGCCAGCTGTTAAAGCAAGTCAGAGAGAGAGGGAGTATAACTGTATTGTGCATTAGGATGCCATGCTAATAATAATAATAAAAAAAAGCTGAAGCGGTTTTCAGGACCTGGTGGAGGAATTCTAAATTTCTACCAGTCACATCTGAACAGCACTTGTGCACATCCCAAAGATGTCCCAAGGAGAAGCCAAAGGGTCAGGCTGTCTTCCTACCAGGAACATAGGCCTTATCATTGATGAGGCTGAGAATCTCTGCAATATGCTTTTAAAGATGGAACACGGGTCTGCGAACAGTCAGAAGATCACGCTTCCCACCACCAACTTGTTCAGTGACAACACCGAAGGTCCCAAATCGAATAATTCTGACTCCCTGAAAACAGGAAGGAAGAGAAGAATTATGAGACTGTTAGGTGGAGAGGCTGATGACTGGTCAGTGCATGGTGATGGTGCTCAGTGCCCTGCCCACTCCTGCTGTACTGGAACGCTTTGGAGAAGCTCTGGAGAAACTCTTTGGAAGAACCTTCCAGGCCCAGGTGGCAGACCCACCTCCTTCAGCGCCAGCTGCTGCACACACACCTCCCCAGGGAGCAAGGGTCTCTGGAAAGTAAGTGAAAGACACGTCATGCTCCGGGAGGGCCAACTCACAACCATTCAGCACATCCCTGACCCAGGAGATGACAAGTGCAAGCGCATTCTAACAGCATCCCCCTCCCCAAACATACCCCATCCCTGACAGCAGCTGCAGAGCTGAGGTGGGGACAGGGGCTTTAATGTGGACCCAGGAGGGGTCTGGATCTGAAACAGAGGCATTAGGGCATGGAGATCCTGCCACGGGACATCCACTATGTGTTCCCGAGCTCAAAGCCTGCTCTGCCGGTCCGGAGGTACAAGCAGATCCAGCAAGAAGGAGCGGGAGGCAGTGGCCGGTCTCCCAGACAGCAAGGCACTGGGAGCTGAGGAAAAGTCCAAGGATTCATTTCCAGCACAGCTGTTTCTGGAAGCCTCTCCAGAGCCCAGCAGGAGCTGCAGGAGCCCTCAGCCTACTTCAAACAGGTCTCCTGTCCTTCCAGATGTAGCTGTCACAAGGGGGACCCCCTCCCTAGGGATTTTGGCAATGGATTTCCACGCAGCGAGAGGACGGTGCTCTGCCCAATGTAGTGCGGGGGCTCAGGGCATCCCGCAGGGTCTCCCCTGCAGGGCCAGGCATCTCCCACTGCTGCCAACAGCCCCCCCACATCTGCCAACAGCCGGGGACTGTCATTGGGCTGTGATGGGTCTGTGTCCATCGCCAGGGCCAGCCATGTGCCAGGTGCTCGCCCCAGGACAGCCATGTGCCCATCCCCACTCTGGACCCGCCATGTGCCGGGTCCTTGCTGGGGCTGGGCCAGTGCTGGGCACCCTGGGCCTGGGCAGGGTGGGGAACCGCTCTGCCCTGGGAGGACGCAGGGCCAGCCCTGCCGAGGGCTGGGCACCCCAGCCTGGAGGTGATCGCTGCAGCCACCACACACCAGCTCCAGCGGCCCGTCCCTGCCCAGGGCAGCAGGAGCAGGCAGCTGGGGCCAGCTCGGGCAGGGCAGTGCTGCTGTGGCGGCAGCGCCAAAGGTCAGGGTGGAGAGAAATACTGTGTCATGTCAGCGCTGCTGCACAGTCCTCCTGCAATAGGACCCAAAACCGCGTTGCTGCCAAATGCCAAGCAGAACTGTAACTTGATCAGCATGCATGATCATGGGCCTTGGTCTTGAAGAAGGAAATGGAATTAGAAAAAGCATAAAGCATAAACAGATGGTTCCTTCCCTTCCCAGGCAGCTTTTTCAGAAAACCGGCAGTTACCCACTGTTACCTGGGATCAGCTCCCCACCAGTCCAGCTTGCTGCAGAGTGGATCAAATGCCAGTGCCAGCACGATGCGGAAGACCGTACTGGAGGGGTAAAATCAGTGGGAGGGAGAAGAAGGGGGGGTTGTTTGACTGATTGTTTGTTTGTTTGTGTTTATGGCAGTATCAGCAGGGCAGGAGAGCCCAGGGCAGCCCTTGGCAGGGGCAGGGCCACGGTTGCCAGGCAACATGGCGGGGGGGCAGGAGGCGGGAGGAGGCCACGTGCCCTGCAGCCAATGGGGTGCGGTTGCCAGGCGATGCAGGGCAGGAAGCAGGAAGCAGGAAGCAGGAAGCCAGGTGCCCGGCAGCCAGCAGGGTGCCGTTGCCGGGCGACAGGGGCGGGGCCTGGCCTGCTCTGGGGGAGGGAGTCCCAGGCCCTGGAGGCGGCTGGAGCCCAGCTGGGGTGGCCATGGCGGGGCAGCGCGTGGGGCCGGGAGCACCGGGGAGCCGGGCCCTGTGCGCCCCGGCCGTGCTGCCCCAGCCTGCTGGGACGGGGGGCCGTGAGCGCCCCGAGGCCTGGCTCTCCGGGGCGGCCATGCACCCTGCGGAGGCGGTGGGTCCCTGCCCTGCCACAGCCGGAGGTGCTGGCCAGGCGGGGAGGCCTGGGCCTGGTGCGGCCCGAGGGGCTGGACCAGCTCTGCCTCCTCCCGGGGAGCCGCATTGTCCCAGGATGTGCTGCGGCGCTGGCCCCAGCATGGCAGGTTTCCCTCTCTCCAGGCTCTCTGGGTGCCGATGTTGTCTGAAAAGCGGATTCGTTGCCCGGTGTGCAATAAGCCAATAATTACACACTCAGGAAAGACATTCGCTTATTTATTTCAGAGTATAATGAGGACAGTTAAGTTAGGGATACATGGACCTCCAATTCTTTTGCCAGATTGGCAATACGTACCTAGAAATAAATCATTTGGATTTAATGTTTCTTTTAGGGCTTTAGCAGTTCTAGGATGCCCTTGATTAAAGAATGCTTCTTTTCAGAAGATAGAGATAGAGGTTATCCTAATCTGCCTAGCTTAAACAACATGAACATTCTTTCTGAGCTTCCAGGGGTGTCTTGTAACAATTCCCCCCTCTGAGACTTATATGACCATTCTCATATTAGTCTCACCCCTTTTAAGAGTTTTCCCTTGTTAACTTTGTACAACATCTAGAAATGCATTGAATCACTAAATAAACACGTACAGAAACTAGTAACACCATTCCCAAAATTGTTAAACACTTTTTAACCCATGAGCTTACATCAGGGAACCAGGAAGTCAACCATTTCCATGTTTCTTCAAATCCGAAAGAGGTATCATCTTTCTGAACCCCATGTAAGATTTCAGTCTGCTTCCAGATTTCATTTAGATCAGTAGAAATTCTCCCGCTTTGATCCTCATATACACAGCAACTAGTATTTATTACTGTACATACTCTTCCCTGAGATGCCAATAACATATCTAGAGGCCTTCTGTTTTGGGTGGTTATTTTAGCAATTTCTTGAACCTCTTCTTGTAAAGCTGCAATGGCATCAGAGGTTTTATTCCCTATTTTCTCAATAACTGCTGAAATATTTACTCTTGCTTTTTCAAGTTCACTCACTCCCAACTGTGGAAGCAGCCACCTTGCGAATGAATGAAGCCCTAGGAGTTCGATCTACTACAGGATTATTGACCCTCTTTTGTCTCCTCATGAATGTTCTTAGCCATGATTTTTGATACTTGTTACTCTATTCTTTTGTTACAGTAATATTCAGGATTATTGCCCCTAGAGTACATGTCTCTAGTTATGGAAATTAGGCTTGTCGGCCACCATAACAGGGCCCGACCCTAGGTTCTCGCAGAAAAGTTCAGAGCCAAATCAAAGCAAATTAAATAATTAAATTTTAATGAGGCGTAGGCAGTAATTACAGCTCGAGCTGGGTGCCTTCGAAGAGGGACCCCAAACAAAGAAATCCCTGGGCAATTATAGCTTTTCCAAATTAAGTTTCCCACCCCTCACGCGGTAGTTCAGACCAAGAGTAATTTTTAGGTCTGGGGTCTCTTGCTCCTTACTGGGTCTCATCGTTGTTCCCAGGCAGGCTGTTTTTCTCCCTTATCTTTACTGTTGTGGTTTCTGCTGACGGTTGTACCTTTGTTTCTTGTTGGGTCTTACAAATCATAACAATTAACACTGCCCCAGCAGTGACGGGAGGCTTTGTCCCTCAAAGTCCTAATGCCCTGCACTGCTCTTATTTCAAAGCCTTGCCATCCTCCCTTTCGGAGTGTGAGACACAGGAATGCAGACTGCTTGTAACTCCCTTATCTTCCTAGCTTGAACCAGCTCTGAGGCCCTTTTCTTACTGGACTAAGTAAAAGTTCCTTATTTTCTCTAAGTGCGGCCTAAGGCTCCAGCAAATTTAGCTCCTCATGCTAAGCAAGTTTTATAGAAGTTGTGCTAAGCGGCTACCTCTAGACAGTTTCAGTTTGCTGTTCCTTAACAGTCCCCCCTTTGTTTTTATGAAGCATCCCTGCTAATACTTTAAACAGAGTTCTCAAAGTTTTTCGAGGCGTACTATTACTTTCCATAGTCTTATGTATAATATGATCCTAAGTAATAGGCATAACACAGTTAGACAAACTTAACACAGCCGCTACTGCGTTGAACACGTGACCACAAATCCCTGTTGCAGTTGGTGACCATCCTAGAAGAGTTTCCCAGCCATGATGTTCTCTGTCCTTCTTTACCCTTTCCAAGACATGGTCTATCTCTTCTGCATCATGATGAATGGCGATTAGAGTTTTTTGTCCATTGTTTCGGGTGCGTTCTAGTAGTCAACGCAAATCATCACATTGTAGTAGTTTCTTTACTAGTCTAAGATTCATTCTGATGGGGGTAGGTAGTAAATTTTGGCTCGATGTATAATTGGATTGTAACAATTGATAAGATGTAATAGGAGCTGAATAATTAAAGTCGCATCCCATAATTTTGGGTAAAGTTACAAATACAAATAGTTGAGTGATTACTTGTATCTACAATAATGTTATCTATGAATATAAGGTTGCAAAGTGTTCTTACACATACACATCCCTTTTCAACATATACAAGTACAGTTCAACTTTAACAGCAAAATAAGAACATAGTATGACAGTATATGGCCTGTTCCATTTAGGTTTAAACTGGATTTTTTGTGAAAATACTTTAACTAAAACTTCATCCCCAGGCTGTATACCAGGCACTTGTATTTCAGGTGGCGTGGATTGATATCATTGAGCAGTTATTTATTTATTTTAAAGATTTTCAAACCTTTTTTGCATACTTAGAACATACTGGGTTAGTCGTTCATCTCCGTCTAACAGGCTGGTCTTAGCTGGAATAATAAGTCCCTGGTACAGCTAAATGTCTCCCGAAGAGAATTTCCGCTGGTGTTAGTCCTATGGTTTGCCGTGGGGCATTTCAAACATCCCATAGAGCTAAGTTTAATGCTTCTGGCCATTTTAGGCTAGCATGTGTGCATATTCTTTTTTTTTTTTTTCTTTTAATGTTCTATTCATTCTTTCTACTTGTCCTGAAGATTGCGGGTGATAAGGGGTATGTAGGTTTCTTTTTATTCCTAATGATTTATATAACTGATTGATTATACTTGCCGTAAAATGGGCACCCTTGTCTGAATCAATGGCTTCTGGGACCCCATACCTGGGTATGATTTCTTTCAGTAAGGCTTTTACCACTCCCCCTGCATTGGCCTTTCTTGTTGTTAAAGCTTCTACCCAGCCTGATAACTGATCTACTATCACTAACAAGTGTTTGTACCCATTGGCAGATGGCATATCCACATAATCTATTTGTAGCTTTTGAAAAGGGAAGTAGGCCCATGGTCATCCCCCTAACTCTGAGCTTGGTTTGCTACCTAAAAACTTCTGGCAGGTCAGGCAGCTATTTGTTATTCTTTTAGCAGCTGCGTAAATTCCTGGAGCAGCCCATACTTTCTGTACCTGCTTAGCTACCGCCTTGGCTCTCCCATGAGCTTTATCGTGAAACCACCTAGCTATAGTAATTAAACTTCTTTTTTTTTTTTTTTTTTTTTTTGGTAGAATTGGTTTTCCTCCACTTGTCCATATTCCATCACCATTTTATTTTGCTTCCCACTATTCCCATTGTTTTTTTCTTTTCCACTGAGCAGTCCTTTTCATACATGGTTTTGGGGTCTATTAAATTTGGCCACTCACTTTGGTTCATCTTTGGAACTGCCCCCATACCTTCTCTCAGAGGCTGTCAAGCTGCAGCCTTCGCAGTGGCGTCAGCTAACACATTTCTTCTACTAATATCTGTAGTATCTTTAGTATGGGCTGGGTAGTGCATTACAGCAATTTCTTTGGGGCAGTTGGACTGCTTCCAGCAAATTACGTATTTCTTCTCCATTAGCTATTTTCTTTCCTGATGACATAAAAAAAAAAAAAAAAAACTTGTTCCTTCCATAACATCCCTGTTACATGACATACTCCAAATGCATGTTTAGAATCGGTATAGATATTTACCTGCAGGTTCTTCCTGATTTTTGCTGCTTGGGTCAATGCTATTAATTCTGCTCCTTGAGCACTTACAGACGGAGACAAAGGATTGGTCTCAAGTACCTCAAAGACGTTAGTGACAGCATAGCTGGAGTGGCACCTTCCGTCCAAATAATAGGATGATCCATCTGTAAACAGAACTAAGTCCGGGTTCTCCAAAGGTTCATCTTTAAGATCCTCCTGGGGCTTGCTCGAGCTGACGACCACCTGCTCACAGGAATAATGCAGCTATCCATCCTCCGGTAGAGGCAATAGCGTTGCTGGATTTAAGATAATGCATCTCTTTAATTGCATGCATTATCTGCATGCAATATTATCAGTTCATAGCGGTGAGCTCTCTGTGGGGATAGTGCTTGAGTTACGTATTGTTTCATTAACAGTTCAGCTTCATGTGGCACATACACAGTCAATGAGTGACCCAAAACTACAGGTCGTGTTTTCTTCAATAAGAGCTGCAGTAGCTGCTATTGCTCTGATGCATCCTGGAGTGCCTTTAGCTACCACGTCTAGCTGTGTGGAGTAAATAGGCCACTGGTCTACGGTGAGGACCTAGTTTTTGGGCGAGTACCCCACTTGCTACTCCCTGTCATTCATGGACAAATAATTCAAATAGTTTGCTATAATCTGGAAACCCTAGAGCAGGGGCTGAAACCAATGCCTTTTTTACAGATGTAAAAGCTTTTCCCCTTTCTGGACCCCAGGCCAAAGGCTCTATCTCCTCCTTTTTTGTTGCCTGTACCAGAGTCTTAGTAAGTTCTCCTAACCCAGGAATCCATGGTCAGCAAAATCCTACAGCTCCTAAAAATCCCCTAAGTTGCTTTTTTGTTACAGAACGAGGCATATTAAGAAGTGTCTTTACTCGTTCTGGAACAATTAACCTGTGTCCTTCCTTTAAAATAAAACCCAAATATTTTACCTCTCGTTGACACAGCTGAAGTTTAGACAGAGATGCTTGGCACCCTTTTTCTGCAAGAGCATTACATAGAGAAATAGTGTCTTTTAAACATGCTGATAATCTTTACTTGCTGATAACAAATCATCCACATATTTATTGTATGAACACTGAATGTCCTGGAAGTTCGATATCTGAGAGATCATTTTTGAGTATACGTGAAAAAATGGTCGGAGACCTAGTAAATCCCTGTGGCAGCTTCGTCCAAGTTAATTGTTGTCCCTTCCAAGTGAAAGCAAAGAGATCTTGGCTATTCTCAGCTATCGGTATACTAAAAAAGGCTGCCGTTAGGTCAATCAAGGTAAAACAAGTTGCCCAACGAGGTATCTGTAATAATGTGGTCAATGGGTCGGGAACTACTGGGTGTGGAGCAATTACATGTTGGTTTATAGCCCTTAAGTCTTGCACAAACTGATACTCCGGATCACCGTCAGAATCCTGCCTGTTCTTTCTAACTGGCCAAATTGGAGTGTTGCACAGGGATTCACAGACTCTAAGAATACCCAGTTTCAAATAATGATTGATTTGTTTTTGGATACTCTTCTCTGCTTCCTTTGGGATAGGGTATTGCTTAACTGTGGCAGGCAATCCCCTCTTTGTTTTTATCAAGACTGGACTAGCTGATTTCAGTAGTCCCACATCCATTCTTGAAGAGCTCCATAATCTTTTAGGAACTGATTCTAAACCTGTTGGAATTTGCAGATTAGTTGACTCTGGTTCTGGTGTCTTAGCCAGAACACATGAACCCATAATTATTAGTTTTATCCCTTCTGGCTGTAAACACATCTGAGTATCCAAGGCTTGCAGGAGATCTCTCCCTAAGAGGCAAGGGGGCGAGTCTGTGGAAATTATAAAACGTCCCCACACTGTTTTACCTCCAATAGTGAGCAATAAGGGCTTAGATAACATTCGTTTGCCTCTTCGCATTACTCCTCGCAGCATTATTTTATCTGGTGACTTGCATCCTTTAGGCTCAACATTTAAAAGGGAAAGGGTGGCTCCGGTATCCACTAGAAAGGGAACTTCTAAACCTTCTATATTTGCCATTACATGGCCCTCAAAATCCAAACCTATATCCCATAAATTTACTCCAATTTCCACAGTATTTTCTGAGTCTCCTATCTCCTGTCATTGTGGACTGACTGGGAATTGCCTGGTCTCATTCTCAGTATTTGATTGCCTCATGCTGGCCCCTCTATTCCCAAGTACACAGGGCCTCACTGGGCATTCCTGCTTCCAGTGCCCTTGTTCCCTGCAATAATGACAAACATCATTAACTCTTAATTGTACACCACATTCACTTTGATTCCATCTATCTCCCCTGGTTCTTCCGCTCCCCTTCCCCTTGCCAGCCTGGCATATGCTCTTTAAAATACTTGTTTGGACCAGGGGCTGCTTGATCTATAAAAGCACTAATTGCGAGAGCATCCTTGAAGTTTTGTGGGGTCATTCCTCCATATTTTAGCAGGGCTTACCACAAAAGTCCCCAAAAGTCATGGGGGTGTTCATCTAATCACTGTCTGCATTCTTGCACTTTAGTCCAATTTACTCCTAACTCTCTGCATGCTCTAATTGCTTCTACTGAACTTCAAAGTCCTGTTTGACACACAGCTCTATGTCCTGCATTATTACAATCCCAGTCTGGATCATTTGCTAGCCAGAGGTTTCTGTTTCCCCTGGCTTGCTGCACTACTTCTGCATCTTTGTTAATTATCTTATCCTGTTCATTTGGTTGAAATAATTGATTAGTAAATACCCTCAGCACAGGAGGAGGGGGACTGGCCCCTCCCTTTCCCCCTGGCTGTAAAGCGGCAGGGTTAGTCAGCACGTTGGAGATCATAGGATAAAGTCCAGCAGCTGGTGGAGTAGAGGGAGAAGGAGAAGGAGAAGTAATGACAGAGAGATCGTCAGGCATATCAGGTGGAGCAGAAACTTTTGGAGCACAGTCCAGGGTACTAGTATCTGCTAGCACAAGTATTACCTTTGGCAGGTTTCTTTCCTCCCTCCCTCCTGGCTCAAATGCTCCCATGCCCATGCCCAGTTCTCCCAAACATACCAGTAATCCATTCGACTTGGAAACCTGTCTTCTAGACGATTTCACAAGACAGTTAGTTCCTGCTGATCAAAAGTCCCTTGCGGTGGCCACCGTTCCGCTGGGTTTCCCTCCTTTGTCAGGAATGGGCAATCCTCCTGACACAGCTGGATACACCTTTTTTCCTTAGATTTTTGGTACCATCAATCTTACTCCAGTTTTCCAGAATTTCAGCTAAGGGCATCCCCTTTTCTATTCTATTTCTAAGTTGTGCTAAGCGGCTACCTCTAGACAGTTTCAGTTCGCTATTCTTTAACAGTCAGCTATGTCTGCAGGCCAGCAACTCAACTCTGCTGAGCCTACCGAATGGTGCAAAGGGGCTCTTCTGCTGGCTCGCAGCACCTGGTGCCCCTTCCTGACACCCATGTTCAGAGTTGCTCTTGTGATGTCAGCTGGCAGACAGGCCATTCTCAGCGAGGCCCTCAGCATGGGTATGATGCCCAAGGAAAGGTGAGGAGGTTATCGAAGAAGTCTGGGAGATGTGGAGACCAGAGGAGGATGCAGCAAAGGAGCGGAAGATGTGTTTGTGGCAGGCTGCGGAGGCAGGTGCAGGCATTAGGAGTGGGCAAGAGGAGGTGGTGGCAGTACAGGTCTGGAAGAGACGGGCAGGAGAGGGCAAGGAGGCAGTGGCCATGGTGAGGCTTCAAGGTGGTGGCCACTTGGAGAAAAGGCTAACGAGGAAAGGAAGGGGATGACAGTGAGGCACAGAGTGTCTTTCCTAGGGCCAGGGGCCCCATCTACAACCATGTGTTTCAGGAGGGGAGGGCCACCTGTCCTGTGACGGCCGAGCCCTGCCATAGGAGAGCTCTGGCCACTCTCCTCCCTGGCCCACTCTAACCCCAAGCCAGGAGGCAGGCACTGAACACGCCTTGGACACAGGCTGCTGAGACACACCCACACCCCCCCCCCCCCCGCCCCCAGGAAGGGCTGGGGCAAAGGCCAACCCTCCAAACTCCCCAGGGCAGGGGGGATGACAAGCCCCGTGGGCAGGAGGGGACTGGCAGTTCCTGACAGCGCAGCTGCAGCAGCAAGCTCTCAGGCCACAGCCAGGACACGCACCACACAACCAGCACACCTAGGAGAGCAGAACAGCACTTTGCTTTTATTGTGTGCATGCAGGCACAGATGACAAGGGGCAGCTCCTCACGGCACGCAGCCTCAAGCCTCCAGCCTTTCCAAACACACTGTGCCCCAGGGCAGGCAGAGACTGAGAGCTGCAGGGCACAGCTGGTGTCTTGGGGCTGCAAGAGCAGGCAGCCACTGGCCTGCAAGGGCGCAGAGGAGCCTTGGCAATGGGCCGTGCTCACTGCTCCAGAGGAAGGCGAAAAACCCCCAGGCACTGCTGCCAATGTGTCCTGGGGGAAAATTCCTTCCTGACCCCAAAGCTGGCGATCGGCTGTTCCCTGGGCATGTGAGCAAGGCCTGCCTCCCGGCCAGCCCTGGCAGGCTTCTCACGCCCACCAGGGCGGGAGACACCAGCGCTGCCCGACCCCTTTCCTCTCTCAGCCTGCAGCCACCTTAGGGGCTCCAGAGAGGGGCAAAACAAATCCCCCACAGACCTGACAGAGCTGGGGGAAAAAGTCTTTCCCGGGCCCTGCAGGAAACCACCGGCTGCTCCAGAGGGTTGGCGGAGAGGTATGAGACTGCGGATAACCACCTGGAACATCCTCACATCCCATCCCCTGCATTTCCTGGGTGCTGCATCTGGCGCCCAAGCAGATAGGCATGGGGAGCTTTGGAACGGTCTTCGGCTGCCCAGAATGGCTGTCCTTGTTCTTTGCAGGCCCCTGAGTTCACTTTTCCCACTCCTCTCCAGCTGAAAAGGCCTGGTGGCCTTGGGCATCTCGAGGGGTGGGGGGGTCTTCTCCTGCGAACAAGGGCTTGGTGCAGTCTCTGCAGGACCACAGCTACATGCGGCTTGGAATCCCAGCCTGCTCGGAGCATGACTTGGATCAGAGCACCTCCAGAGAACTCTTCCAAGGGAAATTCTTCCACGACCCAATGGCTACACAACAGCTGAATCAGCTGTGAGATTCAGCCCCTTGCCTTCCCATCAGGAAATGCCTGGGCACAGTCTCCGCTCCCAGAGGAATGGCTGCTGACCGTGGCGGCAGGTGTCCCTTCCATTTCCCACAGGAGGCATGCAGAGGCCAGCAGTGCCCAGCAGCGCCACACGAGTCCAGGAACAAAGCCTTCAAGACTGCTTGCCTTGGCCTCCTTGGGTCAGCTCAGCTGACAGGGCTTAGAAGAGACCTGCAGCTGGCAGATGCTGACCTCCCTCTGCTTTCCAGAGAGTGAAAACCCTGTGAAAACATTGCTGTCCCTTGGTATTGCTCTCTCCATTTTGGGAGACGTCCCAGGCAGAAGAGGGACAGCATCAGCAGTCTTGCTGAGGCTCAGACAAGCCAAAGGCCCAATCTTAGAGCAGGTGCTGGCCACTGCAGCAGCACTCTCTCCCCCCAGGGACGTGCTCCCCAACAAAAGCCCTTCCCGGCACAGGCCCTTGTCCCACCAGGCTGGAAGCACTGCCTCTGAAGAAAGAAGGCTTTCGGTCCGCAATCAGCAGGCAACCTCTTCTATGCCCGTGCTGCTGCAACCTCCCACCGGTGCAGGCTGGCACCAGACGCCAAGCACAGGCGAGGAGAACTGGCACCTCTGAGAGTCGCTTGTCCTCAGGGGGACCATTGGTGCCGTGATGGGGAAGGGCCGCCTGCTTCCCAGTTCCAGCAGCTCTGCGAGGCTTTGCCAGGGAGCTCGGACCTCCCATCTCCATCAGGCTCTCAGCACTCCTCATCCAAGGGAGCCATTTCCTGAGGCTCTTTCAAAGACCCATCTCTGCTGTCACAGGTCAGGCACGGAGGGCCACTTGGCTCAGCAGGCCAACAAAGGTGCTGCACGCGGGGCCGTTGCCACAGGCCAGGTCGTGGCCACATGCCACGAGCATCAAGAACTGCTCTAGGTCATTTGACTGAAAGCACACACAGAACACTGCCTCACAACACGCATCACAATACCCCTTGCTGACTCCTGCCACCACATTGAGTCCTGCAAGGAGCCAGCAGATTCCTGTGCACTGGAACCTGCATTCCAGTGGTGGCCACAATGGCCAGGAAATGGCTTCCAAAATAATGAGAGGGCTGCTATCTTTTTGCAGGCTATGGAAGAGCTGCGTTTCCCTCTCCGGGAGAGCAGTGGAATGGAGCTCTCCCTGGGCAGCTGGAAGCGCACAATAGCCCTGCGTGACCCTCAGCAGGCAAGCCCGCTGGAAGAGCAGGATTTGGAGAGACACGCGGGCACAGGCAGCCTCTCGGATTTGCTGGCTTGTCTCCCTCCTGTTAGCTGGAGGAAGGAAGCGCTCCACAGTCAAATCCCGCACAGCTCCTGCAAATGCCCAACCAGTCTTCCTGGAGCCCTGCGCAGTGCACTGCCTCCAAGCTCTGCACTAGCACCAGAACACAGCACCGCGCACTTCAACCTCAGCATGTCCCTCCCCGCTGACCTCTCCTGCAAATGCCACTGCCACAGCTCCCAAGATGGAGCAGCCCCAAGACAATTTCCACCATGCCCCCTGAGGGCCTGACAAGCACCAGATGCCTGAGGCCACCACAAGCTCTCAGACGACAGCTCCAAACACCTAGCAGCACTAACACCCTGAGCCAGCACAAGGCAGAACACAGCCAGTCTGGGAGCTGCAGAAAGGCAGGGTTTTCTCCACCCCAAAAGCACAGCACAGCTCAGGCTTTGTCTCAGCACTGCTGAAGCTGACGCAGCCTCCTCAGAAAGCTCCTGACGCAATGCCAATGGCCACCACAAAGGGAGAAACAAGGGCAGCAGGGGCAGAGCAAGAGCAAGGCAGAGCTTTGTTCCACTGCACGGGCAAGTGGCTGGGTCACCAGCAGGCTACTCAGTTCCCTGCAGTCTCTTGCCAGTGGGAAGTGCAGGCCAGCGGGGCCAGAGAGATCACGAGTGCTTTGGGGCTCTCATGTCTCCCTCGTGGCCTGAGGAGGCGGCAGAGTGGTGCACCTCTCTTTGCTAGGCCCCTTCTCTCGCTCTCCTTGGCAAAGAGGCATCCTAGGGTCTCACCATGCCTGTCTTCTCCATCCTGGTTTTCTTCAGGCCGTGTTTAGGCAGCGTTAGGGAGCGGAGCGGCAGACGCAGGCACTCAACGAGCCCGCGAGGCAGAGCAGGGAGTTGTCTCAGCACCAAAGCCGGGCAGAGAAGGTGCAAAGCAAGGGCTGGAAGGACGGTCAGAGAAAGGCCAGGAGGAGGTCTCCGTACCAAATGGAGGTGCAGCTGCTGAGTGCTTCCATCGTTGGGTGGCCGGAGGTGCAGGCACTGGTGCCCCCGCATGTCCTGCGATAATGCCCCGCTCGGAAGCCATCGATAGCCCTGCTGCCCTCGCAGGGGTGCGCTGGTGCCCAAGGAGAGCCTGCCGAGAGCCTGCCGAGAGCCCTTGGCTGCAGGCAGCTCTGTGCTCTGGCAGGGGGCCCGGGAGGCTGCGCCTCTTATGCTGCCCCGGGGCATTGTGACTGCGTTGCCGGGGGACAGCACTGTGACATCGGGGCCCCGGGGCCCCGCCGCAGCCTCCCCTGCCAGCTGCCTGCTGGCCCAGCATCGGCGCGCGGCGCAAGGTCCCTGGGGTGCCAGCCCTCGCGCGGTCCCTGTGCCCAGGACGCCAGGCCACCTGGTCCTGTCCTTGCGTGGCTGCACACTGGGCGTGGCCACGAAAGCCTGCTGGGCTCCTTGCTCTGTGTCCCTGTGCAGCAGGCTGCCCCTGTCACCGCAGAAAGGGCAGGAGTCCACTCACATGCTGCCTTTGGGAAGGGGCTTCTCTCGCAGCTCCACAAGCAGCCGGGGAGCTTGGCAGAGCTGGGCTCAGTGCCAGCAGCTGGGCAGCAGTGACCTGCTGGCAGCTGGAGGTGGGGGTGTTGGAGGGGAGGGGCGAGCTCAGTTGTTCTGGGCACCAGAGCGTGGCCCCGGGCCACGGGTGCAGGCCCATCTTCCGCCCTGCCTCACAGCATCAGGGCCAGGGCCCTAGCTGGACTTTTTCAGGCACAGAACAGCAGCAGGTGCAGCAAAGAAGGGCTCTCTCTTCTCAACACGTCTTCAGCAGAAGCACAACCTCTGGAAGGTTACACAGTGGCTCCTGTGGCTGTCAACACTAAGACCATGCCCTGAGACGGCTGCTGCCAGGCCTTCCAGCTGTTGGCGTGTGCAGTTTCAATCACATGTGCCTAGGATTTTCCCAGACGCCGGCCTCTAAACCTCATCTCTTGAATAGACTCCTGAAGCAAGCCATTTCTGACTGAGCAACTGGGAGCAGGCTTGTTCAGGACAAAGTTAGGGCACAGCCAGATGTGGGCTAAGCTGCCTGCGTGGGGTGGAACTCCAAGTCAGCATTGCCATGAAAGTCTCCAAGGCCAATGCAGGTGACCAGGGATGGAGAAGCTGTTGTCTCAACCGACCTGGCCAAGCACAGACGAGGAGGTTCACCTGGCTAATTGAGAACGCCTTTGGGAGTAACATTTCGGGGTCTGTTTGTTTGTTCCCTGATAGCAGTAATGAAAGGAAATGGCAGTCAGCAAGGCTCTGGAAGTGCAAAGGCTGCAGCACTTTCTGCAGTCAGAGTCTGTAGGAAAGCTGCCATGTCCAAGCGTCTTGAGCAGCGCTGGGAAGGGTTGGCATAGGCTTGGTTTACTGCAGTCAGCCTCTCTACTAAACCTAGCACTCAGCCCCCCTCGCAGCTCGGCAGGAATTTTCTGAGGCCTCGCACATACCCCACTGTCTTCTTGTGTGCATGCCACCTTGTTCAGCAGCTACTTGCACAACTCTGCAAGAGTCAGACAAGACAGCTTCTCGGGCATGACTAGTCTCTTCTCAGGAGACTGACCTTGATAGGTGCAGGCCCATTCTCTCACTCTAGCTTGGACATTGCCAGGGCGCAGCAAGGGCCAGCTGCTCCCTCAGCTGCTCCTGGGAGCTGGAAGCCAAACACAGTCCCACGGCTGCCATGGCAGCGACGTCACCAGCCAGGGCCCCATCCCACAGCAGCCACATGAGGTGAGCGAGGCAGGCCCAGAGATGGCAGCCCGGTTCAAGCAAGAGTCCAGATCATCGGGCGTGCTCGTGGTGATGAGACAGGTGCGAGGTCAAGCCGGGAAACCAATGCACAGGTCAAGGTCAGCATGAGGTCTGACGAGGGTGCCTGGGGTCAGACACAGTCCAGTGATCAGCAGGTAGGTCCCGGGTGAGGCCAAGAGGTCTGGCCATGGGCCAGGTGTCCGTGGCCAGGCACAGGCATGGCTGTAGCTGAGCAGAAGACTAGTGTTCCTACAGTGGTCCTTGGACTCGCCTCAGGAGAAAGCAGGGATAGCCAGCTCTGTCTGCAGGCCAGCAACTCAACTCTGCTGAGCCTACCGAATGGTGCAAAGGGGCTCTTCTGCTGGCTCGCAGCACCTGGTGCCCCTTCCTGACACCCATGTTCAGAGCTGCTCTTGTCATGTCAGCTGGCAGACAGGCCATACTGAGCAAGGCCCTCAGCCAGTGGATGATGCCCAAGGAAAGGTGAGGAGGTTATCTCAGAAGTCTGGGAGATGTGGAGAGCAGAGGAGGATGCAGCAAAGGAGCGGAAGATGTGTTTGTGGCAGGCTGCGGAGGCAGGTGCAGGCATTAGGAGTGGGCAAGAGGAGGAGGTGGCAGTACAGGTCTAGAAGAGATGGGCAGGAGAGGGCAAGGAAGCATTTACCGTGGTGAGGCTTCAAATTGGTGGCCACTTGGAGAAAAGGCTAACGAGGAAAGGAAGGGGATGACGGTGAGGCACAGAGTGTCTTTTCTAGGGCCAGGGGCCCCATCTACAACCATGTGTTTCAGGAGGGGAGGGCCACCTGTCCTGTGACGGCCGAGCCCTGCCATAGGAGAGCTCCGGCCACTCTCCTCCCTGGCCCACTCTAACCCCAAGCCAGGAGGCAGGCACTGAACACGCCTTGGACACAGGCTGCTGAGACACACCCACCGCCCCCCCACCCCCAGGAAGGGCTGGGGCAAAGGCCAACCCTCCAAACTCCCCAGGGCAGGGGGGATGACAAGCCCCGTGGGCAGCAGGGGACCGGCAGTTCCTGACAGCGCAGCTGCAGCAGCAAGCTCTCAGGCCACAGCCAGGACACGCACCACACAACCAGCACACCTAGGAGAGCAGAACAGCACTTTGCTTTTATTGTGTGCATGCAGGCACAGATGACAAGGGGCAGCTCCTCACGGCACGCAGCCTCAAGCCTCCAGCCTTTCCAAACACACTGTGCCCCAGGGCAGGCAGAGACTGAGAGCTGCAGGGCACAGCTGGTGTCTTGGTGCTGCAAGAGCAGGCAGCCACTGGCCTGCAAGGGCGCAGAGGAGCCTTGGCAATGGGCCGTGCTCACTGCTCCAGAGGAAGGCGAAAAACCCCCAGGCACTGCTGCCAATGTGTCCTGGGGGAAAATTCCTTCCTGACCCCAAAGCTGGCGATCGGCTGTTCCCTGGGCATGTGAGCAAGGCCTGCCTCCCGGCCAGCCCTGGCAGGCTTCTCACGCCCACCAGGGCGGGAGACACCAGCGCTGTCCGACCCCTTTCCTCTCTCAGCCTGCAGCCAGCTTAGGGGCTCCAGAGAGGGGCAACCCCCACCTCCATGGACCTGACAGAGCTGGGGGGAAAAAGTCTTTCCCGGGCCCTGCAGGAAACCACCGGCTGCTCCAAAGGGTTGGCGGAGAGGTATGATGCTAAGGACAACTGTTATGGAAAATAGGCTTTCCACAGAAAAGTTCAGAGCCAAATCAAAACAAATTAAATAATTAAATTTTAATCACGCGCGTGCAGTAATTACAGCTCGAGCTGGGTGCCTCCAAAGAGGGACCCCGAACAAAGAAATCCCTTGGCAATTATAGCTTTTCAATCTAAGCTCTCCACTCCTCAGGTGGTAGTTCGAACCAATAGTAATATTCAGGTCTGGGGTCTCCTGCTCCTTATTGGGTCTCAGTGCTGTTCCCAGACAGGCTGTTTCTTTCCTTATCTTTCCTGTTGCCGTTTCTGCTGAAGGATGTTCCTTCGTTCCTTGTTGGGTCCTGCCATTGTCTCTCAAGGTCCTGACGAGGAGGAGGTAATTCCAGACCACAACAATTAACACTGCCCCAGCAATGAGAGGAGGCTTCATTTCTCAAGGTCCTGAGGCCCTGCACAGGCCTTTTTTTATGAAGCATCCCTGCCAATACTTTAAACAGAGTTCTCAAAGTCTTTCAAAGCATACTATCACGTTCCATAATCTTATATGATCGTAAGTAATAGGCGTAACACGGTTAAGCTTAACACAACTACTACTGGGTGCAACACGTGATTATAAATCCCTGTTGCAGTTGGTGATCATCCCAGAAGAGTTTGCCACGCATGATGTTCTCTGTCCTTCTTCACCCTTTCCAAGACGTGGTGTATCTCTTTGGTATCATGATGAACAGTGATTAGAGTTTTTTGTCCATTGTTTCGGATGTGTTCTAGCAGTTGATGCAGGTCATCATATTGTAGCAGTTTCTTCACCAATCTAAGATTCATTCTGATGGGGGTAGGCAGTAAATCTTGACTCAGAGTATAATTAGATTGTAACAACTGATAGGACGTAACAGGAGCTGAATAACTAAAGTCGCATCCCATACTTTGGGTAAAGTTACAAACAAATATTTGAGTGATTACTTGTACTCACAGCAATGTTATCTGTGAATATAAGAATACAAAGGGTTGTTATACATACACATCCTTTTCCAATATATACAGCAAAATAAGAACATGGTATGCCAGTATATGGCCTGTCGCATTTAGGTTCTAACTTGGATTTTTGTACAGATACTTGACTTAAAACTTCATCCCCAGGCTGTATATCATGCACTTGTATTTCAGGTGGTGTGGACTGAGCATATTTTTTAAGATTTTCAAATCCCCCAGAAAAGGGCTGTGGCTGCTGGGGGAGAGAGGGACCCCACAGCAGGGAGTTGAGCACCAGCATTCCCCGTGGAGGTGTGCCTCTATGTTCTTGCAGGACAGGCAGCTCCTGCAAAGGCGAGCTGCTGGCGGTGGGTGGATAAAAGCCCAAACGCTCCAGCTGCCTGCAGTGAAGCTCTGCAAAGCTTCCCTTTGCCAAAGGGAGGCAGCAGCTTCTGCTGTGCCTTCCTCGAGAAGGCTCTCTGGGAAGCCCTGGCAGTGCTCTCATCTTGGGTGGCTCTGCCTGCATTGCAGAGGTTCATATTTCCTTGCAGGATGCTCCCGCCTTTCCTGCCTGCTTCGTGGCATTCCACGCCCACTCCCTCCCAGGGGCTTTAGGCCGGCCCTCACCCATGGAGACACCTACCCTGGTGCACACACTGGAGAGAAGACCAGAAAGAAGTGAAAAGTGACCTTTGTAAGAAAATGCAACATTCAAGTGTTCTCCACAGCCAGCCGGTTATGAAACCAGCAGTCCTGGGTGCCAAGGCAAGCGTGTGCGGGAGGAGCAGGTGGCAACTGGGTGCTGTGCACATAGCCCTGTTGCCTGCCTCGACGCCCAGCCCAGACAAGCCTTAGGAAGCCACTGTTTGCCGACTAGGAAACGTTAGATCCGTCCCAAGGAAGAGCTGCATGGTTCGCCCCACGGAAGAGCCTGAAGAGAGCTGAGCCTTAAACTCTGAAGCCAGTACTTAAGTGGTCTCAGGTCAGGGACAGCCGTGCACTTCAGCCCACGTTTCTGCTTGCACAACACTACGTAGTCCTGCATGGCTCAACAGCAAAGGTGGTGATGTTACTGAAAGGTTCTGCTGGTGCAGTCTCCTGACATCTGCTTCTGAGAATAGGGCTCTTGACCACCTGTTGAACTAGTGGTGGAAGCCTCCAGGTGTGGAGATTCCTCAGCCTTCCTGGGCAACAGACAGTGCTGTTTAGCTGGCCTTACCTTAAGAAACTTCCCTGTGCTGCCTGAGCAGCAGTTTCCTTCCTAGGTACTTCTGTTCCCTACATTGGCTCTTCAGCACTGCAGAGGGCTGCCTTGGAAGGAGACCCAGAAACATCACGGCAGCCCTAAAAGGCTCTGCTCAAGCTGTCTCACTAAGCCAAGGGAAAGAGAATAAAATCCACACAGCTTGCTGGCTGCACGGAGATAGGAGCAGCAGATCATTTCTAGTGCACTGGAGAGGGAGGCACTTTGGTGTCCAAGAAGAGAAACACCCTGGCCCTGGTGCATTCAATGTCATTCATGGATTCACTGTCTTCCAGTGCTCTCCTGTCCCAGTAGGCTAGATGCAGAGGTAGTGCTTTGAAGGTCTATGTGGAAATAACAAAAAATGTGCAACCTAGTGGAAGTTCAGGAGATGCGTCACACTTGGGGAAGACCAGCTCTTTGCCAGGGCCATGGGGAGTTTAATCCCACTCTGTTATCCTTTGACCCTGCTGCCTCTTCTTTTCCTGGTCAGAAAACAGCAGTGGGGCTAATCTTAGACCCAGTGTTGTGCAGCAGCTCTTACCATCAGCCAGAGTTTGGCTTGAGGAAGGTGAGTGAAAAGAGAGGAGTGGTGAAGGGAAAGCTATGTATGAGTCTGAAAAAGGGGGGCAAGGATAGTGGGAAAGGAGAAAATGAAATGCTTCCTTTCTTTGCCAAGAGGAATACCAGCAATCTAAATCTCAATTAAAATGCAATTGCAATCCAAAAAAGATGAGAAGAAAAATTTCAAAATGATGAGAACAACTGCTCTGTCAAGGATGAATTTAGAAAAGAGCAGTGACGTTGTTGAAGAGGGAGAAGTCGGTTGGGGACCCCCGCGGGAGGGTGGCGGAAGTGGGGCCCCGGGTAGCCCGTGGGATGGGCGACGGTGGTGTGTTCCAGTGTGACATCACAGCACACCTCATGCCACCTCACGGCCTCCTGTGAGGTCACAGCCGGCCGCCCCTTATCACCCCGCGGGGACGCAGCTGCCCTCAGCCCACTGTAGGGAGCTCACCGCAGCCTCACGGCTCGTTGCCCTCGGCAAGCGTGCTCCTTTGGGGTCGGTTGGGTCTTTTTGCCCCGTCCAGCACAAAGCGTGTGTGTGGACGGGAGGCAGCGAGCTGCGCGCTGCTCTCCTCCCAGCAATGGGCAGGAGACGGGCTCCCCAGCGGCGATCGTGCCACCTGGAGTCACGGGCAGCCTCCGACGAGTGGGACACCCAGCTGTTGCTGGGGGCCCAGGTGGCCGGGGCTGTCTTCAGCACGGCCAGCAAGGCGCCCGTGAGCCACAGCCACCGTGCCGGGGACAATGCCGGTAAGCTCCGTGCCGCGGAGCCCTCGGGGCGAGCCCCTCCCTCGGACCTCCCTCGGCTACACCGGTGCTTCGTGTGGGAGAGCACGCGAGGCTCAGTATGTCCCTCCCACGGGCAGCTGAACGGTGTGGGGAACCCGCAGAAGGGACCTCAGCAGCGAGACTTCACTTTCCTCTGGTTTCTTGGCCCAGGGAGGATCTTCCGCCTACCTTGGCACCTGGCCACGCTCCTTAGGGTGCTCTGGAGGCGTTGCAGCACCTGCGTCTCTGCCCTGTGAGTATCGTTCCTTTTGGAGTCTGCTCTGCCAGCTCTCTGTCAGCAGCAGGCTTCCAAAATGGCTTCTTTTCAGCCTGGGAGTGAACATGCCCTGGGGAATGGGTTAGCCCAAAGCTGGGAACGTTGGTAGCAACAGGGCTGCCTCTTTTCCAGGCAAAAGATGCCCCTGAAGAAAAGCCGGTGCTTCCAAGTCCTCCTGTGGTTGATGCCTGTTGCTCTTGGTGAGTATTTGTGAGCAAAGAGCTGCCAGCAGTAGCACAGAGGTGCTGGATGCCAGTCTTCCGGGTGAGGCAGAGGCACTGGAATGCAGCTTGGCCTTTCTGCGCTCCAGGGAGCTCCAGAGATGCTCCCTACTACCCTGTGGGTGACAGCTGGCCCAAAAAGTGCTCTAGGTGCACACAGCCTTCGGAAGTGGACCAAGGAGGACCTTTGGGACAGAGGTCCCTCCTGCTTTACAGCTTTCCTATTTGGGTGGTGCGTGTAGAGCCTCCTGTGGCCCAAGGGCTGCAGGAATATGCCCACATCGAAGTCAGCCTGGTGCTCTCCCAGGCACGCTGCTCCTGCCACCTCAACAAGGCCCTTGCTTAGTCTGCAAGCCTGTGGCAGGAGGCTGAGTTGCAGGTTGTGCGCCCGGGCCTGGGTCAGGCCAGCACCTGCGCTGCCTCTGCCAGGGCTGCTGCAGTGGCCCCCTGCTCGGAGGCGTGCTGTTGGAAGCAGAGGCGGTGAGAGGCGGCCAGGGTCAGGCGTGTGCATGGCTTGTGGAGTAGAGCCCAGCTGCACTGGGTCTTTCTTCTCCGGGGGCAGCACAGCAGCAGTGCTGGAGAAGTAGCTTTCCTAACCCATGGCTTCTGGCTCTGGTGCTGTGTGGAGCAGTGAGGGGAAATGGGCAGTAGCTGTGGGGCACGAAGCACTGCTGGAGAGGGTGGCGGTGCAGACCCCGAAGGGCTGCAGGAAGGGCCCCGGGTGGAGCTGCATCCTCCCGCTGCAGCAGTTCCCTGTGGGCTCAGCAAAGCTGTTGCCACCCACGCCTGGGAGGAAGCCCCGGGACTCTCGGGGTCACCTGAAACCCAAGTGACATAGCTGTTTCTTGGTGCTGTGAATTACAGTGGGTGTTTCCTGCGTGGTGTGGCTGCCAGGCTGGACTACGTGGGCAAAAGAAGTGCCACAGGTCAGTGCCTGTGGTTGCAGGACAGGCAGCTCCTGCAAAGGCGAGCTGCTGGCGGTGGGTGGATAAAAGCCCAAACGCTCCAGCTGCCTGCAGTGAAGCTCTGCAGAGCTTCCCTATGCCAAAGGGAGGCAGCAGCTTCTGCTGTGCCTTCCTTGAGAAGGCTCTCTGGGAAGCCCTGGCAGGTCTCCTAGTGGCTCTGCTAATGGGGAGCTTTTGCCTTTCAGGAGCTGCTAGGATGGCTTGTACCGGACCTGAAGGCCAAACAGTGAGACAATTACTGGCAGGGCACTGATGGGGTGGAGCAGTGTCAGCTGAGCATGTGCTAATTGCCCTGCCAGGGCTCCTGTCTTTTCCTTGTGTCTGCCTTTTGCTCAAGCTGGAGTGGAGGGTGGAGGGAAGCACTGCTAAACTGGGGCAAGGAAAAGGGGCCCAAGCACATGGACGTCTTCTCTTCTCTGAGCTTGGGAGGGGTTCCCGGGAGGGGCTGAGCGCCTCTCTAACACCGGCTGCTGGCTCTCTGCAGGGAACTGCTGAGTTTGCTGGAAGAACAGGGCAAACAGATGCAGCTTCTGAAGGAGGAGCTGTCTCGCCTGAATGCAGAGCTTGGTCATATGAAGCAGGTGATGCTACCTTCTGTGCAACAAGGCTTGAATGAGCAGGGCCTCTGGCAAGAGCCTTCCTGAAGATGCTGGTGGGGTTTCCTTGCTTGCCCGAGCCCCCACTCTTTTCCCAGGGGCTTGCTGGTGGAGCTTCTCTGCTGTAAAGCCTCTTCTGCTAGGCAGGTTTAGGCAGGCCTCTTCAGGCAGCAGAGGACTCCTGAGATCCTTCTCTTGGTGTGGGGGGGCCTCCGGTAGCTCTGGGCTGGCCCCCGGAGCAGTGGGGAGACACAGGTGCCCTGCTGGGACCAGCGGGTGCTGGCAGGGCCTGAGCTAGAGAGCGTGGAGGGTGGAGACAGAGGGGTGGGACCTGACCCAGGTGCACACTGTGGCTGTGGACAGGGATGTGCTTCCCAAGTCCTTGCGTTTCTCCTCAGGAAGCACTGTGCCTTGGAGCTCTTGGGACAAGGTCTGTATTGCATTGGCTGACACAGGCTCCTCCCTTGGATCTGTGCTAGGACTCAGTAGTCATCCAGAGCTGCCCGCTGAGGTGGTTGTCTTCTGTGTCCGTTTCTGTCTTTGCCAGGAAGTTCAGCAAATGAGATGGGACATGTTTAACAGGACTGCGGAAGGCTCCGTGCAGATGCCAGACTGGGCTCTGCAAACCTCAGGTATGGACACAGGACGGCAAGTCTCCTGGCGCTGCGCTTGTGTGTAGCATTTGCCAAAGGAGGCTGTGCTGCACACTCTGCTCAGCAACGCGGAGGGAGATGCGGTGACATGTGGGGGTTGAAGAGCAAGGCTGTGGCCCAGGAGTTCCCTGGGACTCCCCCACCGTCCTGCCTTTGGGCTCCTTGCTGGTGCCTCTGGCACTGCCCTAGAGACTTTCTGTGCTGACGGAGAGGGTCTCTTCTCTCCACGGAGTTGTCCTCTGGACCAAAAGGGAACAGCTGCATTGTCCTTTGCTGTCCACACAGCAAGACCTCAGCTCAGCCTCCCTTTCAGGTGCCACAATTGACCTGCAGAGAACCTCCAGCAGCTACGCGGGGGAAGACAGTTGGCTCTGCCGGGCGGTCTGGTTCTTGTGTCCTGCCATGCCTCCAGATACCATTTTGCAGGTATTCTAGCAGAAAGCATCAGTGCTGCTTCAGTTGCTTCCTGTGGAGCTGGGGACAAAGCCCAGGGGCTCTGCCCTCTGTGCAGCAGTATTCCTTTAGGAGCAGAAATACAATGCATAGACAAAAGGCCGCCTGTGCTTCTGCTTACGCGGGTAGTGCTGTTGTCCCCGTCACTCCCTCACCATTCATTGCAGTTGCCTTCTGGTTTCAGCCGGACGTTACTCCAGGACAGTGCTGGTCTTTCCGAGGCTCTCAGGGGCAGGTTGTCATCAAGCTGCCTGCACGAATCCGGCCAACAGCTGTCAGTGTGCAGCACGCGTCCAAGACAGCTTCTCCGTCTGGCAGCATCAGCAGCGCCCCCAGAGATATCGCTGTCTCTGTAAGTCCCTGTCGGGCAGAGCTGGCTGGGGTCTGGCTGTGGGGAAAAGCCATAGCAGGGGCTCGCTTGTCACTGCCCATCTGCTCAAGTGTGTGTGCTGCTCTCTGCTGAGCCCTGCAGTGCCCTAAGGGGATCTTTCAAGCGGTGTGCTGGTTTTATGCCTCCGAGGACGGGCTTAGTGCTTTTTGGGCAAGCCTCTGGGGGCACGAGATGAAAAGCCCAGGAGGAGAGTCAGCTGCACCAGAACCTGTGGCAGGCTGCAGCCAGAGCTGCGGGCGAGGGCGGGCGGAGAACGGGTCCTGAAGCGCTGGGTGCCTTTGCCCTTGCTGGCGTCGGGCCTGACCTGCTGCTCTTGTGCTTTGTCTCTGAGGGGCTGGACGAGGAAGGAGAAGCCACCCTGCTTGGCACCTTCATGTACAACCTTGAAAGAGAGGCCCTTCAGGTCTTCCCGCTGAAGGTACAGTAAGCGCGTGCAGGCAACGGCAGGGAGGAAGGCTGGCAAGGGTGCTGGCAAGTCTGTGTCCTCAGGCAAGTCCTCAGTGGCTGCCTGTGGGGGCAGAGGGGCCTCACCCATGGCCAAGGAAGACACATGGGGCTTAGAGGGCCAAGCAACATCCGGCTGTGGTAGCAAAAGGAGAGGGAGGGCAGGGCCGGACCCATGGGTGCCTGGAGCTCCCTGGCTGCACGCACCACTTGTGGCAGAGCCGGCTGCGCCCCTGGCTGCTGCACCCACAGGAAGCCTGTGTGCTGCCCCAAAACGGGGGCACCTGACGGCAAAAGGCTGCGGGCAGCGCTGCTGAGCCTCATGTCCCACCGCTGCTCTCAGCGCCTTCCTGAATTTGCTCTCCAGATGCAGAGGACTCCTCTTCCAGCCCAATGAAAGAAGGAGAGAGAGACAGAGAGAGGGAAGCTGCCCTCCTTTGGGAGGGCTGGCATGCTTTCCTGAGCAGGACCAGGGCTGGCAGAGGGACGTGTGCTGGTTGTTCGTGTTGCTCTTTACATCCCAGTAACGCTGTTTTCCTTTTCCCGTGTTTTCTTTGCAGAATGAGCTTCACAAAGCCTTTCAGTATATACAAATCCTTGTACAGAGCAACTGGGGAAACCCAGAATACACCTGTATTTACCGAGTATATGTTCATGGAAAAATAGCAACCCAGAACTAATGCTGCCAGCTGGAAGACATCAGGAAAGCTTTTCTGAAAATAAAAATAAAAATGAAATAAAGATGTGGCTGTTCTGTTTAGCATAGAGCACCGTCCTTTCATAGGTGCTCTCAAAACCTGCAAGCAAATAATGGCTGTTTCTTTTTTTTCTTTTCTTTAGTCAAAGTGGCTGAGAAATGGCACAGTCCTGGCAAGTTCTTCTTTCTGCCTTGCAGTCTCTTGTAAAACGAATGCATGGGATTGTCGTCTTTGGTTTCTCACGTGTCTTTTTAATGTTTCCAGTAGTTAGGGACTGTATTGGTACCTTGGCCTCATCTTTCACTGATTTCATTCCTGCCTGCTTTCTGTTCACTGGGCTCCATCTCCATGCAGAAGATAAGGCGTTAACGTTTCACCTTTGGAGGTGCGAAGCAAGAAGGACTGGATGCTGAAGGAGCGGTGTATACCTCCTTTCTGATGGGGGTCTGCCATTGAGAAGAAAGGTACTGCATGAAACCTCCTCCTGGTCACTCCACCGTGTGAATCAGAATGTGGAAACAAGTCCCTCAGCTCTTGCCTGTGGCTTCATCCTAAAGACGCAAGCCAGAATTTGGACTCCTGCTGCCCCAACATCTTAGTACCTCCTGCTGGCATAATAAATTCTGTTCTTACCTAAGTGCCAGCGAGCTGTACAGGAGCTGGTACAACTGGGAAGAAAAGACCTCTCTCGTGTCAAGACTATGAGCTTATGCAGCACTCTTTTACCAGCAGCAAAGGGAGAGGGGTTCTGCCTATGCCCATTCCTGGAAGCAGTACGCAGTCTCCTTGCAGCAGGTTAGTTTCTCAAAACACTATTGCAGGAGCAGAAAGAACAGGCGAGAGCCTGGCAACAGGCTAAACGAATGCAGAGAGGCGATCAGGGTTGTGCAAGTTTTGCATGCTTTTTCTGTCTCTGTCACTGGTTGGAGCAAGAGCCCTCTCTATCACTCTATACTATGGCTTCCCATTCTCTCAGACAGGAATATTCCTACTTGCTATGGAAACCAGCAGCGCTGGTGAGAGGCTGGTGCTGAAGTGCTCTGGGGCATCGTGTGTGCTCCAACAAGAAGACCAAGGGGTTGGAAAAGAGGTGAAATAACCTTGGGCCATGAGAAAGTGATGCATGCTGCCACATCAGAGACTATACATCTCTGTGGTAATCCACACTGGGCTGAAGTGAGTAAGCACATGAAGGGGAGGCTAAAACGCTAGGTTTGGCTGCAACAGGACAGCTGCTGCTCTGTTGGACATGCCCTCTACCCTACCCCAGCCCTCGGTCATTCGCAGAGGTGTAAGCAGCTTGGGGGAGCTCAGTGCAGCGCAGAGCTGTACAGCAGTGCAGTGCAGAGCTTATTGGGCTAAGCCATTACAGATGAGCTTTGACATTGTTCATCCTTCCCCTCCGCTCTTCATCCAAAAGAACACAGACCCAGGACTGCCATGATTCAGGGCTGATTATGGCCCTCAGAGACAAAGGTTGTTGGTAATGCTGACAGCTGAGCAGCTGCTTAGTAGATGAGGAGGGAAGAACCAGAGAGAGGTGATGGCAGATGCGGCGGCAAGCGTGACTGTTGTAGCAGTTGGGACATAAGGGGAGGGTGGGGGAATGAGGCTTTTGCGGCCCTGCTGTAGGGAAGCAGAGGACAGCCTGCTTGTGCTGGGTGCGCTTGTGCTCCTGGAGAAGAGATTTGAAGGAGGAATGCAGACTAGGTTTTCGGAAAGAAAAAACAAAGCAGAGAGATCAACCTGTGCAGCTCTCTCCGCTAATGCGCTAGGATGCCCAGCCTCAGCGGTTTCCAAAGGGGCCGAGACTGCCCATGTGGGAAGCCACTGCAGCCCCGCTGTGCAGATGCTGGGCTTGGGACACAGCGCCCAGGCGGAGCACCTCAGGGTGTGACAGATCTTCCACCATCTCGCCAGATGGTGCTTTCCAGAGCACTTCCAGGGATGCTGAGTGAAGTCACCCCAGGAAACAGCGGGGGAAAACAGCAGCTGCTTTGTTTGGGATGAGTGCTGCGTGAGGAGCCAATGCTTACCTTAATGGGATGTGCTGGAATGTGCCATTCCAGAAAAGCTCCTCCCTAAACATTGCTCTGCGAACACTTTTGGTCCTCTCACAATTCACTTCAGAAAACACGCTTGCGCCTCACTTCCCAGCACTGTCAAGGGAAATTGTCAGAGACACAAAGTGCATTTAAGTGCACATTTCTGCTTGAAGCAGGTGGGTGCCTGCTGGGAACCTCTTTCCTCTCTTAGCATGTAAAGACCTCTCTCGCCTGGTGCTTGAGTCCCTAGGAACTGGTCACTTCCATTTTTAATGGTTATTCAGCACAACAGTGTCATCGACACGAGGTGTGGGTAGGCTGCAGTAGGCAGAGATAACGAACATGGCTTTTGCAAGTCAGGATCCTCTGGGCTTGCTAAGTCAGTAAGACTAGGGGGCTGAGATCTGAGAAAGACTGACGTCCACATAGGTGGACACCACACTGGTGGTACCACCAGTGCACCCCTTGGATGCATTATCAAAGCAATTGCTTTCAGAGAAAGGTCTAATTTTCACGACAGAGATGCTTGGGACAGGAGGCAGAGTTCTGAAAGCAGCCTTTCAGACTCAGTGCCCGAAAAATGGTAAGCCCATGGATGTTTTTACCCCTCCTTGTGTTTGACACTGGTGACCTCTTGTGGTGAGTGACGTGAACTCAAAGGAAATCGTGCCTGTAGGAAGCTGCCTGTGGACCTGCAAGGGGTCTAGGAAAGAAGTGCCTCTCATCTCGGGTGGCTCTGCCTGCATTGCAGAGGTTCATATTTCCTTGCAGGATGCTTCTGCCTTTCTTGCCCGCTTCGTGGCCTGGGGACAGAAAAGCCTTGGCTATAGGTCACTGTGGCTTGTGCTGCTCCAGCTTGGAGCTCTCCCCCTCTCCCCCCAAACAGTCTGTGGAGATCATTTGTGCCTTGCTTAGGGCTGACTGGCATTGCTTTGTCCAGTAGGCAGGGATTAAACCGTGACTGCAGAGCTGTTGGGCTGGTCTCAGAGCAACTCTGCAGGCTCTTGGTCAGTGTTGGTGACAAAGCCACAACAGAACCGGCACAAATGGAGAGAAGACCAGAAAGAAATGAAAAGTGACCTTTGTAAGAAAATGCAACGTTCAAGTGTTCTCCACAGCCAGCCGGTTATGAAACCAGCAGTCCTGGGTGCCAAGGCAAGTGTGCGCGGGAGGAGCAGGTGGCAACCGGGTGCTGTGCACACAGCCCTGTTGCCTGCCTCGACGCCCAGCCCAGACAAGCCTTAGGAAGCCACTGTTTGCCAACTAGGAAACGTTAGATCCGTCCCAAGAAAGAGCTGCATGGTTCGCCCCAAGGAAGAGCCTGAAGAGAGCTGAGCCTTCAACTCTGAAGCCAATACTTCGGTGGTCTCAGGTCAAGGACAGCCGTGCACTTCAGCCCACGTTTCTGCTTGCACAACACTACATAGTCCTGCATGGCTCAACAGCGAAGGTGGTGATGTTACTGAAAGGTTCTGCTGGTGCAGTCTCCTGACATCTGCTTCTGAGAATAGGGCTCTTGACCACCTGTTGAACTAGTGGTGGAAGCCTCCAGGTGTGGAGATTCCTCAGCCTTCCTGGGCAACAGACAGCACTGTTTAGCTGGCCTTACCGTAAGAAACTTCCCCGTGCTGCCTGAGCCGCAGTTTCCTCCCTAGGTACTTCTGTTCCCTACATTGGCTCTTCAGCACTGCAGAGGGCTGCCTTGGAAGGAGACCAGAAACATCACGGCAGCCCTAAAAGGCTCTGCTCAAGCTGTCTCACTAAGCCAAGGGAAAGAGAATAAAATCCACACAGCTTGCTGGCTGCACGGAGACAGGAGCAGCAGATCATTTCTAGTGCACTGGAGAGGGAGGCACTTTGGTGTCCAAGAAGAGAAACACCCTGGCCATGGTGCATTCAATGTCATTCATGGATTCACTGTCTTCCAGTGCTCTCCTGTCCCAGTAGGCTAGATGCAGAGGTAGTGCTTTGAAGGTCTATGTGGAAATAACAAAAGATGTGCAACCTAGTGGAAGTTCAGGAGATGCGTCACACTTGGGGAAGACCAGCTCTTTGCCAGGGCCATGGGGAGTTTAATCCCACTCTGTTATCCTTTGACCCTGCTGCCTCTTCTTTTCCTGGTCAGAAAACAGCAGTGGGGCTAATCTTAGACCCAGTGTTGTGCAGCAGCTCTTACCATCAGCCAGAGTTTGGCTTGAGGAAGGTGAATGCAAAGAGAGGCGTGGTGAAGGGAAAGCTTGTGTATGAGTCTGAAAAAGGGGGGCAAGGATAGTGGGAAAGGAGAAAATGAAATGCTTCCTTTCTTTGCCAAGAGGAATACCAGCAATCTAAATCTCAATTAAATTGCAATTGCAATCCAAAAAAGATGAGAAGAAAAATTTCAAAATGATGAGAACAACTGCTCTGTCAAGGATGAATTTAGAAAAGAGCAGTGACGTTGTTGAAGAGGGAGAAGTCGGTTGGGGACCCCCGCGGGAGGGTGGCGGAAGTGGGGCCCCGGGTAGCCCGTGGGATGGGCGACGGTGGTGTGTTCCAGTGTGACATCACAGCACACCTCGTGCCACCTCACGGCCTCCTGTGAGGTCACAGCCGGCCGCCCCTTATCACCCCGCGGGGACACAGCTGCCCTCAGCCCATTGGAGGGAGCTCACCGCGGCCTCACGGCTCGTTGCCCTCGGCAGGCGTGCTCCTTTGGGGTCGGTTGGGTCTTTTTGCCCCATCCAGCACAAAGCGTGTGTGTGGACGGGAGGCAGCGAGCTGCGCACTGCTCTCCTCCCAGCAATGGGCAGGAGACGGGCTCCCCAGCGGCGATCGTGCCACCTGGAGTCGCGGGCAGCCTCCGACGAGTGGGACTGCCAGCTGTTGCTGGGGGCCCAGGTGGCCGGGGCTGTCTTCAGCACGGCCAGCAAGGCGCCCGTGAGCCACAGCCACCGTGCCGGGGACAATGCCGGTAAGCTCCGTGCCGCGGAGCCCTCGGGGCGAGCCCCTCCCTCGGACCTCCCTCGGCTACACCGGTGCTTCGTGTGGGAGAGCACGCGAGGCTCAGTATGTCCCTCCCACGGGCAGCTGAACGGTGTGGGGACCCCGCAGAAGGGACCTCAGCAGCGAGACTTCACTTTCCTCTGGTTTCTCGGCCCAGGGAGGATCTTCCGCCTACCTTGGCACCTGGCCACGCTCCTTACGGTGCTCTGGAGGCGTTGCAGCACCTGCGTCTCTGCCCTGTGAGTATCGTTCCTTTTGGAGTCTGCTCTGCCAGCTCTCTGTCAGCAGCAGGCTTCCAAAATGGCTTCTTTTCAGCCTGGGAGTGAACATGCCCTGGGGAATGGGTTAGCCCAAAGCTGGGAACGTTGGTAGCAACAGGGCTGCCTCTTTTCCAGGCAAAAGATGCCCCTGAAGAAAAGCCGGTGCTTCCAAGTCCTCCTGTGGTTGATGCCTGTTGCTCTTGGTGAGTATTTGTGAGCAAAGAGCTGCCAGCAGTAGCACAGAGGTGCTGGATGCCAGTCTTCCGGGTGAGGCAGAGGCACTGGAATGCAGCTTGGCCTTTCTGCGCTCCAGGGAGCTCCAGAGATGCTCCCTACTACCCTGTGGGTGACAGCTGGCCCCAAAAGTGCTCTAGGTGCACACAGCCTTCGGAAGTGGACCAAGGAGGACCTTTGGGACAGAGGTCCCTCCTGCTTTACAGCTTTCCTATTTGGGTGGTGCGTGTAGAGCCTCCTGTGGCCCAAGGGCTGCAGGAATATGCCCACATCGAAGTCAGCCTGGTGCTCTCCCAGGCACGCTGCTCCTGCCACCTCAACAAGGCCCTTGCTTAGTCTGCAAGCCTGTGGCAGGAGGCTGAGTTGCAGGTTGTGCGCCCGGGCCTGGGTCAGGCCAGCACCTGCGCTGCCTCTGCCAGGGCTGCTGCAGTGGCCCCCTGCTCGGAGGCGTGCTGTTGGAAGCAGAGGCGGTGAGAGGCGGCCAGGGTCAGGCGTGTGCATGGCTTGTGGAGTAGAGCCCAGCTGCACTGGGTCTTTCTTCTCCGGGGGCAGCACAGCAGCAGTGCTGGAGAAGTAGCTTTCCTAACCCATGGCTTCTGGCTCTGGTGCTGTGTGGAGCAGTGAGGGGAAATGGGCAGTAGCTGTGGGGCACGAAGCACTGCTGGAGAGGGTGGCTGTGCAGACCCCGAAGGGCTGCAGGAAGGGCCCCGGGTGGAGCTGCATCCTCCCTCAGCAGCAGTTCCCTGTGGGCTCAGCAAAGCTGTTGCCACCCACGCCTGGGAGGAAGCCCCGGGACTCTCGGGGTCACCGGAAACCCAAGTGACATAGCTGTTTCTTGGTGCTGTGAATTACAGTGGGTGTTTCCTGCGTGGTGTGGCTGCCAGGCTGGACTGCGTGGGCAAAAGAAGTGCCACAGGTCAGTGCCTGTGGTTGCAGGACAGGCAGCTCCTGCAAAGGCGAGCTGCTGGCGGTGGGTGGATAAAAGCCCAAACGCTCCAGCTGCCTGCAGTGAAGCTCTGCAGAGCTTCCCTATGCCAAAGGGAGGCAGCAGCTTCTGCTGTGCCTTCCTCGAGAAGGCTCTCTGGGAAGCCCTGGCAGGTCTCCTAGTGGCTCTGCTAATGGGGAGCTTTTGCCTTTCAGGAGCTGCTAGGATGGCTTGTACCAGACCTGAAGGCCAAACAGTGAGACAATTACTGGCAGGGCACTGATGGGGTGGAGCAGTGTCAGCTGAGCATGTGCTAATTGCCCTGCCAGGGCTCCTGTCTTTTCCTTGTGTCTGCCTTTTGCTCAAGCTGGAGGGAGGGTGGAGGGAAGCACTGCTAAACTGGGGCAAGGCAAAGGGGCCCAAGCACATGGACGTCTTCTCTTCTCTGAGCTTGGGAGGGGTTCCCGGGAGGGGCTGAGCGCCTCTCTAACACCGGCTGCTGGCTCTCTGCAGGGAACTGCTGAGTTTGCTGGAAGAACAGGGCAAACAGATGCAGCTTCTGAAGGAGGAGCTGTCTCGCCTGAATGCAGAGCTTGGTCATATGAAGCAGGTGATGCTACCTTCTGTGCAACAAGGCTTGAATGAGCAGGGCCTCTGGCAAGAGCCTTCCTGAAGATGCTGGTGGGGTTTCCTTGCTTGCCCGAGCCCCCACTCTTTTCCCAGGGGCTTGCTGGTGGAGCTTCTCTGCTGTAAAGCCTCTTCTGCTAGGCAGGTTTAGGCAGGCCTCTTCAGGCAGCAGAGGACCCCTGAGATCCTTCTCTTGGTGTGGGGGGGCCTCCGGTAGCTCTGGGCTGGCCCCCGGAGCAGTGGTGAGACACAGGTGCCCTGCTGGGACCAGCGGGTGCTGGCAGGGCCTGAGCTAGAGAGCGTGGAGGGTGGAGACAGAGGGGTGGGACCTGACCCAGGTGCACACTGTGGCTGCGGACAGGGATGTGCTTCCCGAGTCCTTGCGTTTCTCCTCAGGAAGCACTGTGCCTTGGAGCTCTTGGGACAAGGTCTGTATTGCATTGGCTGACACAGGCTCCTCCCTTGGATCTGTGCTAGGACTCAGTAGTCATCCAGAGCTGCCCGCTGAGGTGGTTGTCTTCTGTGTCCGTTTCTGTCTTTGCCAGGAAGTTCAGCAAATGAGATGGGACATGTTTAACAGGACTGCGGAAGGCTCCGTGCAGATGCCAGACTGGGCTCTGCAAACCTCAGGTATGGACACAGGACGGCAAGTCTCCTGGCGCTGCGCTTGTGTGTAGCATTTGCCAAAGGAGGCTGTGCTGCACACTCTGCTCAGCAACGCGGAGGGAGATGCGGTGACATGTGGGGGTTGAAGAGCAAGGCTGTGGCCCGGGAGTTCCCTGGGACTCCCCCACCGTCCTGCCTTTGGGCTCCTTGCTGGTGCCTCTGGCACTGCCCTAGAGACTTTCTGTGCTGACGGAGAGGGTCTCTTCTCTCCACGGAGTTGTCCTCTGGACCAAAAGGGAACAGCTGCATTGTCCTTTGCTGTCCACACAGCAAGACCTCAGCTCAGCCTCCCTTTCAGGTGCCACAATTGACCTGCAGAGAACCTCCAGCAGCTACGCGGGGGAAGACAGTTGGCTCTGCCGGGCGGTCTGGTTCTTGTGTCCTGCCATGCCTCCAGATACCATTTTGCAGGTATTCTAGCAGAAAGCATCAGTGCTGCTTCAGTTGCTTCCTGTGGAGCTGGGGACAAAGCCCAGGGGCTCTGCCCTCTGTGCAGCAGTATTCCTTTAGGAGCAGAAATACAACACACAGACAAAAGGCCGCCTGTGCTTCTGCTTACACAGGTAGTGCTGTTGTCCCCGTCACTCCCTCACCATTCATTGCAGTTGCCTTCTGGTTTCAGCCGGACGTTACTCCAGGACAGTGCTGGTCTTTCCGAGGCTCTCAGGGGCAGGTTGTCATCAAGCTGCCTGCACGAATCCGGCCAACAGCTGTCACTGTGCAGCACGCGTCCAAGACAGCTTCTCCGTCTGGCAGCATCAGCAGCGCCCCCAGAGATATCGCTGTCTCTGTAAGTCCCTGTCGGGCAGAGCTGGCTGGGGTCTGGCTGTGGGGAAAAGCCATAGCAGGGGCTCGCTTGTCACTGCCCATCTGCTCAAGTGTGTGTGCTGCTCTCTGCTGAGCCCTGCAGTGCCCTAAGGGGATCTTTCAAGCGGTGTGCTGGTTTTATGCCTCCGAGGATGGGCTTAGTGCTTTTTGGGCAAGCCTCTGGGGGCACGAGATGAAAAGCCCAGGAGGAGAGTCAGCTGCACCAGAACCTGCGGCAGGCTGCAGCCAGAGCTGCGGGCGAGGGCGGGCGGAGAACAGGTCCTGAAGCGCTGGGTGCCTTTGCCCTTGCTGGCGTCGGGCCTGACCTGCTGCTCTTGTGCTTTGTCTCTGAGGGGCTGGACGAGGAAGGAGAAGCCACCCTGCTTGGCACCTTCATGTACGACCTTGAAAGAGAGGCCCTTCAGGTCTTCCCGCTGAAGGTACAGTAAGCGCGTGCAGGCAACGGCAGGGAGGAAGGCTGGCAAGGGTGCTGGCAAGTCTGTGTCCTCAGGCAAGTCCTCAGTGGCTGCCTGTGGGGGCAGAGGGGGCTGACCCATGGCCAAGGAAGACACGCGGGGCTTAGAGGGCCAAGCAACATCCAGCTGTGGTAGCGAAAGGAGAGGGAGGGCAGGGCTGGACCCATGGGTGCCTGGAGCTCCCTGGCTGCACGCACCACTTGTGGCAGAGCCGGCTGCGCCCCTGGCTGCTGCACCCACAGGAAGCCTGTGTGCTGCCCCAAAACGGGGGCACCTGACGGCAAAAGGCTGCGGGCAGCGCTGCTGAGCCTCATGTCCCACCGCTGCTCTCACCGCCTTCCTGAATTTGCTCTCCAGATGCAGAGGACTCCTTTTCCAGCCCAATGAAAGAAGGAGAGAGAGACAGAGAGAGGGAAGCTGCCCTCCTTTGGGAGGGCTGGCGTGCTTTCCTGAGCAGGACCAGGGCTGGCAGAGGGACGTGTGCTGGTTGTTCGTGTTGCTCTTTACATCCCAGTAACGCTGTGTTCCTTTTCCCGTGTTTTCTTTGCAGAATGAGCTTCACAAAGCCTTTCAGTATATACAAATCCTTGTACAGAGCAACTGGGGAAACCCAGAATACACCTGTATTTACCGAGTATATGTTCATGGAAAAATAGCAACCCAGAACTAATGCTGCCAGCTGGAAGACATCAGGAAAGCTTTTCTGAAAATAAAAAAAAAAATGAAATAAAGATGTGGCTGTTCTGTTTAGCATAGAGCACCGTCCTTTCATAGGTGCTCTCAAAACCTGCAAGCAAATAATGGCTGTTTCTTTTTTTTTTTTTTTGCCTATAGTCGAAGTGGCTGAGAAATGGCACAGTCCTGGCAAGTTCTTGTTTCTTCCTTGCAGTCTCTTGTAAAACGAATGCACGGGATTGTCCTCTTTGGTTTCTCACGTGTCTTTTTAATGTTTCCAGTAGTTAGGGACTGTATTGGTACCTTGGCCTCATCTTTCACTGATTTCATTCCTGCCTGCTTTCTGTTCACTGGGCTCCATCTCCATGCAGAAGATAAGGCGTTAACGTTTCACCTTTGGAGGTGCGAAGCAAGAAGGACTGGATGCTGAAGGAGGGGTGTATACCTCCTTTCTGATGGGGGTCTGCCATTGAGAAGAAAGGTACTGCATGAAACCTCCTCCTGGTCACTCCACCGTGTGAATCAGAATGTGGAAACAAGTCCCTCAGCTCTTGCCTGTGGCTTCATCCTAAAGACGCAAGCCAGAATTTGGACTCCTGCTGCCCCAACATCTTAGTACCTCCTGCTGGCATAATAAATTCTGTTCTTACCTAAGTGCCAGCGAGCTGTACAGGAGCTGGTACAACTGGGAAGGAAAGACCTCTCTCGTGTCAAGACTATGAGCTTATGCAGCACTCTTTTACCAGCAGCAAAGGGAGAGGGGTTCTGCCTATGCCCATTCCTGGAAGCAGTACGCAGTCTCCTTGCAGCAGGTTAGTTTCTCAAAACACTATTGCAGGAGCAGAAAGGACAGGCGAGAGCCTGGCAACAGGCTAAATGAATGCGGAGAGGCGATCAGGGTTGTGCAAGTTTTGCATGCTTTTTCTGTCTCTGTCACTGGTTGGAGCAAGAGCCCTCTCTATCACTCTATACTATGGCTTCCCATTCTCTCAGACAGGAATATTCCTACTTGCTATGGAAACCAGCAGTGCTGGTGAGAGGCTGGTGCTGAAGTGCTCTGGGGCATCGTGTGTGCTCCAACAAGCAGACCAAGGGGTTGGAAAAGAGGTGAAATAACCTTGGGCCATGAGAAAGTGATGCATGCTGCCACATCAGAGACTATACATCTCTGTGGTAATCCACATTGGGCTGAAGTGTGTAAGCACATGAAGGGGAGGCTAAAACGCTAGGTTTGGCTGCAACAGGACAGCTGCTGCTCTGTTGGACATGCCCTCTACACTACCCCAGCCCTCGGTCATTCGCAGAGGTGTAAGCAGCTTGGGGGAGCTCAGTGCAGCGCAGAGCTGTACAGCAGTGCAGAGCTTCTTGGGCTAAGCCATTACAGATGAGCTTTGACATTGTTCATCCTTCCCCTCCGCTCTTCATCCAAAAGAACATAGACCCAGGACTGCCATGATTCAGGGCTGATTATGGCCCTCAGAGACAAAGGTTGTTGGTAATGCTGACAGCTGAGCAGCTGCTTAGTAGATGAGGAGGAAAGAACTGGAGAGAGGTGATGGCAGATGCGGCGGCAAGCGTGACTGTTGTAGCAGTTGGGACATAAGGGGAGGGTGGGGGAATGAGGCTTTTGCGGCCCTGCTGTAGGGAAGCAGAAGACAGCCTGCTTGTGCTGGGTGCGCTTGTGCTCCTGGAGAAGAGATTTGAAGGAGGAATGCAGACTAGGTTTTCGGAAAGAAAAAACAAAGCAGAGAGATCAACCTGTGCAGCTCTCTCCGCTAATGCGCTAGGATGCCCAGCCTCAGCAGTTTCCAAAGGGGCCGAGACTGCCCATGTGGGAAGCCACTGCAGCCCCGCTGTGCAGATGCTGGGCTTGGGACACAGCGCCCAGGCGGAGCACCTCAGGGTGTGACAGATCTTCCACCATCTCGCCAGAGGGTGCTTTCCAGAGCACTTCCAGGGATGCTGAGTGAAGTCACCCCAGGAAACAGCGGGGGAAAACAGCAGCTGCTTTGTTTGGGATGAGTGCTGTGTGAGGAGCCAATGCTTACCTTAATGGGATGTGCTGGAATGTGCCATTCCAGAAAAGCTCCTCCCTAAACACTGCTCTGGGAACACTTTTGGTCCTCTCACAATTCACTTCAGAAAACACGCTTGCGCCTCACTTCCCAGCACTGTCAAGGGAAATTGTCAGAGACACAAAGTGCATTTAAGTGCACATTTCTGCTTGAAGCAGGTGGGTGCCTGCTGGGAACCTCTTTCCTCTCTTAGCATGTAAAGACCTCTCTCGCCTGGTGCTTGAGTCCCTAGGAATCGGTCACTTCCATTTTTAATGGTTATTCAGCACAACAGTGTCATCGACACGAGGTGTGGGTAGGCTGCAGTAGGCAGAGATAACGAACATGGCTTTTGCAAGTCAGGATCCTCTGGGCTTGCTAAGTCAGTAAGACTAGGGGGCTGAGATCTGGGAAAGACTGATGTCCACATAGGTGGACACCACACTGGTGGTACCACCAGTGCACCCCTTGGATGCATTATCAAAGCAATTGCTTTCAGAGAAAGGTCTAATTTTCACGACAGTGCTGCTTGGGACAGGAGGCAGAGTTCTGAAAGCAGCCTTTCAGACTCAGTGCCCGAAAAATGGTAAGCCCATGGATGTTTTTACCTCTCCTTGTGTTTGACACTGGTGACCTCTTGTGGTGAGTGACGTGAACTCAAGGGAAATCGTGCCTGTAGGAAGCTGCCTGTGGACCTGCAAGGGGTCTAGGAAAGAAGTGCCTCTCATCTCGGGTGGCTCTGCCTGTATTGCACAGATTCATATTTCCTTGCAGGATGCTCCTGCCTTTCTTGCCCGCTTCGTGGCCTGGGGACAGAAAAGCCTTGGCTATAGGCCACTGTGGCTTGTGCTGCTCCAGCTTGGAGCTCTCCCCCTCTCCCCCCAAACAGTCTGTGGAGATCATTTGTGCCTTGTGTAGGGCTGACTGGCATTGCTTTGTCCGGTAGGCCGGGATTAAACCGTGACTGCAGAGCTGTTGGGCTGGTCTCAGAGCAACTCTGCAGGCTCTTGGTCAGTGTTGGTGACAAAGCCACAACAGAACCGGCACAAATGGAGAGAAGACCAGAAAGAAGTGAAAAGTGACCTTTATAAGAAAATGCAACGTTCAAGTGTTCTCCACAGCCAGCTGGTTATGAAACCAGCAGTCCTGGGTGCCAAGGCAAGTGTGCGTGGGAGGAGCAGGTGGCAACCGGGTGCTGTGCACATAGCCCTGTTGCCTGCCTCGACAGCCAGCCCAGACAAGCCTTAGGAAGCCACTGTTTGCCGACTAGGAAATGTTAGATCCGTCCCAAGGAAGAGCTGCATGGTTCGCCCCAAGGAAGAGCCTGAAGAGAGCTGAGCCTTCAACTCTGAAGCCAGTACTTCGGTGGTCTCAGGTCAAGGACAGCCGTGCACTTCAGCCCACGTTTCTGCTTGCACAACACTACGTAGTCCTGCATGGCTCAACAGCGAAGGTGGTGATGTTACTGAAAGGTTCTGCTGGTGCAGTCTCCTGACATCTGCTTCTGAGAATAGGGCTCTTGACCACCTGTTGAACTAGTGGTGGAAGCCTCCAGGTGTGGAGATTCCTCAGCCTTCCTGGGCAACAGACAGCACTGTTTAGCTGGCCTTACCTTAAGAAACTTCCCCGTGCTGCCTGAGCCGCAGTTTCCTCCCTAGGTACTTCTGTTCCCTACATTGGCTCTTCAGCACTGCAGAGGGCTGCCTTGGAAGGAGACCCAGAAACATCACGACAGCTTTTGTGCAGCAGCTCTTGCCCTCATTGGGGGTTTGGCTTGAGGAAGGTGAGCGTAAAGAGAGAAGCGGTGAAGGGCAAGCTATGTATGAGTCTGGGAAAGGGGGACAAGTATAACAGGAAAGGAGAAAATAAAACACTTCATTTCTCTGCCAAGTGGTGTTCAAGTTAATGGAGCAATCTAAAAAAGACATATTTCTTCAGCCAGCTTTGCAAATACACTGCTGGAAGAATGATAAGCCCGTGTGGTTGTTTTACTCGCTCTTGTAGGTGACACTGGTGACCTCTTGTGGTGAGTTACATTAACTCAAGGTAAACCGTGCCTGTAGCTTCTGCTGGTCTTCTGCAGCTACGTGCTGTTCCTGCATGGTGGAGGTCTGCGATTGGTAAGTATCAAATGTGTGGCTTCACACTGTTGAGATACTATGAATTTTAACAAAATGAAACTGGTTTGGGACTTCTTGCTGAAGAGGACTAATAAATAGGCAATAGCTTAATAAAGTTACCAGAGAAAAGGCAAAGTATGTGTGTAACTGTCAGACCTAAGGAGACGGTTAATGCCACAGTGCAAAGCTGCCTGTCTTGTGTGTGGTGGGCTTCAACAAAATGACACTGATATTTTGTCCTGCCCAAATTTACCGTTGGAGTCCAACATGAAATCAGAACTACCAGCAGTTGTACAGTGCAAGAGATCACCTGATGAGAAAGGTACAAGTGCCAGTTTTGCTGGCCCTTTTAGGCCAAAACACATTGTGATCACTGAGAAGGTAGGAAGTGTCACCACAAGGTAACCGAGTTTGATAGGCCAAATATATCAAGCAAAGTAACTTAGTGGCTACCTGCCACGCTCATCGTGACATGGAGAGCTCTGTCTGGCCCTTGCAGGAAATGTGCATATGTGTTTGTTCCAGACAATTTTACCCAGGATTCAGTTTGTTTTGTTTAAAAGAAAGGGACGTGTCAGGGTGAGCAATGGAGATCAGCAGTAAGGTACAGCTCCTGGGAGTGCCAGCCAAGGAAACTTGACCCTGGGAGCTGCTCCAGCCCTAAGGCAAACAATATGCTGTTGAGAAGTGTTTTTAGGTGCCCCACAGATGCGTTACACTTAGGACTACAAGACTTGCAATGCTTGCAACATCAGCATAACCTTGGATTTCAGTCAAGCACTGTGATTTTGACGCGGCAGACTCCAGAGATTTCCTACCAAGCGGCAGCCCAAGTGCCTGGGGCAGAAACAACACGAGATCTGTGCCGGACTGCACTGGCATTGCCTGCTCCAGCATCAGCAGCAACACAGCATTCAAAAGCAGCAGTGCAGCTGGGGCTGAAATACTCTCACCCCACCTGAACAATCTGGTCTAGGTCTCTGACCAATAGTAGAGGTAAATTATAAAATACGGTCTCAAAGCTGCTTATGTAAAATGCTAGCCCTGCTGAAAGCAACGACAAAGTTCTCAGACAAGGATTATCCGCTGGGCCTAACTCTGCTCCCTCATGTGGTGCGTTGATTAAAAACCTTTATTTTCATTAGGATTGGTATAAGTGGATGCAGAACTTCACCACTGTATGAACATTTCCAGGAGGAATGTTAGGCAGGTTGTCACCACATGAGGCTTAAATTCAAAAAAGAAAATGGAAGTTCTTCATCATTCCTATTATCAAGAAATATGAATGATTGGCCCTATGAAGCTCTACAAAGGTGTAATATTGAGAAATATAAATTGAATATGTTACCCCATTCCCAAGATAATGCTAATATCACAGCCCAGTCTTACAGACACAGATAGACACAAGATCTGCTGCAAAACGGCAGGAAAGGCCAGGCATTCGGACGTGGGCAGTGTGTGCTTGCACATCCAGCTGCCCTCAGCTCTGCTGCCCACATCTCAGGCTGCAAAGCTCATTGCAAATGGGCTCTGGGGGTAGGCTGTGGCTGAGCATCCCTGCAGACATGCAGCGTCCAGCACCGTTTGCTGGTGGCACGTTTAATAGCATAGGAGGTGACGAGTCATGGGACATGTCAGCACAACGGGGACAGCACGGCGACGAAATAGGGCCAGCTGGAGCAGACGTAGACATATTCTTGGCAAGATCCCAGCCCTCCCGCACCCGAGGTCGCATGCTCTTACTCATACCTATTGCCACAAGGAAGTCTTCCTGGAATTTGCTTTCCAGCAAAAGAGGGGAAATGCCAGTCAATCAGTCATCTGCACTACTGTTGGAGGGATTTGGGGATTTACCTGAGGATGTTTCCGATGCCAGAGCAGCTGAAAAGTAACAGCTCCAATTCCCAACCTGTTCAGTCAGTGTGGCCTGTGAAGAAGCTTGCAGCTGCAGAAGCTGCTGCTGTAGCAGTTATCTGCCCTTGTCCCACTGGAGACCCTGAGGATGGGGGAAGGAGGCACTCAACAGAGCTGGCACAAGGTAGCACCAAGCAAGGGCACTCACCGTCCTGCAAGCAGTGAGTCAGGAATACCTGAGTTCCTGGGAATTTTCATGCAACTAAGGAGTGTCTCTGAGTGTTTCAGTTAGAAATCCCTAGCTAGATGCCATATTCTTGTGTCCTTGCTGGTCCTCTCCTCCTTATTAGTCTAAAAAGGAAATTCATCCTCCATCCCCAAAAGATGAACACTGTATTTATGACAAGTTTTGGTTTTCTTTCATTTTTTTCCCCTCTTTATAAAGGGAACAGGGGGATAACTACAAATTGAATGGAAAGAGCAGATATGAATGTTCTGTCCTCAGAGAAACAAGGATTTCTCTGGCCACACTGGCTTTTTCAGTCAACCTTCCAGCCACATGACAGCACTTTATGCTGAAGCTAGGGTCCACTTTTGAAGCCCCAGAAGTCTCCCACACCACCCCAGTCCTGCCAATGCTGCGAACCATACCGGGCATCTTTTCTTTAGGCATGTTGTCCTCCCCTATTCCAGCAGTCTTTGTGGTGTCTCCAGCAAGGTCTGTCAGAGCTCAGCTGTCCCATGGTCCTTTGCTCTGTGCACATCCTGAGACCCCCTCCCGCTGCACACACCAGTCAGCCCAGGCCCTCCCTGACTTCTGAGGATTGTGAGAGATGAGGGGTCAGAGCGAGGGTTGCTCTCCCTGCTCACCCAGGCAAAGACAGAAGAGCCTGTCTCCAAGGAATAACACTGCCAAGGACTTGGTGTCCTGCGATCTAGAGCTACCCAAGGCAATGGCAAAGGCACTCCCCAACAAAGGCTGCTCCGCGCTATTCCACCTTGAATTACTCAGAAACTAGGCACCTAACGAGAAGCCAGAAATGCCCCTCCTGGGATGAGAGATGAAGACTCCATGCAAGGTTCACAGGGCCAACGGAAGTCTCTTGGGTCAGTTTCTCAAGGGAAGCCACCACCTTGCACAGCTCCTGACCCTTTCCACGCCAAATCTCTGCTCCACAGAAGCCCATAACACATAGACTTACCTGAAATCATGGAGGAAAGCAGGACATTACCCGGATGGAGACACATGGAGATTGCCTCCCGCAGTTAAACAATACCCTATCCCAAAGGAAGAAGAGAAGAGTATCCAAAAACAGATCGATCGTTTTTTGAAACTGGGTATCCTTAGAGTCTGTGAATCCCCGTACAACACTCCAGTTTTGCCAGTTAGAAAGAACAGGCAAGATTCTGATGGTGATCCGGAGTATCGGTTTGTGCAAGACATAAGGGCTATAAACCAACATGTAATTGCTCCACAACCAGCAGTTCCTGACCCATCGACCACATTATTACAGATGCCTCGTTGGGCAACTTGTTTTACCGTGATTGATCTAACAGCAGCCTTTTTTAGTATACCACTAGCTGAGGATGGCCAAGATCTCTTTGCTTTCGCTTGGAAGGGACAACAATTAACTTGGACGAAGCTGCCACAGGGATTTACTGGGTCTCCAACTATTTTTTTCATGTATACTCAAATATGATCTCTCGGATGTCGAACTTCCAGGACGTTCACTGTTAATACAATATGTGGATGATTTGTTATTATCAAGTAAAGATTATGAGGCATGTTTAAAAGACACTATTTCTCTATGTAATGCTCTTGCAGAAAAAGGGTGCCGAGCATCTCTGTCTAAACTTCAGCTGTGTCAACAAGAGGTAAGATATTTGGGTTTTAAAGGAAGGACATAGGTTAATTGTTCCAGAACGAGTAAAGACACTTCTTAATACGACTCGTCCTGTAACAAAAAAGCAACTTAGGGGATTTTTAGGAGCTGTAGGATTTTGCTGACCGTGGATTCCTGGGTTAGGAGAACTTACTAAGCCTCTAGTACAGGCAACAAAAAAGGAGGAGATAGAGCCTTTGGCCTGGGGTCCAGAAAGGGAAAAAGCTTTTACATCTGTAAAAAAGGCATTGGTTTCAGCCCCTGCTCTAGGGTTTCCAGATTATAGCAAACCATTTGAATTATTTGTCCATGAATGACGGGGAGTAGCAAGTGGGGTACTCACCCAAAAACTAGGTCCTCACCATAGACCAGTGGCCTATTTACTCCACACAGCTAGACGTGGTAGCTAAAGGCACCCCAGGATGCATCAGAGCAATAGCAGCTACGGCTGCTCTTACTGAAAAAACACGACCTGTAGTTTTGGGTCACTCACTGACTGTGTATGTGCCACATGAAGCTGAACTGTTAATGAAACAATATGCAACTCAAGCACTATCCCCACAGAGAGCTCACCGCTATGAACTGATAATATTGCATGCAGATAATGTGACCTTAAAGAGATGCAATATCTTAAATCCAGCAATGCTATTGCCTCTACCGGAGGATGGAGAGCCGCATCATTCCTGTGAACAAGTGGTCATCAGCTCGAACAAGCCCTGGGAGGATCTTAAAGACAAACCTTTGGGAAACCCGGACTTAGTTCTGTTTACAGATGGATCATCCTATTATTTGGATGGAAGACGTCACTCCAGCTATGCTGTCACTAACATTTTTGAGGTGCTCGAGGCCAATCCTTTGTCTCCGTCTGTAAGTGCTCAAGGAACAGAATTAATAGCATTGACCCAAGCAGCAAAAATCAGGAAGAACCTGCGGGTAAATATCTATACCGATTCTAAATATGCATTTGGAATATTTGATGTAACGGGGATGTTATGGAAAGAGCGAGGATTTTTTTTATGTCATCAGGAAAGAAATTAGCTAATGGAGAAGAAATACGTAATTTGCTGGAAGCAGTCCAACTGCCCCAAAGAAATTGCTGTAATGCACTGCCCAGCCCATACTAAAGACACTACAGAAATTAGTAGAGGAAATGTGTTAGCTGACGCCGCTGCGAAAGCTGCAGCCTGATAACCTCTGAGAGAATGTATGGAGGCAGTTCCAAGGATGAACCAAGTGAGTGGCCAAATTTAATACACCCCAAAACCATGTATGAAAAGGACTGCTCAGTGGAAAATCAAAAAAACAATGGAAATAGTGGGAAGCAAAACAAAGTGATGATGGAATATGGACAATTGGAGGAAAACCAATTCTACCAAAAAAAAAGAAAAAAAAAAGTATAATTACTATAGCTAGGTGGTTTCACGATAAAGCTCATGGGGGAGCTGAGGCAATAGCTAAGCAGGTACAGAAAGTATGGGCTGCTCCAGGAATTTATGCGGCTGCTAAAAGAATAACAAATAGCTGCCCGACCTGACAGAAGTTTTCAAGTAGCAAACCAAGCTCAGAGTTAGGGGGACGAGCATGGGCCTACTTCCCTTTCCAAAAGCTACAAATAGATTATGCAGATATGCCATCTGTCAATGCGTACAAACACTTGTTAGTAATAGCAGATCAGTTATCAGGCTGGGTAGAAGCTTTCCCAACAAGAAAGGCTGACACAGGGGGACTGGTAAAAGCCTTACTGAAGGAAATCATACCCAGGTATGGGGTCCCAGAAGCCATTGATTCAGACAGGGGTGCCCATTTTACGGCAAGCATAATCACTTAATCATATAAATCATTAAGAATAAAAAGAAACCTACATACCCCTTATCACCCACAATCTTCAGGACAAGTAGAAAGAATGAATAGAACAGTAAAAGGAAAAACAGCAAGAATATGCACACGTGCTAGCCTAAAATGACCAGAAGCATTAAACTTAGTTCTATGGGATGTTTGAAATGCCCCACGGCAACCCATAGGACTAACACCAGCAGAAATTCTCTTCGGGAGACATTTAGCTGTACCAGGGACTTATTATTCCAGCTAAGACCAGCCTGTTAGACGGAGATGAACGACTAACCCAGTATGTTCTAAGTATGCAAAAAAGGTTTGAAAATCTTTAAAAATTAAATAAATAAATAAATAAATAAATGCTCAATGATATCAATCCACACCACCTGAAATACAAGTGCATGATATAAAGCCTAAGGGTGAAGTTTTAGTTAGCTTGGATTTTTGTGAAAATACTTTAAAACCTAAATGGAACAAGCCATATACTGTCATACTGTGTCCTTATTTTGCTGTTAAAGTTGAACTGTACTTGTATATGTTGAAAAAGGATGTGTATGTGTAAGAACACTTTGTAATCTTGTATTCATAGATAACATTATTGTAGATACAAGTAATCACTCAAATATTTGTATTTGTAACTTTACCAAAATCATGGGATGTGATTTTAATTATTCAGCTTCTATTACGTCTTATCAATTGTTACAATCTAATTATGCATTAATTCAAAATTTACTACCTGCCTGCATTGGAATGAATCTTACACTAGTAAAGAAACTACTACAACATGATGATTTGCGTCAACTGCTAGAATGCACCCGAAACAGTGGACAGAAAATTCTAATCACTGTTCATCATGATAGCAAAGAGATACACCATATCTTAGAAAGGGAAAAAAGGGACGGAGAACATCATGGCTGGGAAACTCTTCTGGGGTGGTCACCAACTGCAACAGGGATTTATAAACACGTGTTGTACTCAGTAGTAGTTGTGTTAAGTTTCACTGTGTTATGCCTATTGCTTACGATCATATTATACATAAGATTATGGAACATGATAGTACGCCTCGAAAGGCTTCGAGAACTCTGTTTAAAGTATCGGCAGGGATGCTTCATAAAAACAAAGGGGGGAACTGTTAAAGAATAGTGAATTGAAACTGTCTAGAGGTAGAAGAAGGAAAGACAGAGATGCAGAAGTAGATTGGCCTATGTGGTCATTCAAGAACAGAGTATTTCCTTCAGGCTACTCACTGTGCTTCCCTCTCTTAGTCAAGAGAGCTCATCACCTCAGTGTGACTCCCTCTACGCCTAATCTCTCAGTAAGGAGAGTCTGGAGTGGAATGGATCCTCTGAAAGACACAGAAATATCCTTTTTTTAATTACCTAGGCCTAATTATAACAAAAATGTTTGCTCAACAAAACGTTGATAAAAAATGAAACGTATAAGAAATTAAGAAAAAAAAGTGAAGTAATGGAGGTATTTTACTGCATTTTTCACTTTCTACATTTCCTTATGTTCTTATCCTCTTTGTATTTTGGTTTCAATGTTCTGGTCTTCTGTGGGCTGGGAGGTTTGTGTGATGTTTTTGTTGTAAAAGGAAACCAATTTTCAAAACTCGTGTCGGATTGTTACAGGAACAGAGATGTCTGGGGCTCTTACAGACACCCCAGTACATTCTGCCCAGCCTTTTTCTGCTGCTCAGATCTCTTTCCAGGAGTGTGCGACAGTTGACAGTTGCAGAGAAGTACATCAGATATGCTGGGGCCTCTCACTAGATGCTTATGTTTAGGCTGTTGAACTCTGCCTGAAAAGCTGAAGAATTTTTTTAAAAGTTTTAAAAGAACATGAGCATACTTTTATCAGCTGAAATAACTGAATACTTTTAAGAAGATTTTTATGTTTTCTCATGGTGCTAAATTGGAAATTTTCAGACAGTGTATGAATGTCAGGAGAAGAAATGCTGATCTTCCCCAGTAGTTGCATGACCACTGCTCTATTATGCCATGTATTTAATCAAACTCATCTTCCACATACTTTCACATTTATTGATTAAATTGACCATTTCTTAAATCATCTTTTCAGCACGCTATCTGGACATACACATTTTCCACTGTCCATTGAATTGTCCTCCTCCTAATACTCTTATTTCATTCAATTACCTATCAACTCCGTAGTTACTGCTTTGAGCTTCAGGGAGTTTGGAGCTTGCCATGTCTTCCAGTAGTCTGTCTAATTGTCTCTTCAGACAACTCTTTAATTGTGTTTACATCTGTCCTTTCCTATCTATCTGAAATACTTCTAGAAAAGTCATTCCCTGTGGAAAGCGGACTTCAGTGGAGGAAAACTTGGCCTTAATGTACAGCTGAAGGATTTTATGTTTTATTAAATTCTACCGTCCATTATTTTGTTTGTTCGCAATTAAGAAAAATCCTTCTGTGTCTGCATGCAGCTTGCTCTCTAAGTAAAGTAGATGGGAATAGGTGCCTATGACTTGTAACATTCACCTACAGACTTCAGTGGAAAAAAGTCAGATTTGAAAACAAGTGATTTATATCCCAAGTGGCTGATAAGAGAAATGACAGGGCTGGGGTGGGGGGACAAGGACAAGAATTGTCCATATAGTGTCTGACCTTAAGGATACTGCTTTTCCTACATGAATGAACTTCATCAGGAGACATTCTGGATCAATATCCTCCAGAGAATGTTGATATCACTTATTCTCTATGCTGAAAAAGAAAAAAAAAAGAAAAAAAAACACAATACATTTTTATTTAAGTTTATTGAAATCTTCCTCTTCTAGCTACACTCCTCAAATCTCTCCAACTAGTCACACAAGACTTGAAGACGTGGCTTGTTAGGACTTTCTGCATTTTAATGAGCCCCTTGGTGTGTTTGGTGCTGTGTTCCCAAGTTCAGATACTGAAAGGAGATTGAACAAACCACTCAAGAAGTTGGAGTCAGAAAGAAAGCCAGGAGTTTCTTAGGGTGTTAATGCATCCCATTGAGGACCATCACCAACAAAGCCAACCATTAATGGAACCACAAGTTGAAGGGCTCTGCCCGGGGACCTAGTTAGAGAAGAAAGCTGGAGGCACTGGTTACAGGTAGGCAAAGGAAATGTGCAGATGACTGCTATATTGGGTAAACTCTTGATGCATTTGATAAGCAAAATGGCTAAACACTGGCACCTACTCCTTCAGAAAGGTGATCCTCTCCTTCACATGTTGCTCAGGGCTCTTCCTGGGGGCAGTGTGAGGGTGGTGGTGCAATGCTGAGTGCAGGGCACTGTTATGGCATCTCCTGGGTTCCCGAGCAGGGCAAGGGGGCAACGAGGTCCTGGTGCCATATGGAAATGGTGTCTCTTCATAGGCCTCAGTGACAGAGACAAGAGTCATAGCCAAGGGGACACAGACCTCCATTTTGATAGGGGCTTTCAGCCCTGACAAGACCCTCAACTGTCCCCACCACAAGCTGTCCTACAGCGTCCCACACCTGTGACTGTTTCCTTCCAGACTTTAGCCATGCTCCCTGCTTCCCCACCTTAACCTGACACTGGGATCTCCCTAGCTTTACTGATGTCTCTGTCCTCACACACTGTTGCTTGAAACACCAAACTGTTGGTTTCTGCTGATTTGCCTATGCCTGAGTTCCCCAGCAACCCATCTGGCTTCTTTCAAAGCCCTGCTAATGCTCTTCACTCAGCTAAGGTATTCCAGCCCCAAACTTGCTTGCATTTTCAATTTCATACTGTATTCCAGCAGCAAACTGCAAATCCTCATTCTTGTGCTGTCCTAAAAATCACAGCTCTAACTATTTTCCACACCACCGGATCTCTGAGGTTTCCATTCTGTCTGTGATGCACACATTCCTACATGCAAACCACTCTCTCCTTGCACCCCTGCGTGGCCCAGTAACCTTCCTTCTTCCCCTGCAGTTGTGGAACCTCACTTCAGGTCTGCACAACTTCCAAACTCATGGGTCTTTCCTGAGGTCTAGCCAAGTGTGGGCAGTGAAGGAGAGAAGAAGAGCAAGATCAGCTCATGGGATATGACTGAGCTTTGTCCAGCCATGCCCCAGCACCATGCATTCACCATGCCCCTGAGAGGCATATGTACAAGATGGAGGCTTCTCCAGCTTCCCTCAAGGGTCTTCAGCCCTGCCATGTTCCCAGGACTCACCTACTCCTCCACTACCCACAGACAAATTAATTTTCATGTCTGGGCTCAAACATAGGTGTCAGGTTTTCACTGAAGCCCTGATGCACCATTGCCTTTCTCACCACCTTCCTCCCTGACCCTCTATCCCAGTCCTACGCTTTTTGCCCAACACTGCCTCTCAGTTGTGACCCACTGACCCCTTCAACAGAAGTTTTTGGCCTCCTGGATTTTCCTGATGCTTATTACAACCTTCCTCATTCCCTCTTAGGCTCTTAGGATGGCATGAATTTCAGCTATCCATAATAGGGGTCTATACAAGCATCTTTTATGACATGTCATGGAAAGGCACCAAAGGTACACATGCTGAGAACAGCAGTGCTGCAGCAGTCAGCAACATACACATGCTCATAGATAGCGAGCATAGTTCATACCTACAGGACGTGGCATCTTTGATCCAAACACACATGTACAAATGTAGGGTAACCTACGGGAACCTGCAGTACCTGGGCTGAGAGGAATAGCCACCTATGTTGTCGCCCCAGTGAACAGGAGACAGCTGGGTGAATCACTTTGGGGATGTCTTGCCCTCACACTTTATTCTAGGCCCATTGCTATGTACCAGTCACAGTTCCATGAGATAATCTGAGCCTAGCAGCAGAGCCTGATCTACGCAAAAGCTTAGTGGAGCCCAAGAAGAAACAGCTGAGATATTCCTAAGTTTTGGTCTTGCACTCCTTAATTAATAATCAGGGTGAATAATATTCAGCAGGCTGCACACTGATGTCTAAAGTGCAGATATTTAAATCTGATGATGATCTCTTAGGCTGTCTGTAAGTGTAAAAAGAGATCCAGACATCATTTGAACTCTTTTGAAAAATCAAGTTTGGCAGCAAAACTAACTTGAATCATAACTGTGAAATTCTGACTACATTAACTCAAATATGGACTAAAAAAGGGGCAATGACATACCCCTCTCCATTCTTCTCTCTCTCTTCCCATCACTTTATCAGCTTTTGGTCAGAGAGGAAATACTGCTGTTGTTGCTGTCTGGTCAAAGTAATATATTTCTCTCCAAAGAACCTACCTGATGAATTAAAGATTGTAAATTAAAAGTGTTTTTCGGAAGACGATGGTAGGAGGGTAGGTGTCATATTTGAAATGACCTAAGGGTTATTATATTTCAAATACCAACACCAATGTGCAGAGGAGGTGAAGGAGGGAAGAGTCTGTTTGAGGACATGGGGACAGCCTCTGGGCAGTCTGGGCAGTCCCCTCCCTGCCAAGGACAACGGCAGTCTTTGAGTCAGGGCTGCTGCTTTCCTGGAGCCACCTCCATTGACAGTGGTGGAACTTGTTCATCACAAAGCTGATCTCTTTTTCACTTTCTCACCGTCCTCTTGTGCTCCTGCAGCTATAAAAGGTTTGGTGATGGTTCTTCTGTGTCTCCATGTGCTTTCCTCCAACTACCGCCAGGACCAAGCAATGGGCATCTCTGGGTTGGAGCTACACTCCTAATAACATCTCTGTAATGAAAGATGACCTCTTCAGTGCTGGGCATGAAGACTGAGCTCTTCCTCCAGAGCTGGGGTCAAAAATGCACTGAAGGGATTTCCCCCTTAAAAGGACCTGTTGCTCTGCTGGGGTTCTCCATGGACTCAGGCAGATGAGCTCGGAGTCCTGGGGTGACCTGCTGTAGACCAAGGGCTGGATTCAAGGCTCACTTTCCTGGTTCCTCTGACAGCGGATGGTGTCCAGATTCCCTGCCCTGGCTGTCCCACATGTGACAGGGATGGTGGCAGATGCCCAGCTTTCTGGAGTGGAATCTGGATGCCGCCAGGGGAGCACAGGGGATCTCCAGCAACACCATGTACCAGGGTGGGCAGCGAGTGGGGTGTCACAGAATGAAAGACCATCAAATGAGGACTCACCCAAAGCTAAAGCACTGGATCTAGGTATCCACAAGCAAAGGAGTGCTTGGCAATACAGAGAGAGGCATCAGGTCCCACCAGGCACAGGGAACGGAGACTGGAGAGTGAATCATGTCAGTGAAACACAAGTGCTGGATCTAGTGCCAAACCTGAATGCCTTTGGAAATGTTCCATGTTCCCTCTCAGCACCTGCCATGGCCACAGACCCTCAGGGGAGTCAGCGACAGCGAGACCTCTCCAGATGGATCTGCCTCCTGCCCTGATCAACTTTCACAAAATGAGAGACCATTTAAAGTAGAACCAGCCAGAGGTAAAAATCTAAATCAAGGTATGCATAGGAAAAAGAAGAACTCAGGGGAGCTAGTGAGGACTCAACAGGCACAGGGAGGGACCTGAGGAGTGATTCATGTCACTCTCTTTGAAACACCATCGGTTGGATCTAGCGGCACACTTGAACACATCTCAGGGCATCAGAAATGCCCCGTTATTGCTCCAAGCATCTTCCGTGAGCCACAGATCCCTGGGATGGGGAGTCAGCCACAGTGATCCTCGTCCAGCTGGGTCTTGCATCATGTCCTGACCCACTCTGCCAGGGGAGTCACCCCTGGGCCCAGAGGCACCACAGCACACGCATCCTGCAGAGCAGCACCAGCAGCACCTAAGGAGTTGAATCGTGTTTGCATGTGCATGCATTTAACTTGCTAGTAAACTTTAAGCTGGACTAGGCAGAGAGAAGGAGGAGAACCACATCTGGAAAGACCCGAGCCAGTGAGCCAGTGGCCAGGCATGGATATTAGATAAACTTTGAGCCTGTGCTAATATTCAAGGGATCCATGAATGTGAGTGTGCTTGCAAATCTAGAGAGTGATGAGGTGTGTGTTACCACTAATGAACCTCAATCCTGATCAGCCAGGAAGGAGGAACAGGATTGGGCTATCTATACTTATGTTTATGTGAGTTCTGTTGGTGATATATGTGTGCACTCATAATAGTCTGTGTGGTCAGCTCCATATGTGTGTGTGTGTGTGTGTGTGTGTGTGTGCGCGTGCATGTGTGTGCGTGCATACACATGTGCACTTCCAGAATACTCACTCAGCTTCACTCCTGGCCAGATACACAAACAAGAGCAGCAGTTACTGCATCCGTCGGACCAGGAAGGAGAGGTCTCCTGGGTCTCAGGGTGCACCTGGCTGGGCTTCAGTGGTCAGGAAGGAGGATTCCCTTGGTCCCAGAGCCCACTGGATTCTGCCATTTTCATAGCATCCTTAACAGACTTAGGGGCTGGATGCGGACTGGAGCCATTACACTCCTTGCAGCTCTGCTTTGAAAGATCAGTTCACACAGAGCAGGAACCAGCTCTTCAGGTGCCATGTGTCCCAGGAAGCTCATTGGTCTGATCAGTGGGCAATGGCTGGGAGATGACTGCTGGCGCAGGGGCTCGCTCTGGCGCTGGCACTGCTGCCTGGCCTTGCTACGGCAGCCATCAGACTGTGCCTCGGGGCTGCCCCATGCCAAGATGCCACCCAGCACCGTGTGCCCAGCTCAGCTGCCTCAGTGGGAGGCCTCTGACAGAGCCATCGCCCAGCCCTGCCCCAGACTCAGCCTCCCAGGGGCCTCTCCCATCACTATCCCCCACCCCAGGAATGCCCAAGACCATGTCTCCCTTGGGAATAGGCTCCAGGGGGAGGCTCCCAGGGCAGAGCCATCTCTGCCAGGTCCCAGACCCCCAGAGCCGCACTTCTGTTGCACTCGGTATCTCCAGCCTCTTTCACCCAAACTGCTGGGATGCCCAAAAACTGCTCCCAAACCCTTGGCCAGGCAGGGCTCTCCCTCCCCATCATTTCCATAGCTCCTGGGGTGCCCCAAGAGACACCCAAAGGTGGGGAAGTGCAGGGTGAGCAGCACCAGCTTCAGTGTTCCCCAGCAGCCTGTCTGCAGCCAGAGCAGCTCCTGACGGTTGGGGAAGGGACTCGCTGCTGCTCCTGGGGTGTCAGGGGTCTCTTTGGGGCCGCAGCCTCTGGCACTACCTACCTCGAGTTCCCTAGACCCAGCGCAGAGTGTCAGTTCCCAACAGCCAGCAGCTCATGGTGTCTTCCCTCATGCTCCACGGTCTTCTCCAAGGAGCACTGCTGAGGGCATTATTCCCTACCTGGCGTTTGGAAAGGAGCTGTTGGAGTTATTCTCTTCTCAATCCCACTGCCCCAGCTCTGCCCGTGGGCGCTGCCACAGCCCTTCTGCCCTGGCTAATGGTGTGTGTCTGTGCACCCTCCTCTGAGCCCTTGCAGGGACCAGTAACGCCTGTCTCTGCTTGGAACTGGTCACCACACTGCCTGCGCAGTCCCAGGACATGCTGAGACAGACTGTGCTGATTCTCACTCCAAAGAAGATGTTAAGAACAGGCCATGCTCCTTTTCAATCAGGACAAGAAGAAAAGGTAAGGGGGACAAGCAGAAACAACGGAAATTTCAGCTGAGTTTAAGAAGTTGTCACTATGGGAGTGGAGTGGGCAGGGATGCAGAGCCCTCTCTGGCTGTATTCCCAGCAGTCCTTGGACGGGCAGCTGGGTCCACGCTGGGGAAACTCAGAATGACAAACAGGGTCAGCACAACATTAGGTAGAAGAGCAGGGTCCCACACACCTTGCTGGATGACCAAGGCCTGAAGGCTGCAGATCCCACCATGTTCCCTGCAAATCTCCCATCTAGGGGGAAGGGCAGTGCCCACGTGGAAGAGGAGGCACTGCTGGGGGACTAGTGTCACTGGGGTCACTGCCTTTGGAGCAGCCTCTCTCTCTGTAAAGGACTCAGGGCCTTCTCCACATTAGCAGAGCAGTGAGTGTCTCTGCTTCTGCTAACTGGAAAGCTGAGTACTTAATTCCCTGGAGGGAAGGAGGAAACCCCTTTGTCCATGGGGCATATACCTCCCAGGGAAGCCACTAGTGTCTTCTGCTGTATCAGCCTAGCTCCCTCTGGCAGGGCATTTTTGCTTTCTGGGTCTGAAGGAAGGAAGAATGGAACAGCACAGGGATATGGACAGGGATAGGAGAGCCGAGAACAGACAACCACCCTCACAGACCAGCCAACCAACCCAGCAGGGACAACTTGCTAATGGGTTTAAGGTGAGATGCGTCTTGTGACAAAGCTGATATGAAAAAGTTCATTAGCAGTGGGTGGCTTTGATTTGTTGCCTTCTGAGTTGTGGCCTCAGCCCCTGCTGACTGTGCTGTGGGCTCTGCTTGGGGGGTTCAGAGCAGGCACCACCTTTCCCAATACCTAGCCACAGATTTGGCAGAGGCACCATTGATTCCTCCCAGCTGGGCCTGGTCCCTGTGCTGGAAGATGTCTCATGGGAATCCCATAGACATCATTGCTGTGACAGAAGGGGGCAGTGCCTTTGGGCTGTCGCATTTTGGCTATCTCTGACCCTTGCCCATGTGCATGAATGTGGTGACATCTGTGCAGCCAGAGTGGTATCTCTGGAGGTGTGGAGAAATCATGTTTTTGCGCAGAGTCCAGGCGATAAACTCAACAGGCTCTGAGGCTACAACAGAGAAGCAGAGTCTGGTGACAGGAAAGGGACTCTTTCTCCCCTGGGCACTTCTTGCAGGCTATGGGTGATGTGGGCTATGGGTCTTGTGGTGTTGGCCTGGGAGTGAAGGTGCAAGCACAAACACCAACTTTCAGCTTGCACTAGCTGAGGACCCAGGATGCTTGGTCCCACTCCATCGGAGGCTGCTGCTGTTTCAGGTTCCTGGGTCCAGCCACTGCGAAGCTGAGGGCAAATTCCCAACACATGCACACGCACAGGAGCGAGCTTGTGGGTAAGGACCAGAGGACAGGCCAGCACAGGTGGTGATGCAGGTGTCTGCTATGGACCTCCTGGCCAAGAACAGGAGGAAGATGAAGCCTTCTTCAGATCCCTTGAGAAAACCTCACTATAACAGGCTCTGGTCTTCAGTGGGGGGACTTTAACCACCTTTGTATGGGCTGGAAGAGCAATACAGCTGAGTGCAAGCAATCCAGGAGATCTCTGGAACGTACAGAAGACATCACTGGATGAAGGTGATTGATGAACTGAATAGGGGAGAGGGTATATTGGACCTGCTGCTCAAACGTAAGGAAGAGCTGGCTGAAGACATGAAGGTCAAGGGCAGCCTTGGCTACAGTGACCATGAGACTGTGGAGCTGAAGCTTGAGAGGTGTGGACTGGACTTGAGGTCATATTTTGGCCTGTTCAGGAGCCTGCTTGGCAGGTTCCACAGAAAAATGCCCTGGAGGACAGAAAGGCCAAGCAGAACGGGTTGATATTTAAGGGCAGTCTTCTCAGAGCACAAGAACGGTCCACAGCAACGTGAAGAAATTCAGGTCAGCACGGGAGAAAGCCAGCATGGATGAACACAGAGCTCCTGAGTGAGCTCAAACACAAACCAGAAAGTATACAGAGGGCAAACCAGGCACAGGATACTGAGGTAGAAAAGCCACGAGCCTGAAGAGCCCAGCAAAGACCCATATAACCCCATAAAGCCTGGCACGGGCCCATACGAGTCCCATAGAGCCTGGAACAGGCCCATAAAAGACTGAACATTGCAGCACGAGTCCCCGGAGCCCAGCACGGGCCCCACACACGTCCCTGGAGCCCAGCACGGCCAGGATGCAGCTAAAAGCACATGAAATCGGTCTGGGGCACCCCAAAAGCCACAGCCAGAGCAAGGGCCTGGTGGGACAACAAAAGTCCCGCAGGCAGGTCAGGGAAGGACCCAAAGGCACGTCAGGCACTCGGGGCAGCACCCAAAGGCACACCCGGGGATCTGGGGGCACCCCAAAAGGCTCACAGAAAGGGTCCAGGGAGCCCCAAAAGCCACCGCCAGAGCTCAGGGCAGCATCCATGGCCACCCCAAGGGGCTCAGGGGCACCCCAAAAGGCACTGTGAGGAGCTCCAAGCGCCCCAAAAGGCCCACAACAGGGGTGCGGGGCACCCCCAAAGGCACCCCCAGGGTGCTGCAGTGCCCCAAGAGGCACCCAATGGTGCCCAGGGCACACCCAAAGGCACGTGCACAGGCCCGGGATGCACCGAAAGGCACAGCAAGGGGTCAGAGTGGCCCCAAAAAGCACCCCCAGAAGCCCCCCAAGAGGGCAGGCCAGAACCAAGAGCCACAGCAAACGCTCTAGGGAGCAGCACCAGGCCCCCCAAGGGATCCGGGGTGCCCCCAGAGGGACAACAGTGGCTCCGGGCAGCACCGCCAGGCACCTCGAGGGCCCTGCACTGGCCCCAAAAGGCACCTCAAGGAGACCGGAGCACCCTGAAAGGCACCCGGGGGAGTCTGGGCACCCCGAAAGGCACCCCAAGGGCTCAGGGGGGCACCAGAAGGCACAGTGAGGGGCCTCAGGTGCCCCCCAAAGGCACACCAAGGGGTTACGGGCACCCCAAAAGGCGCACAAAAGAGGTCAGGGCACCCCAAAAGGCACACTGAGAGCTCAGGGGTGCCCCAAAAGGCACAACGAGGTGTTTCGGCATACACCAAGAAGCACCCCAAGGGCCATGGGGGGCCCCAAAAGTCACCCCGAGCAATCGCAGCCACCCGGAACAGCACACAAAAGGGGTCCAGGGCACCCCGAAAGGCAAGCCGAGGGGTCCGGCGCGCAATATCCCCATGTTGCTTCTCCACGTCGGCCGCGCTGCGGGAGTCACCGGGCCGGGGAGCATGAGGAAAAAGGCGTCCCAGGGCCCCACAGTGCTTTTTAAATAACTGTATCCTACCTGGGAAAAGCCGCCCAAAAACACAACCCGAGAGAGGCCAACGCGGACTGGAGAAGCCGGACGAATCCGTTGTGGACAGAGGGTGCAGGCGGCTTCCCGGCTCCATCCCGGGACGGTCCCCGGCCAGACGAGGGGAAGCATGTTACAGGAAAATCACATTTGAGGGAAAATTGGGTTGGAGGTTTCCTCCACCCCACAAGCAGCTGCTGCCCCCAGCCAGCACTAACAGCCCCAGCTATCCCACGGATCCCAGGTGTGGGGCAGCTCAGAGGGACCAGCTGCCCAGTGCTGGGGGCCCAAAGACCCCCTGCCAAGCACCCAAAAAGGGGTGAGGGTCCTTGGCCAGGGGGTCAGGGTGCAGGGCTGGGGTGCCCTGGGCGGGGGCGGATATGGGGGTGGGTCTGGCGTGCCTGTGGTTGGGGACCCCAAGCAGGGGGGCAGGACCAGGGTCCTTGGTACAGGGGGTCCCTGCACAGGGGGGGGATTTGGGGGGCAGGAACAGGGTGTTGAAGGAAGGAGATCCCTGCACAGGGGAGCATTTGGGGGGCAGGAGTGGGGCCCTTGAGGCAGGGGATCCCTGGACAGGAGGGGATTTGGGGGGCAGGAGCAGGGTACTCAGGGCAGGGGGCCCCTTCAAAGGGGGGGATTTGGGGGACAGGAGCAGGGCACTCAGGGCAGGGGGTCCCTGCACACGGGGGGATTTGGGGGGCAGGAGCCAGGTGCTTGGTGCCATGGGGCAGCCTGTGCAGGGGCTTTTGGGGGGCAGGATGCCCCATGCAGGGGGGATTTGGGGGACAGGCCCCCCTTGCAGGGATATTTTGGGGGGCAGCACCCCCCCACACAGACTGTGGGCAGGATGCCCCATGATGGGGCACTTGGGGGGCAAGATGCCCCATGGAGGGGGCACTTGGGGGGCAGGAGCGGGGCCCTTGGGGCAGGGGGTCCCTGTACGGGGGGGATTTGGGGGGGCAGGACCCAGGTGCTTGGGGGCAGCCTGTGCCGGGCCTTTGGGGGGGGTTGGGGGGGGCAGGACCCTCCCCCCCCCCGCAGGGGCGTCGGGGTTAGGGGGCAACCCGGCTTCCCCTGCCGCCCCGCCCGGAGTCACGTGGGCTCTCGCCCCGCCCCCCCCGCCCCGCCCCGCCCCGCCTACGGCGCGGTAGCGGCGCCGCCCATTGGCCGGTCGCGCCCGATTGGCAACCCCGCCCTAACCTCTGGCGGCGGCGGCGGGGCGGGCGCTTTCGCGACGGCGGCGCTTTGCGGCGGCCGGTCCGGCGGTGCTTGGCGGCGGCAGCGGCGGCGGCCCGGGAAGCGGCGGCGGCGCTTGGCGGCGGCCGGGTGCCGCCATGCTGCTCACCGTGTTCTGCCTGCGCCGCGACCGCACCGAGCTCACCTTCTCCCTGCAGGTGGACGCCGACTTCGAGCTGCAGAACTTCCGCGCGCTCTGCGAGCTGGAGTCCGGCATCCCGGCGGCCGAGAGCCAGGTCAGCGCCGCCGCCCGGCGGCACCGGGGCTGAGCCCGCCATTTCCCGGGCCCCTGAGCGGGGTGGGGGGGGGAGACCGTGCGCCCCGTTTCCTGGGAGCCGGCGTCCCCCGGTTCTCCCGGGAGCTGGGGGCGGGGGGACCCCATACCACCCCCCTTTCCCCGGGCCTCCCTCAGCGGGAGGATTATTGCCCGTTTTCCCGGTTTTGGGGGAGCCGGGGGTCCCTGTCACACCTATGACCCCCTCCGCCCCCATCGATGCGCAGTGGCTCTGACCCCTGTGGGGACCTGTCCGTGTCCTCACGGGGACCTGCGGGGCTGGCAAATGCCTCCTCTTTTCCCCACGTATCTTCTGCCTAGGCTGTTGTTTTGGGGACCCCTTTTATAGGACATCTGAACCTCCAACTGCCCCCGAGATCCTACCCGTCTCGTGGCCTCCTTGCCCCATCCCAGAGTTTGCTTTTTTTTTTGGCTAGCAGAAACCAAGGTGTTTCCTTCTCGGGAGACACTGGCCTCTTCCACGCTCTCCACACTTCCACCTTTACTTTCACGCAGCGAAACGGTTCTCCTCACTTCTAGAGAGACTCTGGAGCCAGTCAAAGATGCACCAAGATCCTTTTCTTCCTTTTGGTGGTGGACTTTGGCTCTGGCAATTACTCAGTTTCTTGGCAGTCTTCTCTGGGTAGAAGTTTCTCCAACATCTGTCTGGTGTGCCTGTGCTAGCTAAAGGTGAAAGTGAGAAGAGCACTTTATTTAGCAAGTCCCAGGAGATTGGGAAATTGGTGTTTAAATGGGAGAGATTTCAAAGCGAGAGGAATGGCCCCCCCGCAGCTTTGAAAGCAGAGAGCTTCTCTTGAGCTTTTTGCTGGGATGGTGGCTCCAACGTTCAGCTCCTCCGCTGTGGCCTCCTTAACACTGAGCAGACAAGGCAGTGTTTTAGGGAAAGAGTTTTAACGCACAGATTCCCCAGTTTAGCGTGGGGAGGCAGGATGAGGCTTTTGCACGGTTTTGTGCAGGTGTGAGAGGAGCCAGAGGACGAAATGGCACGTCCACGTGGTTTCCCCATGGTGAAGATTCCCCTCCAGTCCGAGCTTAGGGCTTTGTCGTAACGAGCTGCAAAAGGCTTGCCAAAACACCAGAACAGACTGCAGTGTGGGTTTGGAGGTGGTTGTTGTCTGTCCGGGACAGGTTTACTCACTGTTTGGATTTGGTCCTGGTTTTCTTGCGAGTTCTGTCCGTATATCAGTTGGTGACACATTGTTAGACAAAATGATGTCAGCTCTGTCTCCTCTTTTTCTTGGAGTGCCAGCCTCTAGCTGCTTGATGTGCCTGTCAAAGGTCATGAAGTTTTGTGGCTGTTGATCTTGTTTTATGAGCTCTTTCCAACTCTGTATTAATACTTTATTTTTCCAGTCGGGTGAATATTAGTCATTGATGAAAGCCACTGAATTGGTAGCCCCTGTGGTTGATGCCGGTTCCCTTGTAGAGCAGGTTCTGAACACTTTACCCAAGCACGAGCGTCTTCCTTAGGTTGCCTCACTGTTTTGCTTGAACTCCTCTTCAGTGAATCATTCATTTTACTCCCCTGGCAACTGGGATAAGAGGTGCAATTCCCCTCCGGTTCTGAGCCAGAAATGTTTTTGGTGTGGATATTTGCTGAGAATTGCATTGGCGCCTTCAGTTCATTTCACACACGCCAAGAGCGGTTGTAGGTGGTAATGACTTTTGTTGGGAGAGCTTGGAGAAGTTCCCGAGAAAGTGGATAGTGACAATGTTAACACAGAGTTTTGTGTTATTTAATCCAGGCAATTAGCAAATGAAATGACTGACTAACTGATCTCCAAAGTAAGAGTAGGAAATCGAGGGAATGTGGATTTTCCTCTAGGAAAAACTCTTGATCTTTCTCTCAGTAGGTAGAAAGAGAATAAACATGTTATATAAAGGTTCCTGTCCGCTACGCTACAGCAAGTTCCCCGTTTCTGTACTGAACATCTGTACCAGGACCAGTGAAGCCACAGAAATTCCCAGTTGCTCCTGCTTGCCAGTTATGGGGATGGCCTCCACATGTGGGAATGTGCAAGTGCTTGTAGCTGGTGGCCTGAATCTCTCAAGGTGCTCGGAGTGTAAACACCCTGTTTTTCAGATCTGTCCCTCTAGCCTCTTGCATCATTGTAACCTGACAGCTCTAAATCTATTTTAGGATAATGAGGGGTCATGTACTTTCTTGCTTATTTGTGCTGGGAGTTTTCTTCCTTTGAGTTTTTGCTCTGCTGCAATTAAACTGCTGTGGAGTTTTGTGATTATATTGACCGCAAATTGACTTTTCCGTAGCACCTCTGCTTTCTTTCTGTTCACCCATCTCATTTGTGTGTCTTCTATTTTCTTTTTTGACCTTTTCTAACCATTTATTTATTGTTCCTTTACCTACTGTCTCTACCCAGGGGGCTCTGTAAAGTGGTTTTATGACCTTCAGTAGGAAGAAACTTATAAAAATAAAAGCTATTAGTGGTGCAGCTCGTTGTGTGGCGGGATTTTGCTTGTTTAAACCATACTCCAAGAGTAGGTAACTTGGGTTTGGTCCTTGTATTGTATTTGCAGAACTCTGGCTTATTGCAATTTTCTTCTTCAATAACCAAGAAGCACCTTGCTTTAAAGGTGTAGTGTCTGGTTCCTGTCACAAAAGAGAAGACGTGTTTAAGAGTAAGGATCGTGCAGGGTGGAGTAAAGCACTGTTGCGCGTGAAGTGCCTGGCTGTGTGAGCAGTTAATCGGCGTCTTATTCTCTGCTCTTCTGTGAAATTAATTCATGATACTGTAGTTTGAGGTGAGAACTGAAACACTTGGCTGCAAAAGTGTTGTGAAAAGAGGTTTGAACGAGATGGCTGAGGCTGCAAGGCACAGAGGATCAGGAGGGGTGGTGTGAGATAACGGACACCGCTGCTTGTGTGGTGATACGGGAAGCTGGAGCTGGGTGGAGTTGGGGACAGCAGAGAGTGTGCAGGGGAAAAGGGGGAGATCCATTCAGCCCTCAATTATGGAGGCACTGTGGTTTTCTTTATGCTTCTAGGAGGTGCCCACACGTCTTTTCCTGGAAAGAGGTTAGGGAGGATCTCGGCAGAGCTTGCTGAGGGAGCTCTTCTGTGTTCTTCTTGCAGTGCAGTATGGTTTTCTTTTTAATTGCTTTTTCTTTGCACAGTTTGCATCTCCTGACTTTGGCTGTGCACTGCCATGCTGTTTTAGCCAAGGCCAGCTGCAGCCCATCAGTGGGTTGGAGGGCTGGGCCTGAAGAGGTGAATCGCAATGTGGCGGAGGCTGTGACCGTCATCTCCGTCATCTGCCGGGGGAGCTGCACTCACCTCTACTTGCGTTGCTCAGGATTTACAGAACATGCTACTTCAGGAATCATTTATATCCCAAGTTAGAGACAACTTGGAGCCAGAAACTGGTTAGAAACTGAGCAGGAAGATTTAACTGGTTCTGGATTTAGGTTGATTTTAGTGGTATCTAGCAAACTGTCTCAGGCATGGCAGTGTATCAGGTAAGTAACCCATGACAGCTGCTTTATAAGTGATACCAGTCAGCCTTTTGCAAATACTGAGATGTCCCAAAGCCCAGTCTTGAGCAAGATCTGTGGTGGGTTACAGCATGCACAAATGAATTGGAAGTGGCCTTTAGGGATGACAAGGACCCTCAGGTATCTCAACAACGTGAGCTGAGGAGGAGGAGGAGCACGTATTGCTGTTCAGAGTGAGTGCAGCTCTTGTGGATAAGAGAATCACCAAAATACAAACTGAAGTGAGACAGTGCTCCTCTAGTGTGGAGTGACAGTTTGGGAGTTTGTGTGTATGTTGGTTAAGCTTTGAAGTCTTGGGGTTTTTTGGTTTGGGGTTTTTTTTGCTTTGTTTAAAAGAGGGATATTCCTGCTATATGAACTTTATTTTAACAACAGCTGACTTCTTGACTGGGATTCCTTGTTCCATAAAGAGGCTCTACCCTATGACATTGTGCAAAATCTAATTAGTGTTTCATATCCGGGCAGGGAAGCAGGCACTGATTACCTCCAGAAAAGCTCACGTCTAATACCTGGCTGGCTTACAAGCTTGCTTTTTAAAATATGCTACAAACCAGATAATCAAAGTGCAGCAAAATTAAATTAGCATATTTTAACAGCAAAGCGGAATGGATCAAGAGCGTATTAAGCTGTGCTGCTAATGGATGTAGAGTGCTGGGTGCTTAATTCATTGTCCGAGGTGTTACAGCAGAATGTTCATAAATCCAATCCCAGCAAGATGACAGAGGTAAAACCCCACTTAAACTGATTAACTTGTGTCTGCCCAGAGAAACTGTCATTTAAGATTTGCGCGTGCAGCTCAGCCTTGTTACAAGCTTGCTTTCTCTGTGGTCACTGATGTGACTGAATAAAACAGGGAGGGGTGCACTTAGCAATGTGAGAGGATGCACCGGCACTCCTCCCATCACAAACTAACCTTAATAATGCCAGTAATGTCTTACAAACCCATTCTCCATCAGCATAGAGACTATATGCCTTAATATACCTTGCAAGTGGACCTGTCTTGGCTTAGAAAGATCCACGAGCTGGTCTAGTACAATACCAATTGCTGCTGTGAAGCGTGTGTTTAATGAGAAGGCAGAAATCTGACCTTCGTTTCTAATCATGTTGGTTTCTCTATAATTCTGATGATCCTGTTCATTGCTATGACACATACAAGCCTGTTATTTTTGCGTCTGTCTTTTCTTACTTCGAAACCATCATTTACAATGGACCTCTGTTATTAGAGTGAATTGGTGGGTTCTGCATGATATTTCTTAGTTGCTGGAGTAAAGCAGTGAGAGTCTGTACTGTTTGTAAGGAAGGCGATCGCTAATTGTGTTTTGGATCCTCAGCGAGCCGTTGCTACGTGCGATAGCATCAGGTAAAGTCACAGCCCATCCGAGCAAGTACTGTAAAGACTTCTCCCACGCGGCTTTGTCAGTACATGCTGGTCTCGACCTGTGGCAAACCTGTCGTTCCTGTCCTGGCCTTTTCCAGACCAGAGATGCAGTCTTGCTGAACTATGTGGTAAATGTGAAATTTGATTGTATGCCCAGTAGGGGTAGGCTGAGATCTTCAGTGCTTCTTGCTTTGGGCTTCTGCCAGGAGTAGGAGGCTGTTGCGCTCATCTGCCCAATCCCATTGTGCTTTGATAAAAGCATAGAAATCTTAATGCTCAACAGATACTGTTTCTGGGATGCCCAAGACATTTAGCAGGAGCCTTCTTTCTTTTAAAGAGTATCTTTATTTTTGTGGGTTGGTTTTGGGGGGGACCAGAAGCCCAGAATCTCCTTGTTCTTGTATCAGATGAAGCAGAGTAATCCTCGTGATGGTATTCATCTGCAGTAATTGCTTGTTGAAATTTCAAGGGAAATGCAGAAGTAATTCAGGGCATCTGTAGGTATCACAGATCTGATGCTAATAGAGATGTTCCCTAGATGATTATTCATTTTTATTTCAATAAGTTTTTATAGTATAATCTGTGTACCCCTTGTTAAACTTATTTTTGAGTCAGATTATCATAACAGAAAATGAAGTGACTTGGAATTTCTTTTTACCATAAAATACAAGGTAATGGACTGATTGCAGAAAACCTCAGGAGTGGTACCTTGCCAGGCTTCGGGTGCTAAGCCTTTGAGTCTGGATGGAGTTACATCACTGAAATCAGAAATTGCTGAGCCAAGCACTGAGTTCCTCGTAAAACTGGTTGTTCTGGGGAGCCAAGTTGTATGTAAAGACAGAGATCATTGATCAGTAGACCATCTACTCCAATTTCTACTGATCAGCACTGCCTGCGTGTCTACAGTTGACTCCTTGGTCAATAGATGCTGACTTAGGGGAATAACACTTTGGAAAACAGCCACGAATTGGGTAATCGTAGAGATTCAATTGACTAAAATATGTGGCAAATGCACCTGATGCAAGGCATTCTTTTCTTTAAAGATCTTGGTCTCTAATTAAGAGATCAGCCTTTCTCGGAGCTGCTGGGTTTTAAGAAACTGTTAGTGGATTTGCGTAAGACTAATTCTGTGTGGTTGTCCAACCACTTAGGTGTTGAGGTCTTTCCCTGCCTGAGGTAGAGCTGCATTGGCAGGGCCTGTCTGAGCCTGAGACAAGAACTGCTGATCTTCTGTTCTGAAGTCTGAGGTGGCTCCAGAGCAGTTATGGGAATGCTTTCCTAAAAAAAAGACAATTTAATAAATTGCCTGAAATCTTGCCTTTGTCACATGTGCAGTTTTTCATTGCGGTCTCTCTATGAACAGATTGTCTATGCAGAGCGACCTTTAACTGATAACAACAGATCTTTGGCCTCCTATGGCTTGAAAGATGGGGATGTGGTGATTTTGCGACAGAAAGAGAATGTAGAGCCACGGCCTCCCATCCATTTTCCAGGTGAGACTGAATTTATGTTAATTTTTGCCCTTAGCATCCGAAGGCATCAGTGCTTGTCAAATGTGAACTCTGCCTCTTGGTAGTCTCCTTTAATACCTCGCTAGGCAAAACACTTGGGAATGGGGGTGGCTAGGAATGAGGCAGGGGACATTGTTTTTAAATTAGTTGAAGGGCTTGCTATTTAATGGGCTTTTTATTCTGAGAAAAAGAATAACATGTTTCACTTTTCTTCTGAGGAAAGGTAGGGAAAGCAATGGAAGTAACTTGTTCAGAAAAGCAGTTTTTGTAGAGGCATGTAGATTTTCCCAAGACTGCTGATTCCCTTCCCATTCCGTATAATGACGCAATAATATGCGGTCTGTGCAGCTCAGACACATTAAAAGGCTGTTGCGACGTGTGCTCTGCATCTGTATTGTGACAAATACCCAGAGAAGCTGGATCTTAACAAACCTAGTTATGCAATGATGCATGCAAGCCAGGCTCCTCTAAATCCATAATGTACGAGTGGAGCCCTACTCCTATCTTTGTGTTGCCTGCTGCAGTAATTTCTAGCAAATCCCCATCATAAAAGTATCCCTTGAAAAGAAGCAGTGACTGCTAGCTGTAGGAAGGGCTTGGGAGCAGTGGTTGAGGTTTTGATCCTCCTGCCTTAGCTGGAGGCTTGGTACCTGCAATGCAGGTCTGCAGAGATGTTAGTCTTAAGTCTTTTCTTTAATCTTTTTATCTGAGAGATTCAGAAGTGCCATAGAGACAATGGTGTAGCCTTGTGATCCCCCTGTGTGGTATTTGCATTTGTGAAGCTGGAAATAACTGGTCTGCGATTCAGTAAGTACGCTGCTGAAAAAAAGGGCCAGATAGAAGAATAGACCAGTTATATAAATATGTGCTAGCATTCCTAACCTAATAACCTGAGTATGTGGCAGTGTTTCGGTGGAGCCTTCTGACATGGATTGCTATTTAAAGACCTGTTTAAATACTGTAGCATTATGCCCGACTCATCCTTTCCATGTTTTTTTCCAGTGCTTTTTTCAAGTAGAGTTGTAAATACGAACAACTGACCTCTTTTCCCTCAAGGTCTGCCTAGGATAGACTTCAGCAGCATTGCAGTTCCTGGGACGTCCACTCAGCAGCGTCGGCCACCAGCGCAGCATCTTCGCCCATCGCCTCCTGATGCACCTTCCTTCCCTCAGGGTTTGGACAATCCAGCGTTACTACGGGAAATGTTGCTTGCAAATCCGCATGAACTGTCCCTGCTGAAGGAACGCAATCCGCCCCTGGCGGAGGCACTCCTCAGCGGAGACCTTGGTAAGTTGGTTTTTTATTCGCATGAGGTGGTTTTAAATCTGTTTGAGCTCAATTCTAATAAAAGGCAGCCACAAGTGTTTAACTAGCTGGGCTGTTTGCTGCCAATGCAGTGATAATGCTGATAAAAGGTACTAGCTGCGAGTACTGAAGGCAGAGTCCCTCTCCCTCAAACGAGACCAATTTCAGCAACAGCTTTGCCTATTTTTCCCGCTTGGCTTTTTGAACATCCTCTGTCCCCTACTATGAAAGATCAGGTGCACAGATGAGTTGAATTTCTGTGAACAAGAGTGGCTCAGCTTGTTTTCTATGCTAAGACTCTCTGAACGCACTAGTTCTCAGTAGTGGTGTTGCACTTGCTGCATCCCAGAACCCACTCAGACCTCCACAGAAAGCAAGACATTATAAAACCAGCTGCTGAAGAAGTGGACAGTAGAAGGGGAGAGGGAAAGGGGTGTCTGTCCCATTTACTTCCTCCCAGAACCATCCAACAATGGTTTCTTTAGGGAGCTTTTCCCATAGAAATACTGTTGCAAGCTTTTTGCAAGTTTAAAAAAAAGAACTTGGAAGTGTTTATGTATTTTGGGCACATCATGTGGCACAGTTAAATTATAGTATGGTGTCCTTTGCTTTCCCTGCAGGCGAGTAGTTGATCTTGGTGCCTCGTTCCTCATCTGATGAAACTCTGATACAGTGTTTTTTCCAGAATGAAAACTGAGTGGCTTCAGTCATTAAAAGATGTTTGTCAACCTCTGGAAGGGATTCAGTTAGGAAATAAATCTTGTTGAGTTTGGGGAAATGAAGGAAGAGGAGGAGTTTCTAGTGGGAGGCCTTTCTCCCTCTTTTTCCCCCCACTTTTGAAGTTATATCCTAATGATTTCTCCCTTAGTCAAAGGAAGCTAGAAGGGACCTTGCGTGGATGTGGTTGGTCTATTGCATTTTTTTATTCTCTGACTTTAGCTCATGTCCATAGAGCTAAACATGTCCTTTGTGCTCTAAAACTTCTTCACACCTCTTGAGCTCTGTCTGTAGTGCAGAAGAGATGTTCTTCCCCTCACCTTGAGAAGAACGTGCTGGTGTTGGCACAGGAAATAAGAGGTTAAGCCCAAGATGCCCAGAGCTGGCTCATCTGCTAATCTTTATTGCCTGTTATGCACATTAAACTTTGATTCAGGTGTGCATTTTTAGTCCCAAATTGCTGCAGTGGAATGTTAGGAGGAAGCGGTTTTATCTGGCTGTGCTGTCATCGTTTTGTATTGTTACTATTGGTATTTGGGCACAGATCCAGTTCTACTCTTGCTCTAATGTCCAAATATATGCATAGATACTTGCCATATGATTGCACTGCATGCATTGCAAGCACATTAGAAGGCACCTGCTATACAGAAGCCTAATTTTAAAAAATCAAAACACATGCAATGCCTTCTTGAGGAATGGACTTTGGGCCTGAGAGCTACTTTATGGGAACTGCATTACTCAAAGCAGAAGCACAACCTCTTGTGTTTACAGAATTTATAGCCAAGTGTTTTTGTGAATGTATGTGATCAGATTCAAGCAGTAAAAAATAGCCATAGGTCTCCCAAAAAAAGGGGGATCTAAAAAGCTGTGTCCTTAGAAAGTGTGGCTAGACTTCCTGAAGCAAGTGTCCTTGCTAGCTCCTCTCGATTACAGTGGTAGGCCTTCAACTTTAGGGGTTGTAATATCTGTGTCTTGGCCCATGCTGTTTGGGTTTAAAGTTTTGCTGTTAATCTTTTTATGTCTAATTATGTTGGTTCTGCTTTTTGCTGAATCTGCAGACAGTTATTTTTGCAGGGGTTGCTGAGTGTAAAGCATGATATATTCTTGCAATCAGTTCTTGTAGATGGGCCATTTTATTGAGAGTTAAGAAATCTCAATTCTGTCTATGGCTGTGCTACTGAGATACCTTTGCTTCTTCACAAACGGGTATAATGATTGCTGCATTCGTAAAATGCTTTGGTATCAGCAAATGAGAAAATGCAAAGTATTACTGTTACTGTGCTTGTTTTTCTCCTTAGTGGAAAAGAGAGGTTGTCTGAAGACTTTTCAAAATACTCATGTACAATTCAAACTAGAAGCTTGTGTTCAAATTCTGTATTCTAAATTTCTGGTCTGGGTATAATTTATCTGCTGTTTTTGCAGATGTTCTTTCCAAGTATTGTGTAGGCAATTCGTGCTGCAGTAGAAAAACGAATTGCGGTTTTAATAGCAACTCTTTGTAAATACTGTCGTCTTTATGCTTCTGATTTTTCTTTCATACAAAAAAGTGTACGTGCAAGGAAACTCACTCTGATTGCTGTGACAGCATTGCTGTGTTTGGGTACCAGGCACAAGGAGAAATAGCTCCATCCAGTTGTTTTTCATCTTAGCAGGTTCCCAAGTTTGTGACCAGTCCTTTGAGGTCCATCCATACTGCCTTCAGATGAAGCCTTTTGTGACTGTGCTACTCATTCTATCCCTGAGTGCATGCTGGCATAAAAAAAGCTTGCTGTGCCAGAAGTTGATTTGTAAGAGTAATTTCCGGTAAAAAGCATTTCTGTATTTCTTTGTTACTGCAGAGAAATTCACCAGGGTGTTGGTGGAGCAACAGCAGGACCGAGCCCGGCGGGAGCAAGAGAGGATTCGACTCTATTCAGCTGACCCTTTTGATCTTGAGGCACAGGCCAAGATAGAAGAAGACATAAGGTAGCAAGCCGAAATCACACGCAGGCTCTGGAGGTCTTTAGGGAACTCTTTTTTCACAGGGTGCTTCCATCCAGCCTGGTGCTTTTCCCTTGAAGGACGCACAGAATGTGTTTAGATGGCAGATCCTGCCTTAAGACAGAAATTTGCTTGTGGGGCTACCTTGCCTGTGGGAAGCTTGGGAACTCCAGACCTATAGGCACATCCCATCCTTGTAGATAAATCCAGCTGAGCACAGAGCATGAGCTCCAGCACCACTGCCCGTGAGGGTGCTGCCCCAAAACTGTCTAAACTGGGCCACGCCGAAATTGATGGAGAACATGGATGGAAAGCGCTTAGCAAAGATCTTCTTGAGATATAGTGTTCAGATGCCTTGGACATCTCTTAAAGCTAAGCACTGGGCCCTTGCTGGTCTCTAACCTGAGTTCTTTGCACAGCGATGTGGTATCCTTTCTCCCAGCTGCCTTCAATATTTGGTTTCCCTCATTAACTTTTTTTTGTATCTGTGGCTAATTCCAGACTCTGAACCTCACTGCTGTCAAAAGAGTCTTTCTGTAGGAATGATGTTCTGCTCATGGACGTTTGCTCCCCCTTTCTGTCTTCCAAATGTAATTGCATTGGTCTGAGCCTTGATTTCTTAAATTGACTGATAAATCCTTGAGTCAGAACATGGCTAGGGTTTTTTCCTGATGTAGAAATGTCTGTCTTATACAGACTCATAGTTGGTCATGACCAAAATTCATTTGTGATAAGAAAACGAGTTCTTGCATTACGACTGACAAGGTGCTGCTGGAGGATAAATGCTTAGCGTTTATGCATTCTATTTTTCTGCATTGCTATTTAGAGATAGCAAAACATTGCTCTGAGCTGCAGGAGCACTTTACTTGCTCCACAGATGAAGGAGAATTGGGAGGGATGAAGATGATGTGCCCAAGGTTGTGCAGCTGTTATAGAACAGTTTGGGCATCGAACAGTCCCCAAATTTCACACCCGACCTTATTTTCTTTGATCACTTGACATGCCTTCCTTAACTGGATGCTGTCTGCCTGAGAGCTACTGCAAGCATCATATTTTTCAAGCCATGTTTCTCTCCTTTAAGTGTATCATAGGTGGAAGGAGTGTCAAGCAGGGAGGGAAGAGGGTAGCAGTTTTAACAAGAAGGCTGAAACTGAAGTTCAACCACCGTAGTATATCTTATTTAAGCTTAAATGTTAAGAGACGGTACAATGTGTGGTTCTTCAAGTTGTTTCATGAATATCTGAAGTCAGAGTGGACTAGTGGCAGTGTAGCAGGGTGCTTTAGTCCCCAAGAAAGCCAGATCTCAGATACTGCTTGGTTTTTTGGGGAGGGGTGGGGATGCCTGCCCTCTTCCCCCCCACCCCCAAAAAACCACATCTACCCATCTTGTTGTGGGAAGGCTACTGTAGTATACATAAAGGCAAGAGAAGAGTTCAGCTCCCTTCCCCTACTGAGGGGGAAAGTGAAATAGTTTCACAGTCAGAAGCCCTTTTCTGTTGCTAGATAAGCTGTTTCAGATGCAGTCACTGCTGATACCCATCACTTTCAAGATTACTGCAAGGCCTGCAATGTGGTTCGTGAGTGTTTCTTCTGTAGGCTTGAATTTGCAGCAGGGGCTTGTGATCATGGTGGTGTTCTCCCTGCAGATTTGCTACTCTCCTTCCATCCCCGTGCCTGCAAAAGGCAAGATACCAGGGAAACGTTGGAAGATTTTAACGTTCAGCTGCTGTGTGGGATTCCAGTGTTGTAGCTACTGGCAACATCTTCATCATGTGCACTCGGTGCTTTATTTTAGAGTGACTAATAAATATGCAGTTTTTCACCCACAAGTTCTCCTGGTTAACTCTGTGATGACAAGGTTTTGTTGCAAGCAGAAGTTTGTGAGGTGCAGGTGTCTCAGGTCCTAAATGCTGTAGCATGAATTATGCAAGATGTTGGAAGGAATGGTCTTCATTCCTCCTGGGAAGTGACTTGGTATTTCTGGATCAAGACAAAATCATTGCTAGCAATTCCTCTGTTAAGGCTATGTTTAGCTAATGAAGCAGTCTTGGTGGTTTAAAACAAACTGTTTGTAACTCGCTGAACAGTAGCGGGTGGGATTACCAGATCTGTTTGCAAGTCAGAAGGATGCTCACAAAATCACTGGTTTTGCTGAAAGAAGGTCTGATTTTCTTTCATTTATTCTCCACTTAAATTTAGGCAACAAAATATTGAAGAGAATATGACAATAGCAATGGAAGAAGCCCCCGAGAGTTTTGGCCAGGTGGTAATGCTGTATATTAACTGCAAAGTCAACGGACATCCAGTGAAAGCCTTTGTTGACTCAGGTGAATTGCTCACATTTTAATCTCTTGCTCCATACCCTCCTTTGGCTCATTGAGGGAGATGGTAAACAATCCAGAAATTTTGCCTGAAATATTCGCTTTCCCTAGTGAAGCATGATGTTAAAAGATTTTTAAAGCATCTAATTAAAATCTGAGAGCACTCTGGGTGTTGTGTAAGGCAAGCAGAGCAAATTGTTGAGATACTTTGGGAAGCACTGCAAATGAGTGATCGAACACCCCTGGATCAAGGCTTTGGTGGGAATTTCTGGTGTCTGATGGTTGCAGTGCTGGAAAGGTCACTGCCAAATGTGTGCCTTACTTCAGTTTACAGATGAGGGGAATTTTGCTTGCCTGTAATGCTGTACTTTCCATCCAGAGCTTTAAAGGGAAAGTACTCAGGGTTATTTCAGCTCAACAGCAATATGTACTTTACTGTCAGTGCTTATCTCTGGGTATACACACAGAGTAAATTAAAAGCAGGGAGATTCACAAGCAGCACTTTGTGCTGTAGTGCAGTTCCCTGATACAGGTGGTACGGCTTCCTGGCTGCTGAGTGCGGGATTTTCCTCCCTTTCAGGACAGAATTTTAATTTGGGATGACCCCTCAGGATTTAACTCTTAATTCTGTTGCTGGTAGGTGCCCAGATGACCATTATGAGCCAATCTTGTGCTGAAAGGTGCAACATAATGAGGCTGGTAGATCGGCGGTGGGCTGGCATTGCGAAAGGTGTAGGGACACAGAAAATCATTGGCAGAGTGCACTTAGGTAAGTACAGGCATTTTTCTTCTTTGGGCAGCCTTGGTGGCAGTTTGACTGCATCTAATTTAATGCTGTAAATGTTAGAAACTCCCACAGAGTAAAATAAAAAGTGCATCGGCAATATGTTCATTTGACTTGGATGCAGTAATCTGGCTTCTGTCCTGTTTAGTGCTTTTCTTAGTGGAATTATCTTAACACTTTAGTTGAGGGGGGGGTTTCCAGCTCCTGCAGACATAGAGGAGATGTTCACACTGCGTGCAAAAGTGAGTGTGTGCAAAAATGTGAAATAGCAGGATCTTTCCTGCTTGGAGTGTGACTGTTCAGCAGTATGAGTAGCTCAGGAAGAGTTCCAGTACAGCTGAGTGTTTCATATTCCTCCGGGAGGAGAACGCTGTCTGTGTTCTTGTGCAGGTTTTCTGGATGACAGAAGGTTGTCCTTATTGTCTGAAAAATGGATCCTCTTTGCTGTTGTCACTTAGTCTTGTGCTCTAATGAGCTGTGCCATTACTTTAGCTCTAGCTCAGAGGGTTAGATAAGCAGTACTTAAGGCTGTACAGCAGGTCAGCTTTTAAAATAATTCATTACCTGAGACCAACACGTGCCTGATAGTTATTGGGGCTTGCACAGGGCTTGACTTCCTGGGGCCAAAACAGTATGTTGGAGCTCTGGTTTCAGATTTACCCCGCAGGCTTGTGCAGACTTTTCCTAGGCGATGGAAGAACAGAAGGCAGAGTCCTTGTGCTGTTAGCTTGTGAGGTGGTAACTCATCTTCCTTGCATTTCAGCTCAGGTTCAGATTGAAGGGGATTTCCTGGCATGTTCCTTCTCAATCCTTGAAGAGCAGCCCATGGACATGCTTCTAGGACTGGACATGCTTAAGAGGCATCAGGTAACAAAAGCGGTTTTGAAGCAGTTACTGGCTCTTCCACGTCAATCACTAAATATGACATAAATGCCATTCCTGTGTGTGTATTAGGATTTTCTGGAGTGATAATAGTAGATTGTCTTCCAGCCAGTTGTGGAAGAAGTACATATGTGACATACATCATGGCTACCTGTATGGTGTCTGGCTGCTCTCTGAAGTTTTTTTGCTCTGAACAGAGATGCTCGGAGCTTTGAAACAGAATGATTTATTACAAATGAAGGCATCCGGGGGCCCTTGCCTATAGCTGAAGCTCTCAGCCCACCTTTGTTTAGTGTCTGTGAGCTGTTCCTGTTGGAAACGAATTGTTTAACCTGCCTTGTTTTCCCTTTTTCTCCTGGAATCACCTGGTTCTTTTGGGGGCCCTGATATCTTGATGCTCTCCCGCAGTGTTCCATTGATCTCAAGAAGAACGTACTGGTGATCGGCACAACTGGCTCGCAGACCACCTTCCTCCCAGAGGGCGAGCTCCCAGAGTGCGCGAGGCTGGCTTACGGGGCAGGGCGGGAGGACGTGCGGCCGGAGGAGATTGCTGACCAAGAACTGGCAGAAGCAATACAGAAGTCCGTAGAGGAAGCAGGTACCACAAGGAGCCCAACTGGAATATTAGGTGCCATAGTTCTCTTGCTATGTATCAGGATGTCTGTCGGCAGTCACTGGGAGGCCCCTCCTTCCTCTTCTCGGCTCCTAGCGGACGTAATCTAATGCAGTGTCAGTGAGTAAATAGTGGAGAGAACGGTGCTTTCTTGCTCATGGCCTCTAACTGCACCTCTGTCTGTCTTGCAGTATAGCAATATCTGTCAGCATGAAGGCGTTTGGGGGTGCTTGCTGTTTAATTTGTGCTCTCTTTGCAGCTTCCTACCAGCTCTGGTCTCTTGGTCTTTGAAGATGTGGAGATAAATGGTTGTCTCTGGCACCCATTCACCTGGTTCAAATTGTAGTGCCTAGCCAGGGACATGAGTCAGTCAGGTGATATTTTAGTCATCACATAAGTACAGCGTTGTGGCAACTTCTGTGACCCTGTTCTTAGCAGCTACAGCATATAAAAACACAGGAACCTTAACAGTGAGTACACATCTCAGGTGGATGAGCAAATACCCATTTTGGCAACTATTTTGGTTTTACATTTGCAGTGGTCTGGAAGCACATCTGTAGCCAGTTTCTGCCCCTCTGCTGAGGAGCTGTAATTTTGTAAGATGTGTTTCCTGGCAGTTTTTGCCCACCTATTTGCTCTGGGACAATGTAAGTTCATGAGAATTTTTCCAAACAGTACTGTTTCAGCATTTTTTCCTTAACATTCTCTAAGGAATGTGCTTGTGCCCCTGGAAGATAAATTGCTGCTTTTACTGAAGATTACTTTTGCTCTAAATAGCTTATTTCCTATTCATTCAGAAGAGGCAGCTGAATTCACATCCTAATGTACATCATCAGCTGTGTAAAGGCGCTCTACAAAGAGAATTTTCACCCTCCTCTCTTATAGTTTTGTTCCCTGTGACTCTAGAAGCCATAGGCTGCATAGCAGAATTTAGTTAAATGGAGATGCCAAAATAGCTGAAAGCTGAGCTATTAGCCAAACTGTCTGAAACATGGATTTTCTTTTTAACTCCTCTTTAACTTCAGCATAAAACTTCTGAATAAAGGAAATCTTCTCTTTTGTATTTTCCAATCTTTCAGCCGAATGGTGAATAGCTCACAAAGTGTATTCCTTAGGCCTTCTTCAAAACTGACAGAAAGATAACACTTTGTATGCATGTGTGTTAAAGGGAAGAAGACTTTAGAGTTTTTCTCCTACCTGTTCCTTTGAAAGCATACAATAAGATGCCACTTTCCCCTACAAACCCAGAAGTCTTTGCTGGGTTGTGTTTAAGCTGATGGGTTGTGATTTCTTAATTATTTTTATTGCTGTCTTTTAAGACTCTAGTGAAAACATTTGTTCATATTTAAAGTTGAAGTGTGATATTCAGATCTGCTTTTATAATGCACTGAAGTTTTTCTTTAACAATTCCTGTCTATCCCAGTTGCTGCTTAATCATCCAAAGAGTAAGCAGTAACTTAACCTGCAAATAACTGACTTAATTACATTAAGGAGAGCACAGGACTGTGCCCATTTGTCCCTATGACCTGTTTTTCTTCCACTCTGCAGCCCTGGAAGTCTTAGTCTTCAAAACCTCCAGAAGAAGGCCTGCCTTTAATGAATCAGTTCAATGAATCAATGATATGTTTGACTTTTGAAGCCAAGTTTGAATGCTCATTAACTCAAGTTGCAGCAAATAAAGAAACGCAAAGTGTAAAACAGATTTAACCTTGCTGCTGTCAGATTTTGATGTAGCTAAGGGTCAGACTTGGTTGCTTGAGCTATTCTCTCTCGTGTAACCTGGAAGAGAAAATGTAGAGATTAAATATTAGTTCTCTCGTGAAAATTCTGAGCCTGATGCAGCCAAGGCTGATTTTTGCAGTATCTCGCCATTTAAGATCAGACTTGGCAGAGGCCATGGTTGGATTTGGTTGTCGTCTGAAAAAGGGTCGAATAGAAAGCAAAACCTCTGTCTGAAAAATGTGAGTCTATACCATTAAAGCATTTGAGCAAAGTGCTTTAAAATGAAAAAGTGCCTAAAATGACTGAAATCAAAGCTGCTTATGTACCAGTGCAGTCTGGAAGGCCGAGTGGCTTTTAAGGCTAATCAGCAGTCTACTATTTCCCATCGATACTGAGCCCCAAAGGAATGTGAAAGACTTCGGTCTTGGAATAAAAAGGCATTTTGTGTATTCACCTAGTACTTGTAGAATGCTGATAAAGTGAAGGTAGGTCTTGTTTAGATTGACTGTATATAAGTTTTACACATATGACAAGCTTCTGGCTCACAGGCAATTGTTAGCTGCATCTTGAGATGTCAGAGTATTAACATATATGCCCTCTTCCTCTCTTCCAAAACTATTAGCTGCTGCTAGATGGTACCAAGAAAACCAAGTCAAAGAACAGGAAACTGGAGAGGCAGAAAAAGAGAGTGGATATAGTGCAGCGCCAGGAGACTCGGCTCCCCACAAGGCCTGTGTTCTTTTATAACAGCTTGAATTTTCGCTGCCTTCTGGTAGATGGTACAACAGAACTCACTGTGTACATCAATAGGCTATTAAAGTTCTCATTTTGAATGCACCTGGATTACTCTTGAGCCTTATTCAATCCACCGAAGCCCACTTTAGCAAGTCTCATGGTTTTTGTCAGCTGACCTGCTGGTGTTTCGATGCCTATGAAAAAGCAGCTGAGGTGGAGGAGTCCTGGTATGTTTTCTATGTATGGCAAGATCAGTTTGCCTGATCCTGTGATCTACTAGATCCTCCACGTTTGCTTCACTTATGTTTGAGAGCTTGCTCTTTTATTGCCAATATGCAACATGTTCTCCCCTTCTCCCTCTGTCTCAAAACTGGTAATGGCTCAGTGATTGTGGAGAACTTAGAAAACTGACAGAAAAACCACAGCTGGTGTGGCAGGAAGCATTTCCAAGTAGCTTATCCCATATACAGGTTTTTATCCAGAAAGCCTTGATAAGAAGAGCACCTCATCATATTTGCAACTCAGATTTTTCCTACTATAGGGAGGAATTTATCCCTGCTGGTGCACTTTGTGAAGAAGAGTTTGTTCCCAGTGTTAGCTGGATTGGTCTTCTTGACGGGGCTAGGATTCAGCTCCTGTAGATACCCTGTGAGAAGGGTGACAGTGAGTCTCAGAAGGATCATGCTGAGGAGTGCTTGGCAGAATATCAGCTATTTCTGCTGTCTAAATAACTAAGATTCCCTGATGTATTTGACTGATTACACCCTTATTACAGAGCCAGTGAATCAAAGGACAGGCCTGTTCCCTCTCTAAAGGGTTGGTTTTGCAGCAGAGAGCACAAACATAATACTACCATGTAGAAAGAGGAAAAAGATCCCTCCTGTTTTCATTTGTATCCTGTGTCAGAAGCCTCTTTGCCACCCTTATGAAAGATGAGCAGTCTGGAAATCTGCAGGATAATTCTGGCTTTTTAATATTCCAATTTTGTCAAGTTGTTATAGTTGCATTAAAACCAGATGTGCAGCTGGTAGAATGGGTAACTGTGCATCTGCTGCTGTATTTCATACCAAAGTGTATCTGTCAGAGGTGCTGTATCGCAGTGTGTAATGCACCGTCTTTATCTAATGGAGAATAAAAGAAACAAATACCTGAGGCAAAAAAGGCAGATTCCTTCCACGATATTGAACACGGATAAATCCTAGCTGTATGTATGAGCATGGTTAGTCAGCTGTTCCCAGTAAGCCTGCATATCTGTAAAAAGAGGAAGACTTAAGGTAAAACAGTCCTATATTTTTAAGACCATTGAGTTTGGAGGGCTGTGGGAAAGGAGAAGGAATCAGTGAAACAAATCCTACAGAGTAAAACGTGCATAGCTGTTTGGATATCTAACACTTGGACAAAGTAAATCCTAGCATACTTTAATAGAAGAACATGTGCTATTGCAGCAAAGGCTATACTAGTGATTTAATGAGAGCATGAGACCAGATATATTTGCACAGACTGTTAGCAAGATAAGTTCACGTATTTAATTTTGCCTGATAACCAGTGTTTGGTGCTACTGACAAAGATCTGTAATCCATCTGTTCTCCACATGGAGAAGGAGACATTGAGTTGGGTTTGACTTCTGGCTGTCTCTTCACTTGCTCTGCTCTTCTCAGTCTTGGGCAGCGATTCCTTTTTGGGATGTCTCTGACATCTTTCACTCCAGGATCTTTTTCCTTCCCATTCGCAGCAAGCTGAAGTCTGCTTGTTTTCTCTTGCATACGGTGGCACAGGACAAGGCAGTAGCTACTAGGAGTAGAACTGGGGAACTGCGATGCCACCTCAGGTCTCATTTCCCTGCAGTGTGGTTCCTCTTTGTCTTCTGCAGTATGGAGAACTAGTATAGTGCTAGACACATGCCTTTTGCTGCATATATTTTATCAAGTGTGTAGTATCACCCACAGACCACTTTGCAAGTGTAGAAGTACAGGCAGCACAGCCTTTAAGTTGTTCTTCTACAGAGATATTTTTTGACTTGACGTAATGAATTTCCCAGACACAACAGTGGCAAGCAGAACTTTTTTTGGAAGAAGTGAATGGGAAGAGCTCCTGCTGTCCAGTGCACTATCTTTACGGACAGTTGTGGGGGGAAGCTGAGAAATTGCAGGACTATAACCATGCATGTTGTGTGCTTTGAATGCTAATGCAAGTTTGGTGTGTTTGTTTCCTAATCCAAACAGAACGTCAGAAGCCTTGATGCATGTAGTGTGTGTTTACTGCAGCTGGAGTGGGCCACAGACCAGGTATTTATAGCCGTTAGTTTATAAGCTTTCACTACTACATTCACGCTACCGGCAGCAGGGCTGTCCTTACTTTAAACTATACTAGGGAGAAACCCACATGGTGTGAAATTATCAACTCCTTCACTTAAGAGTGCAGAAGAAGGTTCTGCCTTGCTTGGCCAAAGGTAACAAATTTGTTGGGTAAATTTCTTAGAAAAGTTGGAGCCCTTTGTCCATGGAAAGGAGAGGCTTAGAGCTCTGAACTTCCTTTCTGTGCTCTCCAAGCAATACTCACTTATCTAAGACACTTCTGGTGCCTCAACCTGAACTTGTGTTGAGCAGAGACAGCAAATTCCTTAACATTGCTCAGCAGTTCAGGGGAGTCGTACGCAAAATGGACCAGCATGAGACCCTGCTGATAACTGTATGTCCTAATACAAGATTAAAGCAGATCTGGTGAACTGAAATGTCATTGTGCTGTTGTATGTGAATTATTTCTTTGAAACAACATACCGATTAATGCAGCAGGGGTACGTCACAAATCATGCCCCCTCGCAGTCATCAGTTGTTTGGGCTTTTATGTGACAAGCGAGTGTAAACACTTAAGGTAGGGAAATAGTTGGTGATAGTGGACTTTTTAATGGCTTTAACTGAACAGATGCAGCTCAGCCTGTAATGGCTGTATGTGCAGAGTTAAACAATTTAACTAACCAGTTACTTTAGGGAAAAATAGTAGGTTAAGTGGCTGCATTAGATCTGTCATGCATAGCTATCTGATCTGAAGTGAATCTAAGTAAGTCCTGATGGTACTAATTCCTATATTTTGAAAATCTTGCACTCTTTGTGGAGAATGTTAACACCAACATATCTGAATTATGTGATAATCTGCTAACCAGCTGTCTTTCACTTTAAATGTATATGGGTTCCCAGGTGTGTGGGGGTTCTGTAATTAAAGCCTGAAAGGTTGCTTGTTTCTGTTATATGAAAGCTGCTTGAACAGAGGCTTTTCTCAAAGATGCCAGTTGGCAGCTGGTTTCCTTCCTTCACAACAACAAACAACGTTAACTTATAAAAGAATAAGTGTCAAGTATTTTATATCCACAATTACAGTTCAAGCTGGCATAATGTCATGGAGGATGTTTGCTGACCTCTGAATATCTTGCTTTCTAATCGCTGCCTACATTAACATATTGAAGAAAAACACAGAACAAGCAATTGCTCTGTCTGACTAGTATTTTTTCGTTGTTGTCATTGTCACATCTGCCCTGATATTCAGGTGAAAAAATTATGTTCCTTGTCTTATGTTCCTGATTAAGGCAAAGGTTATGGCTAAAAGAAAACCTAAAGTTATTTTAAGCTTCAACAAACCACTGAGTAGCATCTGTGAAGCCTCCCTCTAAAAATACTGTGTACTTGTATGCTGCTGGAGTATCTCTTTTCTGTATCACGAAGAGAAGTGTAGATCTTGCTCTCCTTTGAAAAATGGCTCTTAAAAGTGAGATTTGGGGATTTCATTATCTTCTCAGTGACTCTAGATATATCTGCTCACTTTGAAGTTTAAATGTCCTCTAGTTGTGAGCTCTCAAAGCACCTTGGAACTGGCTTCTTGTGTCTTTTGTTGTCAGTAATTAAGTGTCTGCAGCTGGAGTGTAGTTATTGGATTTGCCCTTAGTTAATATTCAGAGCACTGTGGACAGTCTGTAATAACTCTTCTTGCAATAACTAATGATAAATGGAGCGGTGCTCTGCTGAGTAATTTCCAAACGGATACGGTGTGCCAAGCTGATATGCAAACTATCCTTTTAGCTTGTATTCCAAAGGTAGAAATACTTGAAAAACGGTGGTTCTCATACATCTTAACTGCTTCTTTCTCTTTTTCTGTATGCATAGAGAATAGTGACAAAGAAACTACCTCACTGGAAAAGCCCTCATTACCAGCTTCTGATGGGTTTCAAAATCCAGTCCAGTCTTCAGAACTAAGTTCCAAGATCTGTAATCCCACAAATCAATTACTTGATCGTTCCGTCTCTGCCCCTGCTTCAATTTGCTCACCCATATCTAGCCTCGCAGAGCCCATTGATCCTAGAGCCATGAAGTCTTTGGAGCCTTCAGATGAATGCCAGATAACCCCAGAAAAAGAACATCCTCTCTTATTACGGCATCTTTCCAATAATGCTTCTTTGGCAAATAATGACCGTTCTCCCCAGATGGGGGAGGTAACCTGTCGCAGCCCAGCTTGCCTTTCACAGGACACACTCGAAGAAACATTTGTTGCTGACAGTCTAAAGGAATGTAATTCTAAGGAACAAGGCCGTGGCCAGGAACCTCCTTTGGAAGTGACACAAGAAAACAGCTTGGCTGACGCTGCTGCTAAGCACGGGCAAAATAAAGGAGTACCTTTGTCTTCAGAACAGGAGGAACAAAAGAATGAGCTTCCCGTAGATCATCAGATGTGCAAAGAACCAGTGAATGAACATCTGGAGAAACAAAATGAGGCAACTGACCCAGAACGTCCCTGCAACGTTGTTGGGGTTGAGAAACCTGCTGCGGAAGAAGAGGGTCATACAGGCATCCAGCCAGAAAACTCTCCTGCAGAAACAAGAGGGAATGGACTGGAGAAAGTAGGTTTTTCCTGCGTGAAAGAGAGGATTCAAATGTCAGTGTCCCGTAGCTGTATGCATACGGAAACCTTTATGGAAATAGATGTAGTTGAGCAGTCTGTAGCTGAAGTGCACAGCTCAGCGAGCAAGCAGGAGTGGCAGGCTGAGAATGGAAGTGTATCTGATGTAAACTTGGATCCTCCTTCTATGGAGGTGGAGTCACTGAAGTCTGACTCCTCCTTGAATGATCCGGTTTCCACTAGTGATGTGCTGCAGTCTAAAAGCACCAATGAAATTCCTGCAAAGTATGAGTTAGCTAATTTAACCACTGAAAACAGCTCTTCCCCCTCCAGCATCCCTCAGCTGGACACTGACCCAGGAGCATCCTCAGAAGAGCCATGTTTCTCTCTAGCATCGGCCTTGAAAGAGCTTCACAAACTCTTGATTATCAGTCGTAAAGGAGAATGTAAAATCCTTGCATCTGAAGAAGTCTCTCAGTTGGAAATGGTTCACAAAGAACAAGCAAAACAGAAGGGGCTTCCTGAAGATAAGCATGAAGACTTAGATCCAGACAGCCAGGAACAGAGTTGCTCCTTCTATAAGGAGAGGTCTGAAGGTAGAAATGCAGAGCAACAACTAGGGGAAGAGCACTGTGATTGCGGAATAGAAAAAGTTTGCGTCACGTGCATCAGTCGCACACCATCAGCTGTCAGAAAAGATGCTACAGAAATGCAGGAGCTCTCAGGTAAGAGTGATTCGATCATGCTGAATTCTGCCATGACATCTGCTGACCAGCAAAAGAGCTCTGAGCAGGCAAATATTTTGGCGGAATGTGATCAGAGTCCAACAAATCAGACTTCAGAGCAAAATGCATCTGTTTCTTCTAAACCTACTTTGGATGAAGATATGTCTCAAGATACTCAGAGCTTCTTCACAGGAGCATCTGGGAGAAGCAACACCTCGGCTCCTGAAGGTCTGTGGCCGTTGCGTGGGTTTGAGGAACCTCTGCTGCACCCACCTGCTGGCTCTTCTGAACTTATCTCTGTGGCTTCTCCACTGCCCGCTTTCCCTGCGGCTGACATTGATCGGATTCTTTGCGCTGGTTTTACCATGCGGGAAGCTCTTGAGGCTTTGGAACAAGCAGATGGAAATGCAGATCTTGCTCTTCTCATTTTGCTAGCCAAGAGTATCGTTGTTCCTACATAACTACAGAAGTAGCAGCTGACTGGAGTGTCTTTTCTTTTAAAGGACTTATCTAAATTATACATCATAACACACAAGCAGAATGTTGAGCCAGATTTTTTTAATTATTTGCAGCCAAAGTAACTTGTCTCTTCTGTTTCACTTTTTAGATTTGGCCTTTTAAAAGAAAGAAAACATCCTAGCATTGTATGGACAGGATAGCTTTTAATTCTTATGATGCATACTGGATTAAAATTAATGTTTTTATTTAAATGTACAATTTTAGAATAAGCTCCAATGTTACAAATAAGAAGCAGAAGCCATTAAGGTCGCCGCCGCCGCCCTGTCCAGCACAAAGCCGATTGCAAAGTGAATTGAATGCGCGTATGTGTGTGGCCAGAGGCAAGGCCCAGCACGTGCTGTTACAGGATGAGGTGCGCACTGAGTTCAGTGTGATGCAGGCGCAAAACAGAGCTTGTCCCAATGGACTGTGGATTTGTACCAGTTTTAGCTCTCCTATGCTTTATAACCCAATGTCCATCTGTGATGCTGACAAACAATTACAGTAGCTACTAAAGGTATGTAGATGCCTACAGGTCTTGGGATGTGTAAACCTTTGGGAGGGGGGTGGAGGGGATTTTTGAAAGTGTGCATTTTTGTGTGTGCACATTGAAAGCTGATGCCTACTTTTGCCAAACCCTTTATGCTATTGGGCCAGTGTGTTAAAGTTTACAATGTGGGGATTGAGAGATGGGGAGAAGAAGGGAAGGGATAGAACTTGGTGCTACCAAAAACAAGAGACGTAGTAACTTATTTGAAGATGTGCTGGTATTAGTCGTAAGCAGGGGGAAAGGGAAAAGGGGGTATTTTACATTTTTCTAGCTTTGCCCACATAATGTTCCCCCATACGAAAGAACGAGCTCAGCCCCCAAGGCAAATATTTAGTGATGAGATTGCTTAACAAACAGATCGTGTGTGTTATGGCTCTTGTCCTCCCCCTTCCCCTCCTCTTGCCCCTCTAAGAATAAACTCAGTTTTAGTGGATGCATTCTCTATGCACTGAGTGGGCACGTGATTAGAAATGAAAAAAAATCAGCTTTGCACTAGTTTATCTCAATGTTTGGGGATGACCAGCCTCTCAGCTGTGGAAATGCAAACTGCAGAAAGCCTTTAGTGGCTTGTGGGGTACCAGTTTAATACCTCCTAAAGAGTGAGGGCTCTTTGATAGGGTTTATGAAACAAATGCACTGATGTGGCTTCTGCATTACAACCGTTGTGGCCTTCTGGGAAGTCCTTGGTGAGAAGCCTGCCTGACTAGGACCCATCGAGGCTCTGCTGTAGGAAGCCCTTTCCAGGTGCTTTTTTTGGGGATGAACTACTACTTGATGCTCTGCACAGCCCCAAAGTACTGCGAGGGCTGGGGAAGGGGAGGGAAAGCATGGTTGAAACATGATACCAAATCTGAAGTAGGAACTTTTACTTAGTCCTACTTGCAAATCTCTCAAGTGGCTTTGTGTAAAATGTTAAATCTTTAATTTTCTGCTTTGAACTAAATCTGAAGTGATGACTCAACAGCAGCTGAATGAAAATCCAATGTGTTTTGTTCATGGTTTTCATTTGTTGTTATCGTTGTCTCAGGCCTGTTCCTGGTTTTTTTGTTTTCCCGTTGCTTAGCAGATCTGCCTATGTGTATGCTAGGCTTTTTCATGTGGGGTGGCATTTAAGAACACCACAAATTTGGTTTCATCTGTAAACTTGCAGGAGTTTCTGATGTCAGTGAGTAGTGATTGTCAGATTTTCTTAGGTGCTTGGGTAGCCAAGAGATCCTTTGGAATATAAAACAGCTTTAAGGCATTCCCTTGTCGGTCAAATAGAGCTTTTAATAAACTATGAATGTACCAGCCAGGCCTGGGGCTCCCAAACGCACTTAGCTCATATCCCACCACTTGTGATGCCAGCAGCATGTGTGTGTAGGAAGCAGTGTTTGGCTATTTGGGCAGTGTTTGTGTTACGGGTTGGAAGCCCCTTGCCTGAACAACATGAAGTATCGTCAAGTTCAAATTGAGTTACTGAGACAGGACTACAGCTTCATGATCTCTGCCATGCAGGTGGTAGGAGTTACCCCTGCTGAAGCTTTCAAATAACCTCTTTGCAGGGAGCACTCGAAATCCAGCAAAAGCCCCTTCTGCCAAGGGTACCATTTGGGCTGGTACAAGAATAGTCTCCTCAGATCTCTTCCTAGCAGCCTTAGGAAATAAGATACACTATTAGACCCATCCCCATCTGTATCTGGTTCACTATCAAAAGCAGCAGCTAGCATGAAGCTCCCAGCTCTCAGATCCAGAGTATCCTCTGTCTAAACAGCCAGCGTCTCCTCCCGATTCATGCCACAGGTCTCAGTGAGGTGGTCCTTGGAGCAAGCCCTCATCTGGTACGTGGGGTCAGTGTGCTGAACGTAACCAGCTGCGGGTCTGCCCTCTTGGATGTGCGAGAGCTGAATTTGCACCCTTAGCCTGCAGGTTAATTTACTGCCAGGTTCTTACAGCATCAGATGTTAGCCATTCAATGTTATACCCTTTTCATATTTACACTTAATGTTTTTAGAAGCAATTGCTAATAGCTAGATGAAGTACAGCTGCTTTGCACCAAACCGGTTAAAGTTTCTAGTTTTATGGCCACGTTTACTTAGAGACTGCATATACAGAATTCTGTAAAAGCTTTAGAGCATCAGCCAGTTTGCTTCAATAGTCAGTTTTATTCTTTGTCAAATATAATTTGTTTTTGAAATCTACCCTTCTGCCAAAGCTTTACTGAAGTATTTATCAATACTGTCAGAATTTCCTGAGTAACTTTCTCTGAACTGCTTGAAACAGAAGCCTGACCCCCTCAGTTGATTAATATTTGTAAAAAACAAAAATATTTTCTAAAGTTAGTCCAAGCCTGGTGATTTATATCTCTTAACTTCACAGAGCCTTGCTTTGAGTGAATGGTTATGTGCTGCTAAATTAGGGAAAGATTTTGGCTTTTCAGGAACAAGATTTAGTTAAGTTCAAGAAAGTTCAGGCAGTGGTAAGTACTTATAAAGTTAAAATAAAACACAATAGAAATGTATGTAGTGAACACTGTCTAAAAGTTGTGCTCTGTATTAACATGCGTCTGTGTTCTCTCTGCTGTATGCAAACATCCTTTGCTCAGCCTTTAGCAATTTCTTAACTGGTCTCTGTGTTTACATGGCCCAAGAAGTAGGGATACTTCTCCCTTTTAGCAGGGATGGCAGACTTTGCTAAAGCTCGCTGGCTAGAGTGGAGGATAAAGGTAACACTGAAGGCTGTTCAGGTTTCCAGGGAGCCGAGTCCTGATGTGGTTTCTGTAGTGTGTTCTTAGCTGTCTGTCTATAGGCTTTGCTCATGTTTACTGTCCCCAGGGTCTTTGTCATGTGTTTGAAGATATGCCACCAACTGCTACCACTTCCCCAGCCTCTGCGCAGACCCTCAGTGGTCTAGATGGAGAAAGAGGTCCTCTTAGGCGCTCATGCTTTGGGCAGAGTTGGGAATGCACCTAGGTGCTGTACTATACAATACATCTTGCTGGTGGTGTTCACTCAGAACCCACCTGTAAGACACAATTCCCTGAGTGATAAATGTACCCTGGGCTAAAATGAGGCTCTTTCTGCTCTTCTGATCCTCCTCATTCGTCACTGTTCCAATGTACTAACTGTCATACCAGCTTAGCAAAATGATTCTTAGCATCTTGCTATGAAAAGTCCATCTACAAAGAACAACAACAACACACAGCAACACACAGAAGCTGCTGCTTAAAGATGCCAGTGCCTGTGGAGACCCTTCTGGGTCTGTAGAGTTTGTTTCTGGGTATTTCCTGAAGCCACTATGGTCACGTACGTTCCTGTTGGTTTCTAGAATGTACTCTTTTCCTTAAAAGATACTGAAGGGATTTTTCAGCCTCTTGTTGAATGTGTGTTTCTATAAATGGGACTCCAGGTGATTTTAGAGGTGAAGCTTAGAGCAACATCTGAAAGTTTCTGGACAATAAGTCTGACAAGAGGAAGAAATATTTCTTGGTGACAGTCTCTGGCATGTTTACTTGCTACTGAACAGAGCTAAGCTACACTGAATTATTGTGACAATCTGTCTTGTTGGTAACGTTCAACCTTCTACATAGACACTTGGTCTCCAGGACTGTTAACCTTGTACCTCCTAGATACATTCCCTTCTTTCTGTCTTTGTGTCTCCCTCTTTCTCCAGCCCCTTGCTGTCTCCTTTCCTCAAAAGTAAGCAATATTTAAGTGTACTTGCTGAATGCTTAACTTCCAGATGAGTTTTCTTTAAAACACTATGCCATTCATGAACAAAAGGATCCTAAGAGGTTTCTTCACCAGACTTGGACTTCTTGCCAAATGGCTCCCCCCTAGAACTCGATCATAAATTCAAAGAGGAGAAGTCACCAGGTATTTTGCCTGCCTCTCTCAGAAGTCACCATGGGAAATGGGGTTGGTTTGGTGTACGCCGTTCCCTTGTGAAGCATTCAAGAGATTTCTTCCTGCACTGTGTCGATCTAGCTTAGTCTGTGATCCAAATGCATAGCAGTTTGGGTTACTCTTTGACTGATGCTTTTTAGCTTAAGAGTTTTACAAACTCATTTAAGGAACTTGAGGGAATCAATACTCAGGAATCCTAAAGCTGGTGTTGCATTTGTGTCATTTACTCTTCTGGGCTGAACATACTGTGGTTGTCCTTGCAGGTGGTTGAAGGGAGGAGTGGTTGTGTCATCAGATAATGGGATGTGGTTCTGCCCAAAGTAATACACACTTGATTCTTTTTTGATTTTGTTTTTTAATATCGGGGGACTGTTTCTCAACAAAATTGATGTGTAAAAAATTTGATATTTAAAAAAAGAAGAATAAAAACTTTATCATAATGTTGCTTGATTGGTCTGTCTGTATTTCTGAGGCTGTCATCCCTGCACTCAAATCCTTCTCTGTTTTTTTCCAAAGCCAAGAGGACTTTTTTTTATCATAAATGTTGCCATTTTGAACATAACAGACAGAAATCTACGCTTAAAATAGTGCCGTTTGCAGGAGCTGAAAGCAGGCATGAGAAATGCATGAGTTTCCTTTCAACAGAGATGGGCTGTTGACTTTAAAGTGGAAGAGTGTTAGACTACAATACAAAATGTAGCATTTAAGTTAGCCATAGCACTGTGTTTGCTGGAAAGATGAGTGAGTTACTCCTCATGCTTCCTATGTAGATATCTCACTTCCAGGTAGATTAGAAGACATTTTTTGTTTTTTGCTTTTTTGTATTTGGGGGGGGGGGGGGGGGGGGGACTTGAAGCTAATCTCTCCTTGTGACATCAAAAAACTGGCATTTACGTGCCTAAAAAGCTTTTGACAGTTTGTTTCAATTAAAAAATAACTTTTAAAAAATCCTATTCCCTTAGTTATTTATAGAACAGGTGTAAGAATTGATGCAAGGAGATGTCTTGTTTTGTACCAAGCTGCTCCACTGCATTTTGGCTGCTGGGGCAGATCCCACTTGGTATAGAAAAGGGGAAGTAGGAGATATTCCTCCTCTGAAACCTGTGGCACAGTCAGCTAATCCCAAATGGCAGCATTTGTCTCATGGAGCAGTAATTCCTTTATCATATCTTGAAAAAGAGATGTGCTGTCCCTTGAGACATGCACTGAGTTTTGATTGTTGAGTCTCAGATACCTGGACAGCAGTCAGTGTTAGTACAAGATCAGCAGAGACATGCCTTAAAAAACACTACTGCCTACTACTGCAAGTGGCTGTGTTTTCCTTGTTTATCTTTTATGGACTCCTTAGGAGTAGCACAAGCGATGCCCTCACAGGTCTAGAGTTTAAATACCACAGATTGAGGTTACTGTGGTTAGTCACATGGGTGTGGAAGTTGCAGTGCTACCAGGAGCTGGATCCAGAGAGGCAAGCATTGCATCATACACCTTTCTGCACCAAGATAGGCTGGACAATGGTCAACAAAAGAAATGTGACTTAAATATCGCTCATAAACTCAGCAATGCCAATGACACCAGTCCGCTGCCTCACTTTTCTGCAGCCCCATGGTCTTGCCTCATGCTTTGTGTTGCTCTGCCAAGTCGGCCACCCTTTGGGCAAGTAAGTCACCGGAATGGGATTTGAGAAATCCTGCAGTCCGGCCTGACCTCTGATTCACTCTGGCCTAGAGGCATTTGTGTGCTCTGCTTCCTCTTTCTGCTGGTGGTAAATGGGGCAAAGGATCCCCTCAGAAGCATACTGTGAAGATCACTGCACTATTGCTTTGCTGTCAGAGACAATTATGTATGTTAATTGCAAGGTACTGTCATGATCGTCAATAAAAACCATCTAGTCCTGTGGACAAGGATGTGAATGGTTGGTTGAAATCCGTCACAACAGCAATTGCCAAAGGAGTGACTGGTTTCGAGTCTCTTTGTTAACAAATCAAAATGGGAAATATTTCAAAATCAAACACTTTCTTTCTGGCTGTGGAAACGCAGATGCACTTACAAGGCTGCAGCCACCCCACTGGTAAAGAGATGCAGGGATTGCTGTTTACTCATCCTGATGTTTGGCCTACAGTTTCTTCCCTTTTCTTAATCTTGTCCTGATCCCCAGCTCCCTAGAGGAGTTACCTCCACTCATCATCTTCATACTCCTCAGTAACAGCAAATTGTCACAATACACAGCCCCCAATCCTGCTTCCTTTTTAATGTAATTACACTGGTCTTCAATCTTTCCTCCCTAAGTCTATCCTACTGCCTCCTGAACCCTTTCATGTGCTTTTCTAATATCCTTCCTGAGTATTAGGGCACTTCAGAAGAAGTTTGCTATGACTACACTGTATGATAAGTTATGTATCTTAGGAGGAACAGTGTCTTGCACTTGGCACACTTTGCTATAGGAGATATGATCCACCTTAATGATTCATTCTGTCCTTCCTCTCCATTCTGTTATGCGATGAGCTCCTGATCACTCCTGTTTTTATGGGTGGCATTCTTTGTGCTAAACCTGGGCTGTAAAAACACAGCAAAGAGCCTTCTCCTGCCCCAAAGTGTTGAAAATCTCATGGGAAGAGGGCAGTAAACAGGCTAGGATGTGGGGGGAGTAGGATGGTACATCCTGGGCTTCTGTAGGGAGAATGGGAGCTGCCTGTGAATGCTGGGAGCACATGTTCCTGCAGGAGCTTCTAGTGTAAAACTATAATTGCGCGGTGGATGTTTTAAGGGATTAGAATCAACTCACTGGATGCAGTAAATGTCTGTAATGCTCCCTGCTGTGCTGTACAGCCTTCTGCAGCACGAGCGTGCCAAGTGCCGTAAGGCCCAGGTACAGAGAGGCTGGACGGAGAAACTGCAGAGTCACAGCTAGTAACAGCTTTGTGTGGGAGGGGGGCGAGGGCTTGGAGTAAAACAGAGGCCTGGGGTGCTTAAAACATGCAGGCAAACTGTAAGAGACCAGGAAGTCTGCTGTACCATCAGATTTTACAGGAGTAGACCCTTTGCTGTGTCTAGAGCCTTCAGAGCCATGAAGAATGCAAACAGAGACACTTAGCTGCCAGCTGCTGCTGTACAGCTTGTTTCCTTCATACCCTGAGCATGCTTTAAATCCTAAAATACACCAGTAAGGAATAAAACAGTGTGTTTGATCTGCCATGCTTCTTTAAAGGAGCTGACCTGAGCTTCCTGGTCTGTTTAAGTCTCCACTGACTTGTTAGGGATCAGACATAGATGTTGCATACCCAGATCTGTTACTAAGTAGTTGTGTGTGCATATCTGGTTGGGTTATTTTCCCTCTCTGTCCCACTGAAATCCCCCACCGGTACCTACCTTGTCTATTTTGGTTGTAAGCATTCAGCAAGAGAAGCTTTACCTTCTTCCTCGTCTCTTGAGACGTTAGTAGTCCCGAGCGCTGATCCTTGCTGGAGCTCACACAATGCAACACCTCTGCTGCTTCTGCTGCCGTTGTCATTGCGGGAAGCTGAGGTGGGAAATGAAGAGGAGTTTTAGGGTTTGGCTCTAGCTGTGTTTTAACCCAAGTGCTTATGCACTTGTGTTCCCTTCCCTTCCCTGGGAGAGTCTCACGTAGTTTCTAAAGCTGTCCGACTGGCTGGGCCATTCCTGCGGCGACTGCAGGGAAAGGGCAGACTTGGCCTGGCACATTTGCTCTGTGCAAGCCCTTGCTCAGCCCATCCCGTCCCTGCCAAGACAGTATTTACAGAGAAAGGGGTGGGAATGGAACAGGAAATGTGTTTATGAGGGTTGTTGGCTTTTCCTTTTTCAACTGCTTTTACTTTCAGTTTCATTTCCAGTTATGAGGGTTGAAAGTCGAAAGCACAGCCCCGAGGGCCAGACCGCAAGAAACAGAGGTTGAAAGGCCAAGCCCTTCACCTGCATCTCAGGAGGAGGCTTTATTATTAATACTGCCTTTTATTTCTGTATTTCCCCGTAAGAGCAGTTATGCTTCAGCCCCAGGCCCTAGCTGTGTCCTGCGATGGGTAGTGGGGCTTGCATTTATTTTTCTTCATTTTACTGAAGTTTTTTTTCCCCAGCCCATCAAAATAGCTACTTGTTTTTGTGTTTTCAGATTTGCACTCTATCCTAGTACCTTCTCTAAAAAAAAATGAGTAGTGCTTCTGGTTCCTTACCAGAGCCCATCACGTTGAAAAACAACACTGGTGTTTGACAGGATTTTAAAAGGCTGCTGTGGGCAGGGAGGGACCAGCTCACGGGAGATGGAAACGGGGGTTTTGGTGCTTTTATCGTCAGGAGCTTAACAGTGACCCCCGTAATATTGCCAAGCGCAGACCATCGCAGGTTTGAGCCCTGAGCCACGCTTATTTGGCCCATTTTAGGCCCTAAGGTGCCACACAACCAAGCACACAAACCTCAACAGATGGCACGTCCCCGGCACCCACCTCGTCCCGCGGCCCCTCATGACACCCAACGCCACCTCCCTGGTGGCCCCGTTGCCCCACGTCCCCTCACACCCCACGTCCCCTCACGCCCCAGCCCCCTCGTGCCCCACGTCCCCTCACACCCCAGCACCCTCACACCCCACGTCCCCTCACGCCCCAGCCCCCTTGTGCCCCAGCCCCCTCAAGCTCCACATCCCTCACACCCCGCGTCCCCTCACGCCCCACGTCCCTCATGCCCCACACCCCCTCACACCCCACACCCCCTCACACCCCAGCCCCCTCGTGCCCCACGTCCCCTCACACCCCAGCCCCATCATGACTCACACCCCCTCACGCCCCACGTCCCCTCACGCCCCAGCCTCCTCACGCCCCAGCCTCCTCACGCCCCACATCCCCTCGTGCCCCACATCCCCTCGTGCCCCATGTCCCCTCGTGCCCCATGTCCCCTCGTGCCCCATGTCCCCTCACACCCCAGCCCCCTCGCACCCCACGTCCCCTCACGCCCCACGTCCCCTCACACCCCAGCCCCCTTGTGCCCCAGATCCCTTCATGCCCCACATCCCTCACTCCCTGCGTCCCCTCACGCCCCTCGTCCCCTCATACCCCAGCCCCCTCACGCCCCACATCCCCTCACGCCCCACATCCCCTCACACCCCACATCCCCTCGCGCCCCACATCCCTCACGCCTCAGCCCCCTCACACCCCACGTCCCCTCTCCCCGCCGGGGCCGGGGCCGGGGCCGGGGCCGGGGCCGGGCCGGCGGCGGCGGAGGCGGCGGCCTGCCGCGTCCCTCCCCCTGACCTCAGCTCCTGGCGGAGCGCGGCGCCCGTCACGAGCGCGGCGCGGCGGCCGCTCGGCTCCCCCGGCTCCGCTGCGCTGCTCGGGCCGGGCCGGGCCGGGCCGGGGCGGCCATGGCGCGCTGAGCGGCGGCGGCGGCGGCCCGGGCGGGCGGCCCAGGGAGGCGGCAGGACGGAGGCGGCGGGCGGCGGGCGGCGGGGCGGCGAGGGGCCCCGGCGGGCGGGCCGGGCCTCGGGCTGCGCCGGGCGGGCGCGGCGGCGGCGGGCGGCGGCGGCGGCGGCGGCGGCGGCGGCGGCGGCGGGTGGCGGCGGCGCCATGGAGCCGGCCGAGGTGAAGGACCGCATCCTGGAGAACATCTCCCTCTCCGTCAAGAAGGTGGGCGAGGGGGCCGGGGGAGCCCCCCGGGGGGGCCGTGGGGCAGGGAGAGGCCTGGGGACACCGTGCCGGGGCCGTGGGGCGGGGACATCCCCGGGGACACCCCGCTGCCGGGGCTGTGGGGCACGGGAGAGCCCTAGAGATCCCTCTGGGCCACTCCTGTCCAGGCTGTGGGGCAGGGGACATCTCCAGGGACCCCTGTGGGACCCCCACCACCACCAGGCTGTGGGGCAGGGGACATCCCTGGGGACCCTTCTGGGATCCCCCCCACCAAAGTTGTGGGGCAGGGGACATCCCTATGGACCCCCCTGCTGGGCCTGTGGGGTGGGGGACATCCCTAGGGACCCCTCTGGGACCCCCCTGCCTAGGCTATGGGGCAGGGGACATCCCTTGGGACCTCCCCCCTCCAAAGCTGTGGGGCAGGGGACATCTCTGTGGTCACCCCCCCGAAAGCTGTGGGGCAGGGGACATCTCTAGGGACCCCTCTGGGCCCCTCCTGCCTGGGCCGTGGGGCAGGGGACGTCCCTAAGGACACCCCTAGGGACCTCCTCCGTGAGGGCAGTGGGGCAGGGGACAGCCCTAGGGACTGCTCTGCCACAGCTGTGGGGTAGAGGACATCCCTAGGGACCCCTCCCCACCAGGGCAGCGGGGCAGGGGACATGCCCTCTGCCTGGGGCATGGTGTCACCCCCCCCAGGGACACCCCCCACTGTCTCTGCTAGGGTTGTGGGGCTGGAGGATGGTCCTCAGGATGCCCCTGTGGCAGATGTTGAGGCTGGGGACACCTGGGGGACTGTCTGCCCTGGGAACGTGGTGTCAAGGACACCCCAGGGACATGCCACCACCACCTCTGGGGCGAGGGGACACCTGTAGGGATGCCTTTGCTGGGGATGTTGGTTTGGGGACAGCTCTAGGGACCCCCTGTGCTGGAGGTATGAATTTGGAGGCATCCTCAGGACTCTTTCTTCTAGTGACATGGGGCCAAGGACACCTCGTCACCTCTGCTGGGATTGTGGGGCTGGGGACCCCACTCTGCCAGGGACGCGAGTTTCTATCTGCCTCAAAGCCCCCTGCACCAGACGGGGGTCACAGCCACGTAGGGGAGGACTAAGCCTCGCAGGGGTCACAGTGCCCAGAGCTGGGGCTCCTTGCGTCGCCGCCAAGGTGGCCCTCACCGCCCCGCTGCACGGTGGGGGCATTGCTTGTGGCCTTGCCTGGTCCACATGTGAGCCCTTGCTATGCTTGAGAAAGACCAGCCAACACAAGCCTTGTTTGAGGAGGCAAAATGGTCTTGTTTCTGTTTTCATCACAAGTCTTGAGGAGAAGGAGGCTGTCTGGACTCGCTGACATTTCTCCAGTTACTGGTTTCTGCTGCTTTGTGGAGTAGGAGTTCTCCTGTGACTTGCAGTGTGTCCTGACACAGATCCGTCCGTGAAAATTTGTTGTAAGAAGAATATCATGAGTCGATTCCCAGGACTATTAAGCGAGGGATGGCCCAACCACACCTCCGGGAAGCAGAGGAGATACGCAAACCTTTCCCATCCTTTCTCTCCTCTTCTATGGCTGAGCTTATCCTCTGGTCTCACGTCTCTCCATCCTCTAGAAATTAAGGATGATCTTCTGTCTACCTGGAAATCATTAGATGTTCAGCCTTCTCCAAGCTCTGTTATGATGCTCTACAGCGTTGAGCTTGCTTGCCTCAGTTTCCCCATAAGTAGAAGGATGTGCTACTTCCCCGTCAGGATTCTTTGGACATAATTTATGTGTCTTCAGAAGATCCTTGGGGATCCTTGTTTGGAAATGCTATAAAATCAGCATGGTGATGATTTTAATTATTATCATACCTGAGTGAGGTTTGTCATCTACAGCTCTGCCAACACACCTCTACCTTGACCTGCATTCATCCCTGCTAACTCTCATCCTGGGCAAGCAGCAAAGAGAGACCTTTTGGATTTCTCAGTCCTGCCCTGCTAGGCCTTTTGCTTTCCTGTTCAGCTCAGAGTTACAGAGATCAGGGAAATGCAGGAACCTATGTGAGACTTCTGGCTGACAGACCAGTTTGTACCATCCCAGCGAAACCAAATTCAGCCACGTAGCGAAAGCCTAACACCGGCACACCCCTACTTTTTACCCCGGGACAGACTTCTCCTTCCTCTGGGACATTGCTCCCCTTCAGCTATGGAGTCACTTTTTTTTTTTTCCAGCAGTTCCCTATCTGATTTCAGCCCTCAAGCCCCTGAAACTTGTTTTCTCTGGGTTAGGGGGAAGAGTGAGCTGGTAGGTTAGGGGAGCAGGTACGCCCTTCCACACCCTGATGTAGCGCTGAGAAATCCTGGCCTCGTTCTTCCTCCGCTCGCTACCTCTGGGTCTGTCTTGAGTAATGACTGCTAATCACTGGGATTGTGTTATGAGGCGTGGAAGGTTTTCCAAGTATCTCATCTCCTGATTTCAAAAGCTTTCTATCTGCAGAGGCTGCTTACTTCGTACTTTTGTTGTTGTTGTTGCAGGCTTGATTTACAGAGGAGAGGGTTTGTGCACACCTCTCTGTACCACTCTTCACCCAGATGATGATAAGTTTTCTTTTCTCAGCTTCAGACCCCTGGGAATGAGGTCATGGACCCTCAGTGGTCTGCGGGCCATGAGTCCAACACAATTTTAGAAGACAGCCAGGAGTGAACCCCACCTCAAGAGTGTGGTGCAGAGACTAGGTAGAATAGGACAAACGCAAACCACTGCTGAAGGCTGAGGTACCGGGTTGCAGAATCTGGCTTTGAGGAGCAGCAGAAAGATGTCTTATTTTCACCTAGTAGCCCAGGGAAAACCATCCCAACATGTCTCAGCTTCCCGCTGCCTCAGATGGGGAAAGCAATGGTCCTGGATTTTAAGTGGTTTGTGCTGCAGAGGCCTGCTGTAGTTTGTTGTGGTAACTTAACGGCATTTCAGCCTATAATAGGGAGGCCCAGCTGTGACTTTACTAGGCTCTGACTTCAGTTTCTCCAGGGGGCTTCCAAGTTTCAGGAGTGGCCGGTCAGAAGGAAAACTAAGGGACTTTTTCAGGGCAAAAATAGTGAGTAAAATCCGCACAAATCAACAGTGCAAAAAGCATATCAGTTGCCAGGCAAACAAGTGAATTCCTCAAGCTTCAGTATATAGGATTGTTTCTTTCCTATTTTCTTCCCATAGAGAAATATAACAGGGACAGAGCATCAGCTAGAAAAGGTAGTGATGCAAACCTGCTTGGAGAGGGTAATTACAAACCTAAGGGTAATTCAAGGAACAGAAACACAGGTAGATTAGTGGACAACAGAAGAAATATTTTTAAATTCCTTCTACAAATCCTCATAGAGGTTGGATTTTTAATCAGACGTGTTGCATCTTACTGATGTGGAACAAATCTGTCATGCATCTAGCACAAGCAGGAGGTACAAAAGTAGCTGTTTTATGGCTAGAGACCATTAAATTGTGGAAGCAACTAAGGGGTTTGATGTTTGCGATGATGAGATGGGACGACTTGCCCAGGAAAGTCCATCCCACTGTGGGTTTCTCTGGGTGATACCCAAGTGAAAGGCCTGGCCTGTCCGAGCACTTCACCAGATCAGTGGGAGTTTTGCTGTTGACTGTGGAGGTGTAGGATCAGGTTCTCAACTACAGAGAGGCAGAACGTGTGACTTGGAGACCTATAAATTGTCCCCTCTAGCTGGAGATGTGCCAAGAGGCTCTTGGTGACTTTGGGAGAGGTTGGGGGTGCTCAGCGCTGACAGGCTGGGTCCCCGCTTGCTGTAATAGGAGTGAAAACACCGTTCGCATATCTCTTCCCTTCAGTCCTTCCTGCGCTTGGGGCATGTGGGACTGTTCTCCGTTTCAAACATGCATCCAAGGGAATTGCGAGTATGGTGTTGATTTCCCATCTACAGCTCGTCCTCCCCATCCTCCCTGGGAGATGTACATTAATTCACAGGGAGTGATGCATTTTGCTCTGATTACGTGAACAGTGGGACGATTGCTTCTCTCTTGTGACTGTTTCTTTCCCCCTCTCCCACTCGGGGCTCCCTAGCTGGTGCCTACACCCCGCTTTCTGCTAAGAGGGCACAAATTATTGCGCAAATTGACGCTCGTCCCTTATTTTTTAATGAACAGGGGTTTGACCGAGGCAGAAGGCTGGAAGGCAAATGAATTTTGGCTCCATGTGCATTAATCCCCTTTCTGTACATCTTCTGGTGCGGGGCACAGACCTTGTTCGCTCAAGTGCTTGCTTACTTCTAGCAGATATTACTGTGAGTGGCAGCAGATTGTTGGAAATCTTGTTGGATTTCTGGGCTTTCCTGGACATTGCAGCAGGTTAAGGAGAGATTTATCACTGTCCTGGCTGGAATTAGATAGCCAGAATGGCAAGTCCTTAAACAGTTCTCATCATTGCCAATTCTGGAAGCTAAACTTGGAATCGTAAAAGAGACCCAAATTCATGATTTTGGGGCTATTCTGTGTTTTTCAGGCTTTCGTGCTGACTCTCAAGGACACGCATTCCCGTGAACTCTAGAGTAGCTGATCCTTGGTGCATGTAAATCAGGTGGAGCGATTTTGCCGATGTTGCAGGAGTTCTTGCCAGAAGCCCTGGCTCCCCTCGGTTTATGCATGACTTTGGGAAAGTTTCCACTTCTCCCTGAGCAGCAGTGCCAGTGAATTAATGCTGTGCCTTTTCTGCCTGTCTCCAGATCGAGTTTTCAGCTCTGTACAAGTGAAATGCCTTTGCGGTCCCCCCCAGCTCCCTGAGCTGTGCCTTGCAGCATCTCTGGTTCTGCTGCACAGCGAGAGAGGGTAGATCTGGAGATGCCTCTGTTGCCCCTAATCCTGAGGAGAGGCAGGCACGGCTGGAAAGCGGGCATCCTCAGGGCTCCTCGGATCGTGGAGGGACTCTCTCAGCTCGACGTGGGTGGATTTATTTATCCCAGCTGCCATGACACAGGGGCAGAAGTTCTGGGAAAAAAAAGCCACCGCAAAATAGCGGCTTGTCTCCTGCTTCCCGTTGAGGGGCACCTTGCTGGCTGTGACACTACAGGGGTTTTATCTCTGCCAGGGTATTTCCTCTTGCTCATATTTGCTCCAGGCCACATCCTCTGTTGCAGCAAGGAGCATGCAGCAGGAATCAACGTCCTTACACGCGCGCTGCTCCCATTCGCCATTCTGGCTTGCTGTTTCGCCGTGTACCAGGTTTGTCGGCCGCCAGAGCACAAAAACAGGGCTGGATCTGCTCTCTGCCAGGTGGGAGCCTGATGGCAGAATGATCCCCCCTGCTTTGTGCTGGAGACTCCTTCGACACCATCAGTGTTGTCTGACAGTGTAACCAAGGAGAGTGCAGGACCTGCTGTGTTTTCAACCTTTGCAGCCAGGCTAGCTATAATCCAGCACTTGGAAGCCAGAAGCCCTTTGCTAAAGCTAGTAACAGTCTTACAGAGCTTGTAAGTCAGCACAAGGGCACAGGGAAGGCTTAGGTGCCTTAAGGAAGTCTGCAAACACCTGCAGCGCCGACCGTCTGCATATTTTGGTGGTCCTCTAAGGGCTTTGCCAGTGTGTGATGAGCAAACAAGGCTGTTTGCTAAGAGTACAGCAGTTTATTTCTTAGGTTACTTGAGTATTTCATGGTTTATCTCTTTTTGACGTTCCTAATGCCACATCCTGACGCAGGCCTGGTGATGTTACTGGGTTCATCGTCTGCAGTCGGGAAAGGGGATTGGATTCTGCCGGTACCTAAACTGATGTTGTCTCTCTATACCCAGGGGAGGTGTTTCTGAAAATCAGCTCTGGATCTGCTGATGGACAAAGCAGTGATAGCCTTTTAGGGAAAAAAAATCCCATTTGTTCTCATACCACTAACACAAAGCCTTTTGCTGGGAGAGAAGCTGGTTTAGGAGGCCAAATTGCAACTGTGACAGCAGGTTTTGTATAAGGAGCTACAAGCAATGCCTCTGAGGCTCTCTGCTTTTGATTTCACAAGTTTTGCAATCACAACGTGGCTGCTGAGTGATTTCAGCTTTCCCAGCTCATGATATCCTGGCCCAAGAGGAGCAACTAAAATAACTGCAAGTCAGAAGACTTGGTCTACAGGGAGAGATTCAAAATAATAAAGGCCTGGAGAGCTAGTAAGAAGCAACTATCCAGGAGAGCAGCACCGTTACAGAGACTTGCAGGGCACAAGCCCCTTGCACTTGCTTGTTTACCGACTGGACTTGTTTTTTTGCCTCCCATGAAATCTGTTTTTCTGCTGTGCCGAGCATGTGACCTTTCTGTTTGCTGTCACTAACACGGGGATCCTGTTCCCCGACAGCCACGTGCCGTGCCGAAGCCTCTGCTGCCTGCGCCTGATAAAGCGCACCGGTTGCAGGCGATTCCCCTGCAGCCTTGCCAGCCAGCTCTGCGCCCAGTCCCTGCTCTGCGAGTTGTGTTTGCGATGACAGGAACAGGCTGCTCCCTGGTACTTTTAAGCGGGTGTCGCTGCTGCGGGAAAAAAATCCTGTCCTCAGCTGATCCACGCAGAGGCTCAGCCTGCTGCAAGGTTTACTGCTCAGAAATAATGAACTTCAACTGAAGGAAAGCCCTGAAAAAGCCTTTGGGGTATGGGAGCTATCAAGCGTACGTGCTCCCGAAGATGGCAAACTTTCCGGGGCTGGATTGCACTCAGCCGGGCAAATGTTTTGAAGCTCTGGGCATCTGCATTTCTAGCCACGATGCATCTGTGCTCTGCGTTTTGGATTTGCCTATCTCAGGCTCCCGTCTCTGCACATCGCGAAGGCACTGGGTTTCTCTCCAGGCTGCTCCAGCACCGGCGGTGGTGGTGTCCTTGATGTGCTGCGCCTGCTGCTGTATTTCATGCTCCATAAAAAGCAGGAAAGCCGTGAGACGTGGGCAAAGCGTGCTGAATCGAGGATGGGAAGTTGAGGGCTGAGGCCAGGCCTGGATTGGAAGCTTGCTGTAAGAAATGCTGAGTCAGATCACGTGCTCAACCCCCCAAAACATCCTGCAGAGCTGACATTTCAGTATGTTATATGGGTGTTTTTATAAGTGGTAAATAGAGGCTGATTGGGCTGGGAGTAGGAAGGCAAGGGAGTTCCCTGGGAATCTGTGACAATTCTTAGGAGGCAAGAAAACAGGTTAGCTCCTGATTCATTAGCCGAAAAGCAAGACCTGAATTAGCTGTGAAGCAAAGGCAGCTTCTAAGCAAGCTGTTCTGCAGTGGGACGTGCTACCTCCTGTTTCTGCTCAGAGAGTAACAGAATAACATCCCTGCCTTGAAATTCAGACCACTTTTTTAGGAGATACAGACTAAGTGTGTTCCTGGCACAGGAGCGTGGCCTCCTATTTATCCATTTGCCATTTGATGTCTGTGCTCTCCAGGGCAGGTATGAGAGCGCATGAAGGGAAGGCAGGTTGTGCCTATTCGTATTTGTTTATTCATCTTACATGTCTGTCTGTCCTGTCCCCTGCCATTCCTCACCCTGAGCTTCGCCTCTTTCCCTGGGGCTGAGCTGCCATTGCTTGCCTGGGACAAGGTGAATCATCTGCCTTCGTTTTTTTGGCGCTTGCTGGATCTCCGGGCTTGCTCCCGAGGGTATTCTGCCGTGGACGAAGGCCCAGTTTGCGTATCAAGACCCGGAACTGGCTTCTTAATTAGCGTTTTTAATTGCATGTTAGCTTTGCTGCATGCGTGGTTTGCTCCTGCTGCAGAGGGTTGTTCTGGCTATGCAGTCCTGCAGGTAACATGCAACGATCCTTGCCTCGCCATGCAGCTCGGTGGAAGAGGTGCTGGGAGCAGACTTGGGAAAGCTCTTGAGTCTTGCAGAGGATTTGCATCTCCAGGTGCCTCCCTACCAGGGGGTACCTGGATGGCTCTTGAAATACCGCCCTCAAAGAAAGCCACCTACTTGATAGATCGGAGAAGCTGTCGTTCCAGGTGGTTGAGGAGATAGTGAGAGGACGGGAATTGAGGCAGAAAGAAGGTTGCTGCGATTTCCGTTATGTTTTTGGCTGTCCGCTTGCCACTCTGAGGCACCTTTTTTGTTTTGCATTCCTGCAACCCAGGGAAAACCCCTCGCTGGTACAAGTGGTGCAAGCGGGAAAGTGGATTTTGAAGCATCTCTCTCCTTTCCCGTGCGGAGGGCGTTGTGGTTAGAGGCAGGAGCTGACCCGGAGGAATGCAAGGGGTGCCCGACAGGGCTGTTTGCTTTTCTTTTGTGGAGTGTTTGTCTTGCCAGGGAAATACCAAGCAGAACAAGGGAAATGAGCTTGGCGTTGGAAAGCCGCTAGTAAAATGTCTGCAGGCCAGATTTACTGAGGGGAGATGGAGACTCAGTTGGATTGTGGCCAGCCAGGAGCAGTGCATATAGGTCTGGAGCCTGTATTTCAGTGAGGTTGTAGAAATACTGGAGGGATTTGAAACAAACACCACAAGAATGATCTGAGTTGGAAAATGGGCTTTCCAGCATGGCTGCCACAGTTCGGCTTACTCAGTTTATTCAAGAGAGTGGTGTTGAACCCCTCACAGGAGTCACCTGCAAACAGAAAAGGATATTTTCATCTAAATGCCGAAAATCCCAGCAAACGTGGACTCAAGCGAGGCTCATTCCATCTTGCTAATGACATTTTCAAGAGGATAGTCAAGTGCCAGAGCAATTTCCCAGCCTCAGCATCGCATGGGGTTGGCGAGGCATGAGCAGGTGTCCTTCCAGCAGCCACTCCTGGAAGAAGTCCGTGTCCTGAAGGGCGATGCTTTGGATGCTGTGGATCTCCCAAGTGCCCCATCTCTCCTCCTGCACGGCGATCAGGGTCGAATGTATTACCTGGATAATTCTCATGCCTGCAGTCCTACATCTAGAAGAGCAGGTCTCTTCCAGGGCTCACGAAGGACCTGGATTTCTACTTGAAGCCCAGCTGGTTGGGACATACCTTCCACTTAGTATTCGAGGAGGTAACAGCATCTTTAAGAAACTTCTCTTTGAAATAGCAAAGTGACGTATGAGAACTAGAGCTCAACCTGACAAACACGACAAATCCCTTCCTTTGGATAATCAGTGGAAGAAGGAGGGACAGAAAGGGGCAGGGCCTCACCGATTGCTTTTTGGCATCTCTTTTGGAGTAGAAGAGCTCTGCAAATGGGCCCAGAGCTCTTTGTACTCCTTGAGAACTTAAGCAATTAGCAGGTTATAAAATTGTGCAAGGAATATCCCTCCTTTGTGTGGGCCAGCATGGGGTGTGGTGTATTCCTGCAAAAAAAAAGCACATCTGCAATCAACTCTTGATTGATAAATAGCAGTTAAATCCCACCTTCTCTGCAATGGGATGATACGCGTTGTTAGGAGCGCAAACTCTCCCGTTCATTCAAACAAGCTCTCTGTTCCCTTTGGGCAAACACCCTTCTGCTGCGCTGTGTTCTCAAGTGTGTATTTAACCTGCCAACTTTGAGTATTTGGCTCAGGAGGAGTTTTAGCAACCAGTTTGGCAAGGAGGGTTTCGCCCCACGCCGCTGCCATGCCAGCGATCAGACCCCGTTCATAACTGACGGGCTGCAGGGTGGTCTCGACTTGAGAAATACGCGCTTGGTGAATCACGGGGATGCCTTCAGGATGCCAACAGCACTTATTTTGGCCACTGGTATGTCTATAAATAGCTCCCAAGTCAACACTGAGGCAAGCCGGCGTTCGTAGGGCACTGTGCCCTACACGAGTCCTCCGTGCGGACCAGACCTCAACCACTCATTTTGGCATCCACCTGGTTTTGGAGCGCAAATGAGACAAGGGGAATTGCCCAGAAATGAGCGTTCCTGGAGCAACGCTGCATACAGTTAACGCTTTCTAACCTTTTTGCTTGCCTCTCTCTTGGTTTGTCTGGCTCTGGCCCTGCTCACTGCCCGGATATTTTAGGGAGTTGCTTGGTGGATGCTTCACACATGAAGAGCTGTCAAAAGTTTGATCACCTCTTCCCAAACAGGTTGTATCTGCCGCACAGTGATTAGGGAGAGGTTAGTTTCAAATTGTTCATTTGCGCTTCGTAGCTATTTATGGGTGTAAACACTACATAGAAATGCACGGTTAGTTTGAGATCGCGGGTACTACGTGTCATGCACAGCTCCAAGCACGCTGTTGCTCTCCAGCGCTAACAAGCAGGCAGATTACCAGTGCAGCGTTGTTCAACACAGGCACTTTGTGCTGTAGTAGAGTTGCTCGCTGTTGGTACAAAGTTAATGATGCTTTTCTCCTTATTTTTTGTTTGGTGAGTAGGTTTAAACAGACTCGCTGCTAGGGCATCTCTGCCTATATCCCTATTTTAGAAGAGCTGCAAGGTCACAGATAAGATGTCTGTTTTGCTCTTTCTTTTTGGTTTGTTCTGTACTTCATCATGCCTTTCCTCCACGTGTGTTTTCACCTGTCTTCCCAAGCCCAAAACTCCTCCCCATCAGCTTTGGCAAGCCACAGCCTTTCGCCACCCTCGTGGCTCTCAGCCCCGCGCCAGGGAGATGACTCCACCCAGGAGATCCTGAGGGCATTGCAGAAGCGTGGGCTTGTTCGGTCTCGTTTCCTCCCCATAATGTGGTGGCTCAGCAGGACTTTGCCTGGGCTCTCAGAGCATCCCAGCTCACGCTAACCTGGCCTCGGCATGCTGCATGGCCAGGATCCAGGCTGAAGATGTGCCGAAATGAAGGGCTAGGGACACGGTCAGGGATGAGGGTGAGGATCGGGGGGCAAGGTGTTGGAGCAAGGCAGACTGGCCGCATTATAGCCTCTGTTCGTGTTTTTTATCCTCTCCTGCCCTTCTCTCGCAGGGGCTGCTTGTGCTATGCTGGCAGCAGCACCGTCTCTTGACGTACCCGGGTATGTGGTGGCCCAGCTCCGTGTGGGTAGGAGACACCCTTTGATGTGCTTCCCTGCGGCCAACGCGAGAAACAGCTCAAACCGCGATGAGTCAGAGCGGCCGAGTCTGCCGCGGGAGGAACTGCTGAGCGCGCCTTCCCCGCTCGCAGGGCCCCGCGCACCCGGGGCCGGCCTCACCCCATGACTCTGCGCCCGTTGGCAAAGCAGAGTCACGCAAGCTCGTCGTCTGGCTCCCGACGTCGCGGAGGGCGGACTCGGGCTCCTTGTGGGAGGTTCATCGCTATGGGTCCGGGTTTCCCAGTGAGCAAAAGGCAGCTTTCCCGGGAAGGGGGTGCAGTAAGGGGTTACCAGTTTGTGGCTGGCCTCCAACTCCTCAAAAAGACAAACCAAGGTTGTCTTTTCCCATAGCCTAAGTAGAGCATGTAATTATATGAAAAGTGTTCGTTTTTTCAGTGCGAGGACATCTGAGTGCCCTGCTCTGCATCCACCTTGTGTAGCTAGTCCAGGAGTACCCTCTCCCCAGGAATTTGATGACCAAATTGTGTGCACAAATCCTTCAGGACAGACCTTTCGGTGGCACAGTCCATGGCAAGCTGAAAAGCTGCCTCGGGACCCTGTACCCATTGCCCACGAGACCAGCATTGCTGCAAGGGTGCTGCCGGTGGAGTTGACTCCCAGAGTAGGAGGCTCTGCTCCTTGCAGAGCAACTGAAGGTAACTTCAGGCCTCAAAATCGTGCAGAACGAGGCCTTCAAAACTTAGGTCCCTTCATAGGGAAAGACTTGGCTTTTCTAGGGAGCACAGAAATCTATCTTTGAGAAGTTCCCTGGTGCTTCTCACCATTCAGAGACATTGAGATGAGGCAACCCTCTGGGTTTGCTGACTGTTTGCAAGGGGGCACGTGATGAACTTCCGCTGACGATGGGAGCTGAGGTCCCGGTGAAGCAGTGTCCGTGAGGCAACGCTGAGGAGTCGGAGAGGGTTGGGAGCTGTGAATTGGCTGCAGGGAGGGCTGTTCCAAAGACTGAAATGATCTCAATTATTTTGGGGAAGGAAGGAAAGGAGAAGAAGAACCACTTCTACTTGTTCATCTCTGTTGCTGCCCAGGCTCGGGGTTTGTAATGAGAAAATCCTCCAGTCAGCAGCAAAGACAGGCTCAAGAGTTTTCCTCCGAGATGACCTTTCCGAGCAGCGCATGCACAGAGTGTGGCTCTGTGGTTCCTTGTCGGTAGCGTGTGTTGTGAAAGAAACTCGTGGATAAAAGAACATTTCTATTTTGTGTTTCCTGCCCTCGTTTCCAAATACTGCAGGAAAGCCGCCTCCTCGACTCCAGGGGTTGGAAGAGGACCAGCCGCGTTTCACGCCTTCAGCGCGGTAGGAATCCACGGGGAGCTTTGCAAGCAGCTTAGAGCTGAGCAGCCTTCACGCTCCAGCCAGCAGGCTGGCCAGACATTTATTTTATAAATCACCACATTCTACCCTGTCTGTATTTTTTTCCCACATCTGAGAGCATCCATCTCTTCCAAATCAAGGGGCTTCTCCGAGCTCATATGCAGAAGCCCTCTGTGATCCCCCATGACTCCATCTATCCATCACCTGAGGGATGCAGCTCTAAATTACGGCTTGTTTCTTCCACTGGTGTCCTTGATGCAGGAACGCATTTAAACACTGGCAGCAGATGGCTCCTGAAATAGTTTTTGAACAGCGGGATATGAGGGTGTTCTCCTCCCACCTTGGGCCTTGGCTGCCTATTAATAACGTAATCTTCTCAGACAGCTTCTTCTCAAAAAACAAATAAGAGTGGCTAAGCTGGAATGCATCAGCTCTCAGCTGGGTGTAGTGAAAGTCCACGCGTCGCAGGAGAACCCGCGGGCAGCTCTGCAAACAGACCGTTATTGCACATTTCCTGCCCCAGGGAATTTACCGCCTCGACTAGATGGGGTTGGGACGGGCAGAATTGGGCTATGCGCTCAGACGAGGGAATTTGGCCGTGATTCTTCCAACTTGGCAGTTCTTTCCCACGTAAGGGCTGGAACCAGCTCCATGCAGGAACATGCCTGACTCTCCTGTCTTAGCTAAGAGCTGCCTTTCTCCAGAGAGATACGAGATCTTCAAGCTAGGAGGATGTTGAAGCTAGATATATTCATATTTTTAACAGCTTTCCTGGGAACAGTTCCCCCAGGGACTGTGAGGCCTTCTCTGTCCCCTTGATAAATTTTACATCGAGACTGGGTGATTTCCTCAAAGAGTTTCTCTGGTTGTAGCAGTAATTCAAGAGGAGAAGACAGCTTCTGGCTTAGGGGGACAGTTCAGACTCGACAAACACAATACAGTCAAGTTTTACAGTGTAGAAACATGATTCTTTAAATGCAGAACTTGGCTGTAATTATATGGAGTGTGCAGTACCTTTGCTCTTATCCGATATTTTGCCCGGATAAGTACTAAGGTGTTGCTGATAGCTATGGTGCAAGAGGGCTTTCTTGGGCGACACGAAAGCTTTAAATGGTGCAAGCCTGACATCAGGTACTGGCTAGATTGAATCACTGCTCCGCGATGATCGATGGGGGTTAAGCTTTGCCGTCTCATGTGCTGTCAGGAACTAGGCACAAGTTGTCTTTGGGAAGATGTGAAAGAAGGGTATTACTGACATTTTGTTTGGATCGGGGTAGGATGGCTCTGCGCTAGGTATTCCTAGAGAAAATTATGAGCACGGAGGGGTTGTGCTAGAGCCCTTGCCTGCAAACATTTTCCAAGTGTTGCTCTTGGAAGAGGGACGAGGAGGGAAGGCACGTCAGCGTGCTGCTGAAGCATCTGGCAGGCACATAGGCTGTGAGCAGACGCACGGCAGAGGAATAAACCTCGTACTAATATGCAGAAGGCCCCAATTTTCCTTCCAGGGTGAATTCCCAGTACCTTTAACTAACATATTCGCTCAATCTTCAGGGCACGGAAAAGTTTCCAAGTTCGAGGTTGTTTGTTCTTCGAGCAGCCTGTGATTTCTGGATAGAAACCCACGGCTTGGAAAGCATAACACATTGGTCTGTGCAGCCTTTATTTTCTTAAATCTAACATGTTAACTGGTGAGGCTTGGCAAAGACATATAAGGTCACGAAATCTGTGTTCGGGTGATGTGTTGTCGTGGCTCAGCTGAGCCAGCGAGCTCGCTTGCCTCCAACCAGAGCAGTAAAGGTGGTTTATAGAGTTGAGATTACATCCTGGGAGAGCAACCTCCCTGTCTGAACGCAAAGTATGTGCGAGACGGGGAGCTGAGCAGATCTCTAAGCTCCAGGGTCAGGAGAAGGCTGGTGGGCCAGCCAGGAGGGGAAATAGGATTTGGGTGTAAGGGGATTTCTAGGATTTCTAGCAAGTGATTTTTGCAGAAGCGAAAAAACAATTTACACTCTGTCGAGCCTCCAAGACTTGGTTGTGAGCAGGTTACAGGGCCAGCACTAACGTCAGAGCTAACTTTACCAGCCTCTTGCAGCTGCGAACGGGTTAACCGAGGATGAGTCAAGCTGTCCTGATTTTTGAGAAAGCAACAACTACATGACGTAATGCCCTAGCAGCGATGTAGCCTCACCCAGCAGAGACAAATGACTCCGGATGAATCAGGCTGCCGTTGTCACGTATTTACGCACCTCCGATGTTACCTGTGCCTGCCCGAGGTGTGGACTTTGCCTCAGCACCCTTCGAGCCTCCGGTCTCCTCTTTCTGCCCCTTTGCCTGGTCTGACGGCTTGCAGACCGCTGCCGATCCACACCAGGATCAATCGTTGCACTTTGCAGAAGCAAGGAGCTAGCAGAGACGGCTCCTCCTTTAGCAACCAGGAGACGTGGCACTATCTGAAAGCCCTGAGCCAGGCAATCCTTATCAGCCCGTGTTCGAAAGGCCGCAAGGGCTGGAGCAGCCCTGAGCTGTCTGGTATCGATATCCAGCATCACAGCGTTTACTTGAGCTGCTTGTAACGGGGAAACCTCCGTGACTCCCTTTTTGCTGGACTCGGAGCATCATTTATACCTGGAAACAAAGTCTCTTGCTGTCCAGAGCTTCACAGGCAGGACCTGGAAACCTAGGAGGGGACTTGTCAGTGGCAGAGCCAGAAACAGAGTCCAGAGCCCTGATTTGTCTGTTATTCTGAACTGCTTTACGACAGCTAAACCACTGTGGAAGAACAACCCTGTTGTAGTGTTAGCTCTAAAGCAGAAGGCTGGGCAGCCCGTCTGCCCAGCAAACGGGGAAGTTGCTTGTGGTGGTTAGTCTCCGAAATGTGCATGAATCTCTGTGAGTGAAGTTCCCCCTGTATGTTACTGCCTTTAGAGTCCTGTTAAAACCAATTGCTTCACCCTAAAGGTAACATGTGTCATGATTTAGCAAGCTGAGAGTTACAAATGCTGTTTAAAATGCCGATTGTGAGTGTGCAGGTGTCTCCAGCTGCCTCCTCAGTGGGCTGTAGAGGGCTGTTTCAGCCATCCTGTCTCTTCCGTTTGCAGCTGCAGAGCTACTTTGCTGCCTGCGAAGATGAGACGCCGGCCATCAGGAACCACGACAAGGTCCTGCAGCGGCTCTGTGAACATCTGGACCACGCTCTGCTCTACGGGTGAGTGCAGCCCAACGCGTTTTGGGCCCACCGGATTTCCCCGTGGACTCTCAGATGCTTTTCACCATGCTTTGCCTGTAGACATGTCTGTAGCCTGTTGCTGGGGCCTGCCTCAGCATGGGGAAGCCATCTAAGGAATAGTTGGGATGGGGATCAAGAAGCCTTCGCTTAACCCTCTTCTGGGCCTCTTTTCTTCCAGGCTGCAAGATCTTTCCTCAGGCTACTGGGTGCTGGTTGTTCACTTCACTCGCCGGGAAGCCATCAAACAGATAGAAGTGCTTCAGCATGTGTCCACCAACCTGGGCCGCAGTGAGTATTTGGAGACGCTGCCCTGGCTTTGATGACAAACGTTGGCTTGGGGACATCCAGCAGGACATCCAGGCAGGTTGTGCTGGCCACATATTTTGGGGCTGGGGCTCCAGGCACACCTGGAGGGTTAGTAGGCAGCTCAGTGTTGGGCCCAGCTTGCCTTTTTTGGGCCAGGGAGATGGGAGTCTATGTGATAGTACTAAAAATACAGAGCCAAGAGGAAGGCCGTCCTTCCAAAGATTAAAACTCAACAATCACAGTTGCCAGTTGCAAGCAAGATGCCCCCAAGTCTGTGTTTGGGTGCTCAGATCTGCAGCTAGAAACTCGGCGCTCGTCTGGATCCTAGCAGCAGACCTCAAACACAGCCTGAAGAAGCCGTGCTGGGCCTGTCTGCCGTGTGTCTCAGCCACTTCCAAGCTTTGCACCATATCTCGGAACCAGGTGCTGAGAAGTCAGAGGCCTAGCCGTGCCTCTGCTGCTGTGAAACCGAAGCAATCGGCTGAGAAATGCTTTTGAGAAGGGTTTCTGGCAGGGGCGTATCGCCTGTCTCACCCCAGAACGTCTTGCTGTAGCCACTGTCTGCCTGATGCTTCTTTGACCTGCTGTGAATTGCCGGTAGCGGATGCTTGGGACCAAGGCTGCTTTTGGCACTGAGCAGTACCCAGAGGCCTCCTCCTCTCTGCCTGATTATCCCAACATCCTTCAGCTCCCAAGTACTGGTGAGAGCAGAGCTGAGCAAAGACTCTACCGTCACCTCTCTCTGCACCAGCCTTCGTGTCATATCCCAAATTGCATCTGCGCTGATTTAGAGTGATTTTCCCTCTATCTTTCCTGGCTGCTAGTCCCCGTTGAAAATGCCAGCAGGCTTCCGTCACACTGTAAGGACACACTCGTGTCTCTTTCTCAGTCAGCTGTCACACAGTCTCTTATCCTTACTCCCACTCCAGACCATGAATCTGCCCATTCGTTTCCCTCTGGTGTTTTTCCCACAGATTTTCCCAGCAGTCAGTTGCTCCCCTCAAATGAATGCAAATGAACAATCTTGTGTTTCTTACACATGTATTTGTGATTATTTCCAGGCTTGCCTCTCTCCTCTGGCATTTCCCTACAGATAAATCTCTCTGCTGCTTTGTTTTTAGGCCGGGCATGGCTGTACCTAGCCCTCAACGAAAACTCCTTGGAGAGCTATTTGAGGCTGTTTCAGGAGAATCTAAGCCTGCTACACAAGTACTATGTCAAGTGAGTATCCCAGCTTATTCTCCTTTGGATTTGTGTTGGTATCCCTCCTTTTCAGATCAAGCCCTATTTTGCCAGTGGGGAGCAAGCAGTCTTGCTGATCTTGCCTTGTGGGTTTTCCAGAGGTGCTGCATGATCGTTACAAGGGTCCCAGATGTGGAGGCACTGTCCTACAAGAGGGCCTGCAAGCATCTTTTCTCTTTACTGCTTTTACTCCCAGCCCCAGATGTACAGTTTATATTCTTCTGTGTTTTCCAAGAAGCTGCTGAGCTCTGGGGCTGTTTGCACTGTGGCTCGGGGACATGCCACCAAGAGTGAGAAAACAGAAGGGTGCTTGTAGCTGTTTCTTCTCTTTCCCGCTCCTCTAAAACTCTTCTGTATTCTCCACATTGCAGGAACGCCCTAGTTTGCAGTCACGATCACCTGACCTTGTTCTTAACGCTGGTATCTGGGCTGGAGTTCATCCGCTTTGACTTGGACCTGGTGAGGGGCAGTATTATCTAGCTGTCTTGGCCCTGGGATAGCAGGTGTGCAGAGCAGGGGTGGGGTCCTGGGTGCCACAGATCTCACCGCTTGGTCCAAGGCACCTTCTTGTCGACCTTCCTCCCATTCAGCTGAAAACATGAAGCTCTCACTTGCAGGAAAAGCTCTAGGCTGGGCTCTGTGAAGATCCAGCAATGGGATTTATTTCTGTTGCTCAGTTATTTCTCAGTGCTGCTCTGGTTCTGTCCAGAAGACGCACAGCAGAAATGGGCAGTCGGAGGGCGTTTGAGGGCAGCGCCGTTGTTTGGACTGAGCTGTGACAACAGCGTGCGGTGACTCAGAGCCTGACTCACTCCGTGCCCTTTTCTCTGCAGGATGCTCCTTACCTGGATCTGGCACCGTACATGCCGGATTACTACAAACCTCAGTACCTGCTGGACTTTGAGGACCGCCTGCCCAGCTCAGTGCACGGCTCGGACAGCCTGTCTCTCAACTCCTTCAACTCGGTCACCTCCACCAACCTGGAGTGGGACGACAGTGCCATCGCTCCATCCAGCGAAGGTAAGCAGCCTCGGAGGGCAGAGGGGTTTTTGGAAAGGGGTGCAGTTAGAGCTGCAAAGTCAGTGCTGCGTGTTCCCACCCTCGCCTCGGCTGAGCTGTTGGCCGGACAAGAGGCCAAATGAAGTAGCAGATGATGGGCGAGAGGAGACCAAAGGGAGACCCAGAAGTTTGGCTTTGAACCTCTTCCGTTGGGTGATGCAGCCAGCGGAAACGAGAGGACAGTGCTGCGTTGTGATTTAAGCTGCAGACACCGCCTTTACCTGAGACAGGAGGAGGAGGACTTCCTATGCCAGTTCATCAGGCTGCATTTCCATGCTGGAGCGTGTGTTTTTGCAAGAACTGGTGAAATTTCCCCACGGAAAGAAAGCTGGGCCCATATCTGAGCATGACCCCCATTTCAGTGCAGATACACAGGGCTGCAGAGGACCTTTTTTAAGTGCTTGTTCTGCAGTCCAGAGGTCCATATATGCTGGAGATGGTGAGGAATAGTTTCCAAAATCTTTCCTCCGTGACTGCAGTCTGAGGGAGAGGCAGACAGTCCTTTCAGAGATGCTATTTTTATTCTTCATGCATCTTATCTTGAGCAGCCTGATAAGTTGTTGGACTTAATTCCTTATCCATATCAGAGAGGACTTGTCTGCTGGGTGTTGCTCCTGATGAACTGAGAAGAAATCTGCCTTATGTCTACCCTTACCCCACTCCAGTCTAGAGCAGGGAGCTCTTACGCTGCGTGAAGCATGTTCACATGAAGGAACAGCTCTGCTGCTGTTGTTAATCCAGAATACATTCGGCTGGTTTCTTTTTGGAGGCAGTTTCAATGAAGCAAGATGAGGAGGCTCTGGAATAGATGCGGTGATGTGTTAATTGGATGCAATGAATTCAGGACTGAGTCTGCATATAGACAGCTTCCCCCCCGAGACAAGGGTCTGCTCAACCTGGAAGTAATAGGCTTCCTTTCATCACCAAAATTAGCCGATCATCTATTCTTTGTGAGATAGAAACTGCGGTCCTTAAAGACGTTGAGAAGGAACAGCCAGGGAAGCAAGATGCAGGTGCAGGAGTGGGCATTAGCACCGCTTTAGCACATTTTAGCTGTGACACACAGCACTGCTTTGGGCTCATCCGCGGTGCCTGTGCTCATGCTGCCAGTGTGAAATGGTTCAGAGCCGTGTGCCGTCAAGGAGAGAGCAGTGAGGCATCGTGGTTTGCCAAGGTGCACAGAGCAGCAGCCTCTCGCTGACGTATCACACCGTGACGGTTTCTTTATGTGCCAAAGTCCTGCGTGTTCCCTCCCCCTCCCAGCCAACCCCCAAATCCCTCGGCATGACCAGCCTGTTGGCAGCATCTTAGGTAAGTTGGAGACAGCACAAGTAGCCCAGCAGTAAAGGTCAGGGGAAGAAGCTCCTCTGTCCCCAGAGGCTTGGCAAGAGCAGCTGTTTCACTGCATGCTGCACCCCCTTGGCTTGTTTTGCTCTTTCCCCATCAGCAGAACATGTCCCGGTGCCAGCACATCTCCTACCTGTCTGTATCAGTTGGTCAAGAGGTGTCACTTGGGTTGGGCTCTCCAACCCATCTGGAGGACAGCTCGAGAAAAGAAGGGTTTGGAGTGGGGATCCAAGGGGTTTTGGAGCTAGATTCCAGTTTCGACATCGTCATCCGTTATTCCCTGTGTCCGGGCGGTGGTTGTGATCTGTGTCTCAGTTTTCCCATGTGTAGAGGGGACATAGAAACGCCGTCCCCAGTTGCGGGACCAGGAAGGCGGCCGTGTCAGATCCCTGTAGGGAAGGCATTGCTGCCGTTCTCCCTGTCTGTCTCAGCGGGGTCTCTGCAGCCTTCCCATGCCCTTTCGCTTCATTAACTATCTCACTGCTCATCGTTTTAACAGGAGCGTCTTCCTACCCTGGGAATGTAGGTGGAGTTTGGGATTTTAAGCTCAGAGGACAAGTTTTTTCCCTTAATCAGACCCCTGGCTTTACAAACATTAATGAGTCAAACGTCACAGTATCTGTGGGAGGTAAGTGTGAAGTGGGGAAACTGAGGCACAGAGCGCTGAAATTGCTTCCCAGAGGGGTTCCCTCGTTAGAGCAATGGTGGGGTTGGATACGCAAGCACTGGGTGACACCGTTTTAGCTTTCCAGCAACTCACATAATGGGGCTTTATCCTCCGCTGGTCCCGTTGTGGCTCCCACAATGCAAACATCCAGCAGTAACAACCATCGCGCAGCTGGTTCCCATTTGCATCCATGTTCCCTAACTATTTTCTCATGCGTTTCAGATACCCATGGAAGATTGTTTCATTTCTCTCCCTTACTGTCTCCCTCCCCAATCTCACCCCTCACACGCTCCCCTGTCCCCGTACTTCCCCACTACTTGTATTTCTAATCCTGAGTTTTATCCCTCGTTTTTGTAGATTATGATTTTGGAGATGTCTTTCCAGCAATGCAGTCCATGCCCAGCAGAGACTGGGAAGGTGGGACATACTCATGTGTTACAACCTTTTGGTTTTCTCTCTGCATTGCTGCCATCCTGAAGCTTGCTGCATGCTCCGCAGTTCATTTCTTAACCAGCAAACACCACATCTTGATGGAATTCGGTAAAGGCAGAAAAGAGACAAAAAGATTCCCCTAACGGGGAGCTTGTGCGTCTCATCTCCGGTGAGACCACACGCACAGTTTTTCCCGACTCCCGGCATACGCAGACATACTCCCCTGGCCATACATCCTGGAGCAGAGAGACTGTTCTCCTGCCCCTGTATCTTCTAGACGTGTGTCCTCGGCTGCCCTGGCACTCTGCGTAGCAGACATGCGAGGCTGAAATTTTGAGTGCGGTTCAGCTACGTCTGGCTTTTAGAGCCAAGTGCACGTGTCCACGTTGGAGGAATTTGTTCTCCTTCCTCCACGGGCAGCCTGCGTACCCTGTGTATGTCACAGGAGCAGGAGCCCTCTCTGCTTCACCCCCGGAGGAAATACACCCATGCCTTTGTAACTAAAAGCTGGACAGAGCCTTTAGTCCAAATTGCTTCGGCCAGTACCGCCTAAATATTTGGGGAGGTTCTGCCTGGATTCCATGTGGATGGTTCTCGGGCTCTAACATGCTCCCGCTCACCTTCTTTCCTACCCCGCGCATGGAGATATTTTTGTTGTCGCAGCACAGCGTGAGTAGCCAGGCTGTCACCAGCTGCACCCTTCGTACTGCGATCGCGAGCAAATATTGCAAAGCTCAGGGAGGGGAGGGGATTTCTCTTCCGCCACGGCTCCCGGAGCATTTGCTCTCCCGATCCGCCTGGGAAAGGCCGGGATGAAGCAGCCTGGCGTGTCGCTTTGCAGCCGCTCTTCCCCGCAGGGGAAGACCTTCTGCCTTGTCAGGCAGAAGAGGACTTGGGTTGTCTCTGAGCTCCTGAGTAGGTGACGGCGGGCAGTACTGATGCACTTCTTGCCATTTATACACAAGAGGTTAAGGAGGTTTTTGCCATTCCCTATTTTCAGCAGATGCATTCAGGGTGAAATACTGTATTTTGGACCAAGATTTTTTTGTCTCAACAAAAACAACTAGAGTTTAGGCAAAATAACAGACATTTTTCTGGTAATACAGGCTAGCTGGCTGAAATAACTTTTGAAATAGGCCTTCACAAAACTGCCTTTATGAGATTTTATGAGCAGTTTTGTTTTCCGATGCAAAACGTACACCCTTGTATCGATCTCCCAGGGCAGTTGTTTCATTCAGAAGGGGATTCACTGCCTAGCGAGTGGTTTCTCGTTGGCTTTGGAAATGAACGGTGTTGGAGAAGAGAAGGGGGTAACCTTCCTTAAACCTTACTTTGCGGCTAGATAACACTGAGCATGACTCCTACAGCCCTTTTCCGCTGCTCTTTCTCTCTGTTAAGACTAACACAGGCCAGGTGAGTTGTGCTAGGACCTGCCTGTGCAGCCTGCTCTCCTCTGCCCCCGGTGAATGCTGCATCCTCCTCTCCGCACTTCCAGTCCCCGGCGCGTGCTGTGCAAGCAGAGCAAAGCCGCCGGCTCTGTAAAGCGCTCCGCAAGGATCGTCACTTTACGGACCGGCTCTGTTATTGCCCTTCTAGGCAAGCGAGCATCTTCCTAGGATCGGGGAGAAGGTAGCGCAGAGCAATGCAGGACCCCAGCTCTGCCGGCCCCGGGACTTCCCACGTTGTCCCCCCGTTTCAGGGAACGGGGCAGCGGGTTTCCGATAGTGCCTGTGCAGCTGCTCAGGGTAAAACGCTGCTGGTTTCCCTGCCTCCGCTCTTTGGGGGGCTGCGGGGGACCGCTGGGATGGGAGCCCCAGGGCTTGGGCGCGGATCTAGAGTTCAGACCCCGGGGAGGCAAGGAGCGATGGCAGCTCGACCTCGCGAGCCTGAGTTCATGGTAGGTGCAGCTATTTCCATCCAGTTCCCCCCCGTGCGTTTCTCCTGCCAGCGGCTGTCACCTCGGCAAGGAGCACTGCGGCCACAAGACCCATCAGTTCCTATGCAGGGATGTTGCCTCTACTTTTTTTAATCCACGGGCAACTGAGCCGTCTGAGCTTTTGTTTCCAGGCTTTTTCTTAATTGCAATGGGTGCAAAACGCAGAGCGACGCTGGTTTGTCCGCTGGCCTCTCTGTCCCCCTCGCAAAGAGCCTGGTGTCTGCAGGAGTCCCTGGAGGTGGGACGACAGCGCTCTGCGAGCAGGACTATGACCATTTAGTGCCCGGTCCTGAGCCCCCAGTGCGCAGCTTTGCTTGATTTAACATCCAGCTTTTACAGGGATTCCCAGGCTGGCGGCAACATCATGTTAACCCTGCTTCTCTGCTCTTGTCTTTGCCAGATGGAGACCTCACAGATACGCTCAGCTGCCCGCGCTCCACCGCCTCGGAGGTGAACAGCGGCAAGACCTCCGTGAAGAGCCCCACGCAACGCTACAACCCCTTCAACGAGGAGAAAGCCGATGCACCGTCCTCCGCCGAGACCACGCCAGTGCACACGGCTTCGCAGGAGAAGGCCGAAGCCACCCCCGAAGGAACGGACCAGTCCGAGAGCTGCACGGAGCTGGAGGTCATCAGGTAGGGACAGAGCTGCCGGGGCAGCATAAATCCGTATCGGAGAGCTGAAAGGAAGCCGCGCGCTTTTTGTTTTAAGCTTTCTCCAGCTGGTGGCAGATTTGCAGCGACCTTGGCTCTCAGATTTTCCGTCCCCTCTTTCCTGCTGTTTGTCGACGAGCTGTGGCTAAACTCGTCGAGGGAGATGTGCCCGCAGACCTGTTGGCCTGTGTCCGACTCCTTGCAGCCCCGGGGGTCCCTAGGAGCCCCTAAACCCAGACAAAGAGCACAAAACTCTGTCTGCTTGTGCCCAAGGCCCTAGGGATGGGGCACCCCAAAACCAGCCCAGCAGGCCCGTGCTTTGCCCTCGCGCAGTATTTTTTCCTGGCAGCCTGGAAGCACAGAGAGATCTCTGCCCGGCTCTCCGGCAGAAAGGGGAGCGCTGGGCTCGCTTCCTAAACGGGCCAAGTGACCTGGCAGCAGTTCGGCGCCTTGGGAGCTGGCGGTCTGAACACTTCCGCAGTCGGATTCCCAGTGCGCTGTTCGGCTGGAACGGGCTCCAGGCTGCATCTCCCTCTTCTGGCAGCCGGAGACATGGCATTCCCCGATCCTCTTCCCTCTCCAGGAAAACTACTTCCTTCCCAGCATCCTGCTCACAAACAGTGATTTCTCCCATGCCAGTTTTGCTCCGCATCCCTTTGTGATCCTCTTTGCAGCCAAAGGAGACTCAAGTTGTTACGTCCAGTGGAAGACACCTCTTTGCTCTTCTAGATGGGTGGAAACTGTCTCCGTGTGCTGTGTTTTTTCTGCCTTCCTTAAAATGGTTGGCACAGAGCCTGGGGAAGCCTGGCTCCGGTTAGAGAGGTGGCATCGAATAATGTCCCTGATAGGAGAATTTCTCCGCACTAGGGATAAACCCCACAAGAAGATTTTTGGGGCAGGATGGGACCATCTTTCTGTATTGCAAAAATCTAAGCAGGTGAAGACGAGTGACATCTATGTTGGTCTCTCCCTGTGCAGGTTAGCCAAGAGGAAGAAAGCGGGCAAGAAGAAGAAAGCGAAGCCGGAGGAACCGACGAACACCCCCGGGCCCACAGTGCCTGAGGCCAGCACCCAGCAGGCTGGGGGAGATAGTGGTGTGAATGGGCTGAGTGACAGGGATGACTCACAGGGAGACGATGGTCCTGCTCCTCCAGATGGTGAACCAAGCCCGGCCGGGCCCGAAGAGAGCAGTGAGCGCTCTGCCCTCGGCCAGCTGGCTTTGCGCATCCCCGAGATGAAGGACACGTCCATGGAGAGCGTGGGGCAGCCGCTGAGCAAGGTGATGGACAGGCTGAACGGGCAGCTGGATCCCGGCGGCTGGAACGCCCCGCTCGAGCCCCCCGGGCAGTCCTTTCGGACCGGCACGCCAGGGGAGACTCCAGATGGATCGTCCTCTGGCGACCTTAGTGAGGGGATTTCGGCCCCCATGGACTTCTACCGCTTTACCATTGAGAGTCCAAACGCTCCTGCACCAGGTAGTGGCCACCATGACGCTCCAGGGCCTGGCCAACCGCCACATGTTTCTGGTAGCCTTGAGGCTCCTGAACAAGAAGAAAGCAGAGAAGGAGAAGCAATTGGGGCAGTAGAAGAGTCTGGAGGGGCAGCTGATGAACCCCAAATTGGCCAGACGGAAGCCACCAACCCAGAGGCTGTCTGCGAGCTGAAGAAAGAGCAGCCCAGCCCTTCCCTGAGCAGTGCCGAGGACTCTGGCGTGGAGGAAGGTCAGGGCAGTCCTTCAGAGCTGACCCACCCCTCTGAGTTCAGGTGAGGCTGGCTTAGCTTGACCCAGCTCAGGGGGTCCTTGCGGGAGCACGGAGAGCATCTTCCAAACAAAACAGCCCTGATGCTTGAGCCAGCGCTTTTCCCTTTATCCTCAGTTTGGTGGGCGAAGCCCGTCCTTTTCCAGGATGAAGGTGATGCTCAAGGGATGATGGTCAGGAGGAGGAGATCTTGGGGGCCAACAGGTGCCCTAAACATGGACAGGTTCAATAAGGAACGGGATTGCCCTTCCTGGGCCCTCCTCTGCCCTATGTCTCTCTGTCCTGTCTTTCAGCTTCTCCCTGCTGTCTGTCTTCACAGGGTGGATAACAACCATCTCCTACTGCTGATGATCCACGTCTTTCGGGAGAACGAGGAGCAGTTGTTCAGGGTAAGGCAGTCACAGCGGGTGGGTGCCCCAGGCTGCTCTCCCACCGAGGCCTCGGCTGCGTGCCTCGGCCGTGGCCTGAGAGCTCTTCTCTTTCCTCTCTCTCCGTGCAGATGATCCGAATGAGCACCGGGCACATGGAGGGGAACCTTCAGCTGATCTACGTCCTGCTGACGGATTGCTATGTGTATCTGATCCGGAAAGGTATCCCTTCCCCATGGCCTCTGGGCTTGTCCGCACCGCTGTAACGGCCTGCAGGACTCTTGTTTAGCAAGGATTTAACCCCTTGGAGGGCTGGAAAGCCAAGGGGAGCAAGGGTTGCCTGATCCATGGCTTGCAGCCTGGATTTGGGACGCGTTGGGCTGCTTTGCCCCCCGTTCACACGGCTCTTTGTGTCTGTGCCAGGGGCAGCGGAGAAGCCATACATGGTGGAGGAGGCCGTTTCCTATAACGAGCTGGACTACGTTTCGGTGAGTGCAGGCTGGGTTGGAGCAGCTTGGCTGAAGGTCAGCTGTCCTCGGAAGAGCAGGAGGGATTAATAGGTGTTGGGGGGGGGGTCAGGCCTCATCTCTTTGGTTGCAGAAGGGTCAAGGGCCTCACGGTGGTGCCACGGGGGCTTTCTGCGAAGTTTGGCAAAACTTTGTTCCCCATCCCGCTTCCTTAACCCGTCTTGTGTGGCGCAGGTTGGGCTGGATCAGCAGACGGTGACTCTGGTGTGCACCAATCGGAGGAAGCAGTTCCTGCTCGACACCGCGGACGTGGCCCTCACAGAGTAAGCAGGGACCGTGCAACGAACCGTGGCACGTTCCTTCGGGCGTTCGGGGCCTCTGGCCGGTGCCTTGGACTCCCGGCATGATTTGGGAAACGCGAGAAACTCCAGTGACAGCCCCTCGCTGTCGTGCAGCCAGTGAGGGTTTGAGGTTTGGTTTGATGCCAGCCGCCAAACGCTGCAGACAGCTGGAAATGCTTTGAGCAGTATTAAAAGTTAAAAATCAGCCCAAGGACTGCAGAGGCTTCCCTGGAAATACACTGCAGTCCCCGGTGTCTCCCTCATGGCTGGCAGCCTCGGGCCACTGAGCTATGCAGACCTTGTGTGCCTTGTGATGAGCAGGGATGAGGTCTTGAGTTTCAAGGTCGCAAGTCTTGAGTTTCAAGGTCCCACAGCAAGTCCCCAGGTCTGTCTTTACGTTGTCACCTCAAGGATGCGACCTGTGCCTCCTGAGGGCCTGTGTGATCACGCTGTCATCTGTGTTGGAGATGGGTGTCCGTCTCCCAGTGTGCTCTTTCAGTTCAGAGCTCACCCAGCTCCTTCCTGGACATCAGACTTTGCAGTCCCTGTTGCTTTTGGACTGTGGGTTCATTTCTAGACCCTTCAGTCCAAGAAGCGGGTCCCCAGGGTTGCGCCCCACATCCAGGGGCTCACATCCATCCCTTTTGGCACCCCAGCTCTCCTGGTGCAGCATCAGGCCCTGGCCTCATCAGAGAGCTCTGTCTCCTTCTCAGGTTCTTCCTGGTCTCCTTGAAGTCAGCCATGATCAAAGGGTGCCGGGAACCCCCTTACCCCAGTATCCTCACGGACGCCACCATGGAGAAACTGGCGCTCGCGAAGTTTGTGGCCCAGGAGTCCAAGTGCGAGGTGAGCTGGGATACTCCAGCCATCGCTAAATGCGGCGGAGGCTGCCGGGAGAATCCCTCCCGTTCACTTCTCTGCCCGTCTCTCGCAGGCCTGCGACGTGGTGGTGCGTTTCTACGGCCTCGTCCACTGGGAAGACCCCATGGACGAGGCGCTGGGACCCACTCCCAACAGCTACGCCTCTGCCGAAAACGCGGTCACGAAGGACGGCATCCTGCACTACAAGGCGGGGACCTCGTACCTGGGCAAAGAGCAGTGGAAGACCTGCTTCGTGGTGCTCAGGTGGGGCTGCGAGCCACGGGGCTGTGGGGAGGACATCGCAGAAGGTCCTGGGACCTGGAGGGGCCACCTGGGAACCTGAGATGAAGCCCCCGGTCTTGGCCACGGGCAGGGGGATCACATCCCCGTGGGGGCTGTGTGCGCAGAGGGCGGGAGCAGCCGCGGGATGTTTGCGTGGTCATCAGGGCTGAGCTGACTCCAGTTACCGACCGTGTCTCTCATCTTCCCCAACGGCAGCAACGGGATCTTGTACCAGTACCCGGACCGCACGGACGTCACCCCTCTGCTCTCCATCAACATGGGGTAAGTGGTGGGAGGCAGCAGCCTTCAGACTTGGGAGGGCTCGTTGAGATCTGGGGATCAGAGCTCCTCTAGGTGTTTTGGGGCTGATCGTGACCTAGTCCATGCCGCAGGACGTCTGCACGTCGGTGGCTGGGTAACACAACTCCCTGCTCGCTCCCGGCTGGGCATAGATGCTCATTTGATTTGGCTCCGAGCCCGCTGTGGAGTTGGGTGCGTTTCCTCCCAGATTTTGCATGCCAAGCTGACTCTCCGATGAGGAATCGGCCTCTGACAGGGCACGAGTCCTCCTCCAAGAGCCACACTGGGAGACCGCTGCAAACCCGCCGTGTCCAAGTCCCGCTCCACCGTGATGTGCAGAGATTCCATTCTTGGAGCGACCGCGCGGGGTGCTGGGGATCAGCTCCAGCCACTAAAGGCAGATGGGAAACCAGTGCTGGTGGGGAAAGGGGAGCGATGTGCAGCGCAGAGAGGACAGACGGAAGCAAGGATCATTAACAGGATAGCGCTGGCCGGTCTGTCCCGTTCTTCCCCGCTGATCTTCACCCTCCCCCTCTCTCCCAGCGGCGAGCAGTGCGGGGGATGCCGGCGCTCCAACACCACCGACCGGCCCCACTCCTTCCAGGTGATCCTGACGGACCGGCCCTCCCTGGAGCTGAGCGCCGACAACGAGGCCGACATGGCAGACTGGATGCAGTACTTCTGCCAGGCCGTCTCCAAAGGGGTGAGCGCCCTCCTTCACCCAGGGCTGGCCTTGGGGCTCAGCCTTCCCGCGGTCCTTCCCGTCGTGGGACGGGGAGTCGCAGGGATTGAGCTCCCCGAGATGGGAGCAGTCCATATAGAGCTGCAGAAAGGACCTGGGAGTGATGATTGAGGGCCAGCTAGCAGGGGTGGAGTCTCCCTGTGAGCCAGAAGAAGGGCTTTTCCTCACCGGAGGCACAGGACATCCGTGGAGAGGGACTCCATGCTGGGTTTTAAGTCCCCTTCGCCACCCGCGCAGGTAATCCCCCAGGGCGTTGCCCCCACGCCTTGTGTCCCCTGCTGCCTCGTGCTGACGGACAAGAAGGCCTTCACCTGCCATGAGGACTGCCAGACAAGCTTCTTCCGCTCGCTGGGCACCGTGGAGCTGACGGATGTCACCACCGTCTCCACGGAGGCCGGCAAGGAGTACTGTATCCTAGTGAGTGTGGTGCTTTGGGTGGAGCCTGGCTGGTCCCGGCCTGAGCTAGGGCTGCCATGCTAACGCTCTCGGGCTTCTCCCTTGGTTTTTAGGAGTTTGCTCAGGACCGCAAGCAGTTCCTGCCCCCCTGGGTCCTCTATTTTAGTTGCACTACAGAACTGGAGAGGTTCCTCTCGGCGCTGAACGCCGCGTGGAAGAACATCTACCAGGTGAGCGCGTGAGGCCACGTCACACCCCTCCCGGAGTCGCAGGGCAAACGGGGCCAGCGTGCTCTGAGAAAGGGGACAACGGCTTTCCCTCCCCCAGAAGTGGGGCCAACCCAGCCACCTGGGCTTCCCGCGGAGAGCAGGGCTCTGGTTTTGTAACACGAGGGAGAAGAAAGTGTAGTTCGTCCCAGGGCTACCGCAGCGTCACTGTCCGCCGTCCGCATTTCAGGTCGATCTTCTGCACAAGGCCATCCTGGACGCCGCCGTCAAGAAGAAATGCGAAGACGCTCAGAGCCTCATCGACAGCGCCTGGCAGCGCAGCGACAGCCTGTGCCGTGGACGAGCCGAGCGGGACCCGTGGTGTTAACCCCGGCAGGGCGAAGGACGGCCGACAGGACGATCCCCGGCTGTTTCGGGAGAGAGAGCGGGAGCGAGCACGCTCCCGCCGCTGCGCAAGGCCTGGCGCCCGTATCCGGCTGCCCCGGGGCCACCCCAAATCCTCCTGCCGTCCCGCGGTACCCGCCCGGACGTGCCGGCGGACGTGGGCCCCCGGCCGCGCGGTCGCCCACGCGCTGCCGGCTCCGCGGGGACAAGGCGGGTGCTCGGCCGCGCTGGGGATGAGGCCAGAGGCCGCTTGCGTTGTACAGACCCTCCCGCGTCGCCCAGCTGCCTCTGGACAAGCTGCCAGTCGAGGAAAAAAAGGAGCGATGGGGGGGGGTGGGCTGGGGTTGGGGTGTCCCCCGGTTTCGGGTGGGCACCCGGCGCCGGGACCGACCAGTTGTTCATTTTAGAACAAGGTGGGTCGTGGACGTGGCGAGACCGGAAGCCGAAATCGCTCGCGCGCATGTTTTACCCCTTGCTACTACAATCACCGAGTACGGCACCGCTTCGCCCTCCGCCTTCCCTGCCCCTCGGCGCGGGGGGGTCGCTCCGGCCCCCCGTGAGGCAGAGGGAAGAGGGGACCTGAGGGCCGGAGGGTGGCGGAGCCGTTCCCTGCGCCCGATCCGGCCCCGGTGCCCTCTGCAGACCGGGGCATAGTTGGAGCTTTGAAAAAGGAGCTGGAGACCTTCTGTAATATACGTTCACGGGGCCTTTTTTGGGGGGAGAAAACGTATGTGACCGAATGTATATGTATATACATCTGCTTCCTTTTCCTCCCCCCCCCCCTTCCCCAAATAAATATTCATTGGTAACTCAGATCTGGCCGTATGAATTTCCGCAGCGGGGGCTGCGCTGTGCTTTCCCGGCTGTTTCTTGGGCCCTTCGGCGGACGAAACGCTCCGGCCGGAGCGGAGGGGGATGCTGGAGCTGGCGAGGAAGATGACGGACGCCCCAGGCTGTCGCGTCCGGTTTGCGCTGGGGCGGTTGTGGCCCCGAGGGAGAGTTTGGGAGCTGGAAACCAGCCCGCCGTGGGCACGGAGACCCTACGGAGCCGCATTTAGGATTTTTTCCGGGGGGAACGGGGCAATTCCGCCTTTTTTTCACCGATTGAGCCTGGAAGGGTCTTGTTTTTCCGGGGAGGGGGAAAGCGGCGGCCCTAAAACTAGGAATGCCCCAGGGAAGGGGGGGAACAGCGCCCGCCGCTGCCTTTCGGCCCGGGAGTATCCGATTTCAAAGCGCTTTGAAATCCCAAGGTAACCCGGAGAGGGGCTGACGCAGGGGGGAAACCGCCACAAAACCCCCCCAAAAAAAGCAGGGGCCGGTTTAAGGGCCGCGGCCTCCCCTCCGTGAGCCACAAGCGTGCTGAGCTGCGCAGTCCTCAGCGCGAGCCCCTGAAATGTGATTTTTGTTGTTGTTAGTTATTTCTATTTCCTTTAAATAAGGAAATTGATTTTTAATTAATTTTCAAGGAAATAAATAAGGTCTCCGTCAGCAGGGCACCGGGCGAGAAAGCGGGGCTCAAAGCCGGGAGGGGATCGCGGGGAGGGCGAAGCGGGGCCAAGCCCGCCGGATCCGGCCACACGCTCGGCAGCAAAACACCCCATCCCGGGAGGGATGCTGGCGATACCCTCCTCCTCCTCATTTCACACCTCTCCAGGTGTCGGGGGGAGCTAATTTTTTAGCTGGGGGCGGCCCGAGCGGCTTTTTTAGCTCAGCTGCTCCCGAGCAGGCTACAGCCGCCTCCCTGCAACCAGGCAATGATTTACTAGCCGGCGGCTCCCTCCGTCCGCCTCCGCCCCGCGGACCTTTGAGCCGAGGCGGCCGCCGAAAATGTTCTCCCTGGGCTCCTGGCTGCCGGCTTGGCCCGGCTTGGCCTGGGGCTGGGCGCTGCTGGATGGGCTGCTGCAAGGTGGGAGCTCGGCGGCGGGCGGGGGGGGTGGTCGGCACCCCCGGGTGCCCCTGACCCGCCGGCCGCCTCTTTCCCGCAGGGCTGGTGGGCGCCTGCGCCGTGTCGGTGCTCTGCAGCCTCATGAAGGTTTATCTCTACGTCCAGTGCTGCAAGTAAGCGTCTCGCCCTGCCTCCCTGCTTTCGGCACCCCGGAGGGTCCCGGGTGCTGCTTGCACCCTCCTCTTCCTCCCTCCCGCCACCGCGGCTGAGTGGCTTCCTTCCCGTCGGCAGCGATCCGGAGCGGCAGGCGGAGAAGGAGGCGCTGCGGGCGCGGCGGTGGCTGCTGGACGCCCTGCACGTGCCCCTGCTCACGGCCGTGCTGGCCGCCGTGGGCTCCCGGGTGGCCGCGCTGGTGGCCCTGGAGTTCTCCCTGCGGGCCGCCTCGGCCCTCCTCTCGCCCGGCAAGGTGAGCGGGGCGAGGGCCGGGGGAAACCGAGGCACGGCGGCCGGCTCACGGCATCCCCCCGTTTCCCGCAGGGCGGCCTCAGCAGCCAGCTCTACCTGCTGTGCCAGTACTCGCTGGGCTGCGGCGTCTACTGCGGCCTCGGCTTCTTGCTGGACGGGGCGCCGCACGCCACGGGCAACCTGCTGCTGGCCGCCGGGCTGGCGGGGCTGCTGGCGGCGGCCGCCCGGCGCCTGGCGCGTCACGTCTGCGCCCTCTACGAGCTGCACAGCCGGGCCCGCTACTGCGGCGTCTGCATCGCCCTGCTGGCCGCCGGCCACGGCCTGCCGGGGCTGCTGCGCCGGGCGCTGGCCGTGGCCTTCGCCGTGGCCGACCTGGCCGCCGTGGCCTTGCTCAACCGGGATTTCCTGGGGCCAGCGGAGGCGGCGCGGTTCTGGACGCCGCTCACCATCTGCTACGCGCTGCTGGTGGTCTACATGCAAGGTGAGGCGGTTCGGGGCGGAAAACTCGCTTTTTGGGGGGCGCCTCGGCCCGCAGGGCCGCGTTCTGCAGGGACGTGGTTTTGGAGGACCACCACATTGCGTTGGAGGTACCCTCGTAGGGTGTCTCGGGGCGTCCCCGGTAGGGCGCAACCGGGTGCCGCGGCGCCCCGGTGATGCCACCACCGTGGTCCCCAGCAGAGGAGCAGAAGCAGGGCCCGCCCGTCTACCAGACGGTCTTCGTGAGGATGGGCGGCCTCCTCATCCTCCTGCTCACCGTGGGCCGCTGGACGGACATCCTCGGCGTCCTGGTGTCGCTGGTGGGCGAGATCTGGTGCCTCCTCCGGGTCGGCGTCATGCTGGACGTCTGCCGGCGGCAGGTGAGGGCCGCTGCGCCGGCGGCAGCCCCGACGCCGGGGTGAGGGGCTGCCTCGCCCCCTTCCCAGCTGCCTTTCGGGCTTTCTCCTCCGCAGGATTTGGCCCAGCAGTGGGGAGACCTTTCTGCATCGCCGGAGGCTTCTTCCCGGCGATCCGGCTCGGAGACGGAGTCCTGAGAGCGGAGCGCGCTGCCGAGGACTGGCCGGACGTGAGAAAAGGGGGGCAGCACTTCCCAGCACCCCGAAACGCAGCTGTCCCCCCCAAAATCCTTCCCGCTCGTGGTCCAGAGCCGCCGTGGGTGCACGTGGGCCGGGACCCCGCGGTCACCCGGGCCGGGAGGTTTTGCTCCCTCGTCGCCGCGGGGGCGGTGAGATGTCCGCGGGGTCTCGTGGGAAATAAAGTCGTTCTAGCAAAAGCCCCCAAGTGCGGCTGGGTCGGAGCGCCGGGGACGGCCGAGGCGCTGAGCCCCCACCGATGGGTGCTGGCGGCTGGGTGCAAGTGGCCTGGCGGGGCCTGAGGTGCGTGGGGCCCATGGGGCACCCTGGGGTGTATGGGGCACCCCTAGGGCACATGGGGCACCGTGGGGTGCATGGGGACCCATAGGGCACCCTGAGAGCCCATGGGGCACCCTTGGATCCATGCAGCACCCCGGGGTGCATGGGGCACCCTGAGGGAGTATGGGGCATCCCTGGGTGCACGGCACATGCCAGGACTTATGGGGCATCCTGAGAGCATGTGGGGCACCCTAGGGCCCATGGGGCACCCCGGGGGGTGTGTGGGGTACCCCTGGGGCCATAGGGCACCCCCAGAGCATATGGGGACCCATGAAGCACCCTGAGAGTGTATGGGGCACCCTTGGACCCATGGGGCACCCTGAGAGCACATGGGGCGCCCTGGGGGGTGCATGGGGCACCCCAGGGTGCACGGAGACCCACGGGGCACCCTGAGAGCGTATGGGCCCCCCCTGGACCCATGGGGCACCCTGGGGTGCACGGGGCACCCTGAGGGAGTATGCCCCCCCCCCCGGGTGCATGGGACGCGCCAGGGCTTATGGGGCACCCCAGGGACCACGGGGCGCCCCGGGGGGGGGGGGCATGGGGCACCCCCGGGCCCCCGGCATGGGAAGCGGCGGCCGTGGGGCAGGCGGGGAGGAAGGAGGGAGGAGGAAGGAAGGAAGGAGGAGGAGGGGGGGGGAGGAAGGGGCGGTGATGCCGGGCGGCTCTGCCCCCCCCCACCCCGTCCCGTCCCGTCCCGTCCCCGCTGCCCGGCCGCGCCGGTGCGCCCGGAGCGCACGCAGGGACCCGCGGCGGCAGGTAGGGGACGGGGCACCGGGGGGGGGGGGGGGGGGGGGACAGGGGACCCCGGGGGGGGGACAGGCGATGCCCCATGCAGGGGAAGGGCCCCCCCCCCCATTTAAGGGGTAGCTAAGGGGCCCCCGAAGCCACCCCAGGAGGGGACGAGGGGGCTGCAGCGCCTGTTTGGGCAGGGGACCGGGGGGCGGCGGCAGGTAGGGGACAGGGCACCCCCCAAGTGGGGGGCAGGGGACCCCCCCCAAGTAGGGGACAGAGGGACAGGGGACCCCCCCAGGCAGGGGATGGGGGGCCGCGGGACCACGCCGGGATGGGACAGAGCCCATTCGGGCAGGGGGCCGTGGGGCCACCCCTGGGCGGGGGCGGCGGGACCCACCGGGGAAGGGGGGCGGCGGAGCCGCTTGGAGGGTCCCGCGGGGCCACGCCGAAATAGGGGACAGCGGGGCCACCGCCACTAAGGGACAGGGGACCCCAGGGCCACCCCGGAAAGGGGGCCGCAAGGTCTCCTCCCGCCCTTTTCGGGGCGACTCTTGGGTGCACCCCGCTCCGGGCACCGCGGCAAGGGGGGACGCGGGGCGCGGGACGAGGCCGCTCGGGGACGTTCCCACGCCGGCCTCGGCCGTCCCGCTCCGGCTGCCGCCACGGGGACGCCCGGAGCTCGGCGGCGCCGGCACAAAGAGGAATGCGAGGAGCACATGGTTCCCATTAGCTTTTTTTAGGGTTTTTTTTTTAAGTTTTTTTTTTGTGGGTTTTTTTTTTTGTTTTTTTTTTTTTTGCTCGCTCGGCAATCCCCAGCTCGGCACCGGGGAACTCGGCTCCTTCCGGAGAGGAGGGAACCGGCTGCTCCCCGAGGCCGGGATTTAAGGAGCCAAGTGAAGGAGCCACTTTGGTTTTGCCAGCAGCTCGCTGGATTTTCCAGCGATGCGGGGGGAAACAGGCAGAACCCGGAGCGGCTCCGTGCCTCAGTTTCCCTCCAGAGCGGGGCAGGATTCGCCACAACCGTGGATCCGCCGGGATCTGGGGATCGGCACCGGGCCGGGCGGCCGGGCCGCTATCAAGGCTGCCGGCGGCCTTTGCCCCCTCGCCGCCCGCTTCCCGTCTGGCTCCCGGGGTGCGAGCCGGATCATCGGCACCGACGTGACGTGGGCCGGGCCGCTTATCGCGGCTCCTTTTCCAGGAAGGACAGCACGGGCGGAGGAGAAGCGAGCGGAGAGGAGGGTTGAGCCTGGAGGTGGTTTGGGGAGGGTTTGGCTCATTTTTCGCAATTTCCCCAGGCATCGCCCCCCCCCCTCCCCGCCCCGCTCCGAAGATGCTGCCGGGAAAAGCAGAGAAGCGAATCGCTTCGTCCGTCTACATCACCCTGGCGCCGCCGCGGAGGGAGCCGGCCGGCACGCAGCAAATACAGCCCCAGCTGTGCCCGGCTCCCTCCGAGGCTCCGAAATCTCCGGGCGCCCGCCGGGCACGGACGCCTCCGGAGAGCGACGTGCCGGGTGCCGGCCGGCCGGCCCCGCGCGCCCCAGGCTTGGCCAATGGAGGTGAGGACCGAACCGCGGCAGCGGGACCGCGGTGCCAAGGGACCGCGGGAAAAAGCGGGTGCGTTTTCCCGTCCCGGGGACGCTCGGCGAGAGACGCGGCACTGGGAAAAGCGCGGGCGCTCCCAGGCTTTTCCCAAATTCCTGCCCAACCGAGCGCTTCCCTAAGGAAGGATCCACGGTTGCCGGCTGTCTCCGGCGCCTTATCAGCACTGTTTGCTCCCCTCCGGCCGAGACGGCGTTTGCTTTTTGGGCAGGTCCGCGAGTGCTGCTGCTTCCCGGGGCGGTTGGTTATCGCCGTGCCGGGCTGCTCGCGGCGTTGCATCCGGCATTTCCGCCTTTCGCTCCAGGTTTCTCCGGACCGGCAGCCCGGCGGCCTTCGTCGCCGCCGTTCCTCCTCCTCTCCGAGGCGCCACAGCCGCTGTGCGCGGAGATGCTGGCACCGGCGCTGCAGGAGCTGAACATCGCCGCGCCGGCCGCTCTCCAGGTGGGATTGATGGAGGGGGGGGACGGGAGGTGCCTCGGTTTCCCCGGCACGGCTGAACGTGCTTTCGCCCCGCCTGACAGACGCCCTCCGCCTTCCCCGCCGAACTGAGGCAGCCCGAGCTGCGGGCGACCCGCCTGGAGCGAGCCGGCGAGGGGCCGCCGCCGCGGCACGACGTGAACGGGCATCCGGAAAGGGACTTCTCCAGCGGTAAGATGGGGAAACCGAGGCACGCGGCGCAGCGGGTTAGGCAGAGCCGCGCTGCTCTCTTGCAACACAAGAAGCCGGGGATGGAGGCAAAGCAAGTCATCCCGGCTCTGCATCCCGGTTTGTGGAGCAAAAAAGAGCTGCCGGGGGTCCGAACTCCAATTTTCCGTCCTCCCAGACGTCTGCGCCTTCTGCCACAAAGCCGTCGGCGCCGGGGACCCGACCGTCGAGGCGATGGGCAAGCAGTACCACGCCGACTGCTTCACTTGCAGGACGTGCCAGCAGCTCCTGGCCGGCCAGCGCTACTACCGAAAAGACGGGCGCCCCATCTGCGACGCCTGCTACAAGGTACCCGGCCTCGGTGGCTCCTCCAGGGCGACGGGAGCCAAAACAGCCCCGTGCAAACGCAGCTTGGCTAACGGGTATAAATCCAGCCAGCTCTGGTTCATCCACCTTGCGAGCTATGTTTTCCCCTGGGATGAATTTTTGCAGCGTTTGCACGGTGGGAATTTTTGCAGCAGGTGCATTTGCACCCAGAAAACCGCTGGCGGGAAAAAAGTGATGCATCACACAGGGTTTTGGCTGCGTGAGGCCTCGGAGGAGTGGGGAGGGACGGCGGGGAGCGTCATTTTCTCACGTTTCGCCCCCCCAGGCCACGCTGGAGAAGTGTGCCAAGTGCCAGGCGCCCATCCTCGAGCACATCGTGCGCGCCCTGGGCAAGGGCTACCACCCGGGCTGCTTCGTCTGCGCTGCCTGCGGCCGGGCGCTGGGCGACGAGAGCTTCGCGGCGGGCGAGCGGGACGACGTGTACTGCGTGGACGACTTCTACAGGTGGGCGCTCGCGGCGGGTGGCCGGCAACGGGGATCCGGGCAGCGCACCGCTGGCTCAGCATCCGCTTTTTTTCCCCCCGGCAGGATATACGCCTCGGTCTGCAGCGCCTGCCAGCAGCCCATCGTCCCCCGCGAGGGCAGAGACACCTACAAGATCGAGTGCCTGGGGCGCAGCTTCCACGAGAGCTGCTACCGCTGCGAGGTACGGCCCGGCGCGGTCCCCAAAATCCCTCGGCGGTGATTTATTCCCCTCCGCTGCAAACGGCGCCGATTGGGGCGATGCCTATCGCAACGAGGGTGCAATCGCCGGCCGAGCTGGCAGCACAGATTGCTCCCGTCTCGTTTTAATTTTATATCGCACCCCTTCATCTATAAGTGCTCCAGCGGGAGACGGGCCCGAATCCGTCCTCATTCCCGGGAGCGGGGCTCGGGCTGCGCTCAGCTCCGCGGGAGCTCCCAGTTCTCCCTTCTTTCCCCTCCCCGCAGCGCTGCCGGATCCCGCTGTCGCCGGAGCCGACGGAGAACGGGTGCTACCCGCTGGGCACCCGCCTGCTCTGCAAATCCTGCCACGTCGCCCAGCGCGACGAGTCGTCCTGCTGAAGCCGGGAGCCGGCGCCGCTCCGTACCTGGACCGCGCGGGAAAAGCCCGCCGGGGAGCCGCTTCCCTTCCCGTCGGTTCGTCGCATCCGCAACTAGCCGGAGGACGGGCGTTTTCATCCCCAAAATTCACTCCTCCTACGCAGGAGCCCTTCGCGCCGGGACCGGCCAGGTGGAGAGGCACAGACTTAGCGTCCCGGCGAGGCTCTGCCCTCCGTCCACCCGCTCATTATAAATATAAAAAGCTCTGGCGTGCAGCGGTGGCGGACAGGCTGAGGGGTTTTTTTTGCTTTTTTTTACCTTTTTTCCAAGGCTGGTATTGTTTTGTCGGGTGTTTTTCTTTCTTTTCGCGCTTTCTTGGGGTTTCATTTAAACATCAGGTTTCTCTCTGCAGTGACACAGAGAAGTACCGATTTAGTCGGCGAGCAGTTAAATAAAACCCCGAGCTAAAAATCCTGTTTCTTTCCTCCACCTGCTTCCTGTATTTCAAACTCATAAAATACAAGTAAAAATATGGGTGCATGGGGGGAAAAAGCCACTTAGAAACCGCACCGGGCAGCCTGGGAAACACTGTTTTGGGTTATTTTTTCCCACCTCTGCGAGTAGGATTCTCAGCTTTTTTTCCGTTCTGTGTTGGGGATGTTGTGGCTGTGCTTTTTTTTTTTTGGTTTTTTTTTTTTGCCTGGGTCTGACAGGCTGTAAATCATCTGGGATCATTTCAAACGAGCCCTGGAGCCGGCAGAGGGCAGCCGGAGCACAAATTCCCCTGCTCGGTCAAACGCCAGAAGAAATTCAGTTTCTTCTATACATGACACCGAGCTGGTAGCAATGACGGGAGAGACTGACGCCTGTCAGCCTGATTTCTGCTTTTTTATCCCCGATACCATCGCTCTGCTGCAGAAAGCTTTTTCTTTTCCTGCTCCTTGCAAGTCATGACCTGACTCTGAGAGAAAAAAAAGGAGCAAGATATCAGACCTGGGCTACCGCCTCGTCCCCGTGCATTCGGCATCCATGCGACCGGTCTGCCCGGCGCTTACCTTCTCCACCGGGCACACTTCCCATTTTTGTTTCACGAGGCTTTTGCAAACAGCAGCCGGAGAAATAGGGTTTTTCTTTTTAATGCAAAGTGCCTGTAAACCCACAAATGAGCAGCAGAAAAAAGCAAGAGTACCTGAAACTAATGCTTCACTGATGAAGAAAGGGAACTGATAATGCAGGCAGCAAAGCTCTGTATCATGCTGTATAATGTCTATCCAGCGCACGCTGCATCTGTAAATGAGAGGGTTAATGTATGGCTGAATAGCACCGGAGTCCAGTGAGTGAGTTGATTAATCACACAGGCCCTAAAACTATTTCCTGCTGTCTTTTCCCATCTACAAAGCATATTACTCATGTCCATAATGTGCATATACAGCCATCAGTCGGGTACTAACTATAAATTAGGTATAAACGGGATGTTCATGTAAAATCTGTGGTCTTTTCCAGAGTTGGGACGGTCACACAAGCAGGTGGCTCTGGGTCCGGCTGGCTGGGGACGTGTCCCCTGCCAGGAAAGTCCCGTGGTGGTGGCAGCGGCGCCTGCTCCAAGTCAGCTCTCACTTTCCAAAGCACGGGCTGCCTCTCGCCACGTGGGGAAACCCAGGCTGCGCGAAAGGACACCAGCCGCCCCCTGCAAAAAAGAGAGGGGAAAAAAAAAGAGGAAAAAAAAAAAGAAAAAAGACGTGGGTGCTGCACAGCACCCATGGGTGCTTGGCCAGTTACGTTTTTCCCTCTGCAAACCTAATGCACTTCCCCAGCAGGGAAGAGCGAGCCAGGATCATCTGCTAACAGAGGGGACTGCTGCAATTTTTGGGCCAGCAGAAGGGTTTTTTATCGCTAAGGCCATTTGACAGGGAGGAGATGCTGCAGGAGAAAGGAGTGAGGCAAGGCACTTCCCGGGAATTTAGCAACGCGCCGCCGCAAAGGGATGCAGCGGGGCCGTGTCCTTTCTCAGCACCAACGTGCCCAGGTCAGCCAGCAAAAAAAAAAAAAAAAATAACAAAATATAAAAGTATTCCCGGAGCAAGATGAGGCTCCTGCTCTGCTCCCTGAGACCACCCTGGTGTAAAACCAGCTTGAGGTCTGGCTCATCCCTTCCAGTGGAGAAGGGCAAAGACGCTCTTAAGCCTCCGAAACACACCGGCCAGGCCCTGCCCTTCCCTTGGCTGCTGCAATAACCCCATCTTTTTTAGCAATCCCTCTTGGCAGTCCGGTGCGAGCGGGGAGGGCCCTGCGAGGAAGGCTGGCTCCTCTCCAAGAAGCAGCAAATGCAAATATTTCTGCACTTCAGCCTGGGTGCGGCCGGTGGATAAAGTTTCCCCGGGCTTTCCCAGCAAAGGCAGCTGATCTACGGCGCCGGCGCTGAACCGGAGCCCGCTGCCGGCCCAGTTCGCTACTGGGATTACGACGGCCATCGCTTTGTCCGTGCATCACGTAAAAGATATTGCTTCTCTCACAAATCAAGGGACAGGCAGGCTGAATTCGGGCTGGCAGAGCTTTTAAACTAAAAGACGTGTTAACAGGCATGGCAATACTATTTTTAAATCGGTGGCCAAAGCGTTTCTTTGAAAAAACCAAGTCGTCTCGCGGGTTTTGTTTGCAAGCTGAAGACTTCGGCATGGGGTGAGCAGAGCAAGGCCATAAAGGGAAGCAGGCTGAAACCACCTCCCCTGCTCCCGCCAGCTGCGAGAAATGCAAAAAAAGCAGACGGCGGGCAAACAAGGAGAGACGAAACCAGATTCCTGGCGTTCCTTCCCTCTTTCATCACCGCCCGCGAGGTGCCGTGGGCAACGGAAAGCCGCGGGAAAAGTCTCCTGCGGACGAGGGGAAAAACTCCGGAAAAGCCACGGGAAAATGGCCCCGCGTCCGCTTTCGGGGAGGGGAAACCAAGGCCGAAGCAGGCGGGAAGAGGTCAGGTGAGAAAGGGCAAAGCTCCGCCGGTCAGAGAGCGTGCCGGGGCGAGGGCTGGACGCTTGATGGCAATGACGGGACTTTTTAAAGACCTTTTTTAAGTCCGTTGGCGTGAAGCCGGCACGAACAGCCACAGGAAACCTGGAAGAATCGCCCTGTTTTCTCACAGTTTCCCCAATGAAAACCGGCAGAAGCATTCTGGATTAAAAATCAGCAGGGCAATCCAAGCCCTGGACGTCTCCAGCTTTGCTGTTTTATTTAGAGCACAACCTGGACATACAAAAAAGGACACTATTCCCCTTCTCGCTGTTTTTGCTGAAAAAAAGAGGGCCAATCCAGGCTGAAATGTGTTTACAGGAGGCCTCTGAAGCAGGAGAGATTGTCACCTAAATACCCAGCACTGGGATTTATTTTTAAAGCATACCATGTTTTCAATACATGAGGCTAAATTGATGCAGTCTTGTTATGCAAGCGCACTACCAGGCTGCAAATTATACGCTGGGTTATAAAAAAAAAAAAACAACTCGTTCTGAAAATAGATGCATAGCACATGTCTACAAGCAGGGCTCTGACATTTAATATCCCAGCTTTTCCCAACCCCTTTAACTTCATCATCTCAGAAGCAATTACAGCATCCTGCAGCCCAATTTCCCGGCTACAAACTCACGATTCTCCTTCATACCCGGGTTCGAGCAGCTTACATTATTTATTTTGCAGGGACGTAATTCGATTAGAGCCTGCAGGCTTGTTAACAAAAAAAAAATTAAAAAAAAACCCACACTGGAAAACACATTTCTCCAATAGGTGTTTTGTTTTGTTGTTTCATGGCAGCGCCTTAAGCTGGTTTATTGACCTCGGTGATTTATCACTGAGAAGGAAAAAGCTGGGGGGAGGGGGGGGATATCGCCTCAAAATAAATATATCCCTTAATTCTCGGGGCTGCTAACTTTCCCTGAGCGCCCAGCTGGGGGAACAGACGTTAATCTCCTTTGCACGTCCCCACAGGCTGCCTCCTCCAAGGCTAAATCCTCACAGCGCGCTCGGCCTCATCCCTCTGGCCGCCGCCGCCTCCCCCCACACACACCCACCACGATCCCAGCGCTTTAAGGGCATCACGTAGCCTCCACGTCGTTTTGCGGCTGCCAAAAAAGAAATAAATTAGGCAAAGGAATGTATTCGCCTGCCGAAGGCGGAGGCCCGCGGCTGCCCCTCCCGGGGGCCGGGCACGACAGCGCCGCCTCCGCCGCGCGTAGCGGCCGCCCGCGGTACTGCAGGCGAGCCGCCCCCTTCCCGCCGCCCGCTTCACAAAATGGCCGCGCGGCGGGGCGACAAAATGGCGCCGGGCACAAGGACAAGCGACGCGCGGCTGCGGGGCCGGGGCGGCGAGCGTGGTGGGCAAAGCCGTGCCAGGAGCACGGCGGAGCGGCCCCCTTCGCGCTCGTCCCCGTCAGACGGGCAGCGAAAGCGCTGGAGTGGAGAGGGGGAAAATCTCCCATTTATTTTTCTCCCTCCCCTTGGCGAAGGGAAGCGAAAATGCCCAGAAATGCGCGTTTCCACTCGGCGCCCCCCCCCCCCGCCCCGGCGGCGGGAGCCCCCTCAGAGCCCGCCGACCCCGACCCGTTTCGGGGTGTTTTGTCCTGGTAGCCTGAAAGGTTTTGGCCCAGAATCGCCCCCCGAGGGGAAGGGGTTGGTGCATCTTTTTTCTTCTTTTTCTTTCTCGCCGCTTTTCCTCCTGCGTTGGGGGGGAAAGCGATCACCTCTCGCTTTTCCTCACCGTGTGGAAAACACCCAAACGTGATTAAAAAAAAAAAAAAGCCCCCAAGATTGATTTTTATCCGCAGAGCTGGAGGCTCTGGGCGGCGTGGTGAAGAAGCCGTCTGCCTCCCCCCAACCTGCCCCTCGGTGCGCTTAATTAAAAGCTTATACTTTGTAGGATCAGCTGTAGTAATAGTGTTTTATTTTGTTTTGTTTTGTTTTTACACACCCCGTACACCCCCCTCTGCTTATTGCGGAGCCAACGTACCACACGCACGCTTCGTTTTGAAATGCTGCCTTACCTTTCTCTGCACCAGTTTGTTACAGCCTACAGCATAACATCGCCCCTTCTTTGTTAAAAAAAAAAAAATCACATGCCAAAAATACTAGTCTTTTTTTTTTCCCCCGGAATTACAGACTTAGGCCCATACAGATGTGCTTTTATTTCTACACACACGTACACGCACACACACATATACGTATCTCCTTCTTCCAAGGTCTGCTTACAGAATATAAAATAAAACCACACACCTAAAACAGTATGATTTAATTACATATAATCACTGCAATTTTGGCCCATATATGTTTGATTTTATATATATATATGTATATATTACCTTTGTATTCCTCCATTGGCTTTCTATTACAACATATCCTAAAAACAGGAGAAAAAAAAATGCCATCACCAAAAATAGTAATAAAAAAACAACCCATCTCTTTTTACCAGTCCATGGTGGAAGTTTGTGCCTGAATGTTTTATTTGTTCCACAGAGATGAAGATTTTCCTTGGCATATTTGGGGAGGATGTTTTAATTAAAAGACAAAAAAAAAAAGCCAACGATAGAACAGAAAGAACCAAAAAAAAAAAAGCTGCTCCAGTAACTGAAGCTGCAAATGCAAATAGTCCGGATCAGACAATTCATTGTAACGAAAAGAGGACAAATTAGCTCAACTTAAATGGCAGGGCTTTGCTGTAGATCCAGGAGGAGGGATCAGCTCCTTTTATTCCACCATCTAGCGCTCCAAACACCACCATTTTTTTTCTTTTTTTTTTTTTTTGGTGCTTGTGCGTTGGGGCGTTTTATTCGGAGCCAAGACTGCAAAACCCAGCCGAGCCAACGGCCGCTTGTGGGCATCGTTTGGTTTTTCTTAATTACTATTATTATTATTATTATTATTTGTCCCCCGCCCCCCCTTTCCTCACCCCTGCACGCGTGCAGAGCAGTGCCCCCGATCCCGGCGGATCCCTTTTATTATGTGCGCGCTCTCTCTGCTTTTCCTCTGTAGGGGATAAAGGTTTCGCCGCTCTCCTCAGCTCGGCGGCTCATTCCAGAAGTTTCCACAGCGAGAGGAAACGGCGGGAGGCGGGGGCCGGCGGGGGGGGGGGGGGAGCGGCCACTGCGGCGCCTTTGCCGCAGCGCCGGGCGGGCGTGGCCGCCGCTACCGGAGGAGGAGGAGGAGGATGAAGATGAGGAGGATGCACCACCTCTCCCTCATTCAGCCACCCGCCGAGGTTCCCCCCCGCGCCCTTTCCAAGCCCCCCTCCACTAGATTTCCCTCATCCTTCCACAGAGAGGGTGCTGAGAAGGTGTTGGCGCCCCCCCCCCCCCAATTTCTTCCTTTGCTAAATAAATTAAAAGCAGAGATGGCTCCTGATGAAGATGGATGAGGCTGGGCTGGCGGTGCTGGGGTTGCTCCCTGCCCTGTGCTTCTCCTCATGGCAGAAGTGACCTTTCCCAGGCGG